>NC_057811.1:1745436-2063802 GCF_018294505.1 Triticum aestivum | reverse complement strand
TTACGAAGGTAGCGACTAATCGGTTGAACGGTGTAGCTGACCATGTCGTAAAACCCACACAAACAGCATTTATGCAAGGTCGCAACATTTTAGATGGAGTGGTCGTCCTGCACGAAACTGTACATGAACTGCACCGGAAAAAAATGAACGGTGTCATTCTTAAAATTGATTTTGAGAAAGCCTATGACAAAGTTAAGTGGCCCTTCCTGTTGCAAACCTTACGCATGAAGGGGTTTTCACCAAAATGGTGCCGCTGGGTAGAGAGCTTTGTCTCTGGCGGTAGTGTGGCCATAAAAGTTAATGAAGACGTTGGCAACTATTTTCAGACAAGGAAGGGGCTTCGTCAAGGCGACCCCGCATCTCCTATTCTGTTTAACATTGTGGCCGACATGCTAGCTACCCTAGTGGAGCGGGCCAAGCTGGATGGTCAAATTAGCGGGGTCATCCCACATCTGGTAGAAGATGGTCTATCCATTCTACAATATGCCGATGACACGATTCTTTTTATGGATCATGATCTTGATAAAGCAAGAAATCTCAAGCTGCTCTTATGTGTCTTTGAGGAACTTTCTGGTCTCAAAATTAATTTTCATAAGAGTGAACTTTTTTGCGTTGGAGATGCTGCAGAATTTGCACCTGAGTATGCCGACATTTTTGGATGCCAGCTCGGGCAGTTTCCGATTAGGTATCTGGGTATCCCCATACACTATCGGCGTTTAACTATCGCTGAGTGGAAGCATGTGGAAGAGAGACTTGAGAAACGTTTAGCCAGTTGGAAGGCCAAACTCTTGTCTTATGGGGGGCGATTGATCTTGATCAATTCTGTCCTAAGCAACATGGTTTTATACATGCTGTCATTCTTCCACCTGCCGAAAGGGGTTCTACAGCGTCTAGATTACTTTAGATCCAGATTTTTTTGGCAGTGTGATAACGAAACCAAGAAATATAGACTGGCTAGGTGGAGCGTATTATGCAGACCTAAAAGCCAAGGGGGCCTGGGAATCCAAGACCTTGAGATTAAAAATATCGCTCTTCTCAGCAAGTGGGTTTATAAATTACTCACTGAGAATGGAGTATGGCAGGAAATCATTCGCAACAAGTATGTGGGATCCAATGCCATTTCTCAAATTCATTGGAAACCTGGGGATTCACATTTTTGGAGTGGTGTCATGAAGGCCAAGGAATTCTTCTTCCAATTTGGGACCTTCTTGGTTAGGGACGGTGCTCAGGTTCGTTTCTGGGAAGATACCTGGCTAGGGAACACTCCCCTAATGGTGCAATATCCGAGCTTGTACCGGATCGTCCGACATAAATTTGTCACGATCAAACAAATATTAGGACAGGAAAACCCCGATATTTCTTTCCGTAGGGATCTTTTGGGCACTCGTCTGACAGCATGGAATGAATTACTCACTCGCCTGGAGGACATTCAACTGTCAGATGATCCGGACACTTTTCGATGGAACTTGCATCAGAATGGCAAATTTTCGGTCAAATCCATGTATGATGCAATGGTTCATTGTGATGTTCCTGTAGATAACAGGAAATTGTGGAAGCTAAAAATTCCCCTAAGAGTGAAGATTTTCCTCTGGTTTCTTAACAAAGGAGTCATCCTAACTAGAGATAATCTGGCACGACGAAACTGGCATGGCTCCAAGACATGTGTCTTTTGCCATCATGACGAGTCTATCAAACACCTATTTTTTGAGTGCAAGTTTGCTCGGGCAGTTTGGGCTATGGTCCAAGTAGCTTCGAATTTATACCAACCACGTAGTGCACGGAATATGTTCGGCAACTGGTTGCGGGGTATAAATAAACAATTTTCTGCACATATTCTTGTGGGAGCGGCGGCCTTATGCTGGGCAATGTGGCTTATCAGGAATGATGTGGTTTTTAACAATAAATGTGTCTCATCTCCTATGCAGGTTATTCATGTTTGTACACGATGGCTCCGTACTTGGTCTATCCTGCAGAAGCCGGAAGACAGGGACATTTTTATGATGGCGTCTACACGGCTGGAGCGTACGGCCAGGGAGGTTTTCTACCCCCATGGATGGCGGTGTGATTTACGGATAGGATCTACCGCTCCTCAGGCTGGACACGATTTATTGCTTGGCATTGTATCAAATTATTTTATTTTTAGGGTGCTCTGGATTTTTTGGCTGTGTGCATCTAGCTATGCAGAGGTCGGGCTTTCTTTTGACATGATTGTATCACCTCGATATATCTATTCAATGAAATGTCCTTTATCGAAAAAATCAACGAGTCTGACCGCATTAGAACAGCCAGTGCCATACTCAGCATTATCGCATGTCTCTCCACATCAAGCGCTTCGTTGCAATTGAATAAATACCGACCGAACCATCCCGCCTTCGCAAGACCACTCCGGCAGCCGCTGAGCCATTTTCCACGAACGCCCCATCGGGAGTCTAGACGACGGCGGGGGTGCGGGGGAGCGGTGGGGAGGCCGAAACAGCGGCAGAGCTAGGCAAGGGGAGGCGGAGCTAAGCAAGGGAGAGGGCATAAGTGTGACAAACGATGCAAGTTGGGCGAGGGTTCCGTCTTATTTAGGCGATTTGGGATGGGTCCAATATGTCAGATCCCACGTGGCGGATGCGTCCGAGCGGCCACAAGTCTGGGTATGAGGGTTGCCGATAGCCCGGACATTTGGCCTGATTATTGGGTCCAGATGGGTGGGGGTTTCTGTCCGGGCCGTATCTTGGTCGTCCGCCGTATAGAGGAGAAGTGGGGTCGGTTAAAGATGCTCTTATATTTCATCTCTCGTTTCTCGCCGTCGAGACAAACCACATGCGGGAGCTCCTACACGCCATTTTAAGCCGCGCGGGAGGCTCCTGCCGCCTCTGTGACTCCCCTAAATGGGCTGCAATGATGTAGCCCATTATAACAAGTGATATTTTTTTCTTTCTTTTTTGTCGACGGGAAATTATCTAGTTTCTATTTTTATTTATATAGTCGGTTTAGTGGTTTAAAAAAAACTCACGAACTGGTGCAGTTGGACACGATGATTCTTTCTCGGAAATCAGTCCGCTATTCTAGCTAGGTTACAGAACTGTATGGAACTACCGCTAGGTGGCTAAAAGAAAGACAACTTGTCCGGTATGACCAAACTGGGCTGATATTAGAACGGATTCTGGTATGGTCACAGGTGCAACTTCTCCAGGTTGACCTCTCCTGATAGTTCAAGAACAATTTGGAGAAAACTCAGAGCTATATCATAAAACGATTTTGGTTAAGAAATAGAGATAACAAGTATGAATTTTCTGAAAAAAAAACGAAAAATTCACAGATATATGTTCCATCAGATAATAATAATATACATGCTCCCCTTTTCCAAGAAAAAAAGTGATAATATCCATTCTCACAATATACATGCACGTCGATTTCCAGATTTAACTGAATTTGTAGATGCTGTTTCTTGAATGTAACGTCATGTTTGGGGTCCATCAAAATAAAATGCTTTTTGAATGAGGTCATCTCTGTCACTAGCTTCGGGCGAGGAACGAAGATAGCGTTTGGTCGCCTGAGCCTGCACAACCATGGGCACAGCTTGTACGGTATATAATTCATCGGTATGACTGCAGCGCATATCGGAAACAATGCAGGTTATATCTATTTTTCACTCTCTGCAAGTTTGTACTTGGTTAGGATGAATTACTCATCCAGGATATCGGTGGCTCAGAACCGACGCGTGAACTGAAAGCGTCCCCAATTGGCATACACGCTTGTACTGTTATAACCTGCAGCCGTGATATTTCATCTTTGAGCGAATGCAGCTATGTGTGAGATAAAAAATGACTGCTGGACAAGGGACACACGGAGGGGTTATGGGCTGTTGATGCCGGCCTATGGCCTACGCGTGCGACTCCCGCTTGGTACGTGCAGCCCGTTACCATTCTGCCGGGGTGGGCGGCTATGGGCTGTCCGGATACAAGGCCACAACAGTTTGTGTTCAACATGAAGGAGGATTAGACGCTGCAGCCGGCGGCGGCCGAGTCGAGGAACTGCCGTCGGGCGGCCGGCGACCATGAACAGGATCGGCCTCTTCACAGCTCAGGTTCGAACTCGCTCATAGCGCAACTCTATCGCGTATAATTCTGTCCATAACTCGGGAAATGTTCATAGGGTTTGGTAAAAGTAGCACATTTTTTTAGCTTATTCCACGCATTGCGTGACATATTAGGGATAAATAAGCAGAATTATTAATCAGCAACGCTTGAGCAGACCACTTGTTTAGGATTGGTCTGGGACTCCATGCGTGGGTAACGGATAAGAAATCCTAGTAATATATCACGAGTGCTGACATGAAGAAGATGCTTCCTTTTTGAAAATTAGTGCAACTAAGTAGCAGAGTTCGCACAAAAACATAACAGAAAGGAAAACACCACAGACGTGCCAGAAACATAAAATGAATCGATTACAGTTTATGAACAACAAACAGGGACACATTTGAGCAGATCACCAAACTTTGACTAACCAGATGCAACAATAACTCAGTAGGAGTTTCCCTTTCACCGTCCAGACAAAGGGATTAATTCTGACATCCCACCAGTATAACCAGACCGGAAGGAGTTCTCCTCGTTGCTTACTCCAGAAATCGTCAACTGAAATTGCCTTCGAGTTTCAGCATCCATGGGGTTCATGCTACTAGTTGAAGCAGAAACAGACAGCTTTTCGCTTGAAACTACTGGCAACAACTCTTTGAGCCTTGAAACAACCTCGGTCATGGTCGGCCTGTGGATGGCCGCGTTTTCGACGCAGTTCATGGCGAGGTCTACCACACTCCGGAGTGAACTGGCATCGTACTGATCCAACAACCTCTTATCCACGATGTCATGAATATTGCCCATGGCAATCTTATGGCGTACCCAGTTTGGTAGATGAAAGGTTTGTGGCTCCATCAATACTGGGGGCTGGCCAGTGATGATCTCCAACAGCACGATGCCGAAACTGTAAACATCTGTCTTGACTGTGAGTTGGAAAGTTGCATGGTACTCAGGGTCGAGGTAGCCAAGAGTGCCAGCAGCAACAGTAGATATGTGTGTGTGAGCATCATTAAAAGCCCGGGAAAGCCCAAAATCAGATATTATCCCCACCAGATTCTTGTCTAGAAGGATGTTGGGGGTCTTTACATCTCTGTGAACTATTGATGGGGTGCATGACTCGTGTAGATACTCCAGCCCTATAGTTTATTGAAGTTCATACTTAGTGAAAACAAGCATACGTACATACAATACATAAAATTAGTAAATAATCGAAATATGGACCTTGTGCAGCATCAAGTGCAATATGAAGTCGTTGTTCCCAATTCAAACTATAGTCATCTCCTGCATCAAGAAAATACGAGATTAATATAAGTTCCTTGATACATGTATAGCACATAAATATAAGTTTTTATTATTGGTACTACTACCATTATTATTGCTACTACTACTTCTACCACCACTATTATCACTACTACTACTACTACCACCACCACCACCACCACTATTAGTACTATGATTGTTATCATGTTATACATATATTTAAGCTAACAAATTGCACACTGCCTTAATGGTTGAGCATTGAACCAATTGATATATTAAGATCTTAAACCTACATAAAACTGAGCTTTGATATTCGAGAGGCGGCTGATGCTTTTCCTTCTCTTTATAAGAGTTTTTGTTATATCCAAATCAAATTCAGAAGAGAACCAACTATTAAATTATTACTTTAAATTTTCCTCTAGAGTTGATTTCTTTCTTACTGGCTTCAAAAGATTCTTACAATTCCATGTCATGGTTATGAATTTAGGAGTGTGACTATGCTTTCCTCAGTTTGTTAGCCACATATCTATGAACAATTAATTTAACATTACATGGTTGTGACTTCAAGAATGTGCAGCTAGGGACTTACTTCATACTACATACTCTACTTATACATAGTAAATTAGCTCCACCAACGCAAATGGATTTACTCAGAGTAAAAACTAACAGTCTAGGCAACCAACCACACTTGTAACAAGAAATCATGTCGACAGTAAGATGTCAGAAGCTGGACTACTTTGACTTTAGAGTTCATTTTTATACTTATGGGCATGTCCTATGATTTTGATATTATTCTAGAAAACACCATGTATTCATATATAATTTGAGAAGTACTTGTATCCAAAGGGTTAATTAAACTATGTGGTCAAGGTGTCTGTTTTGATTGTTTGTATTGGAGGAATTAAAACCTTGAATTTGCCAACTTGCATTTTTAGATTTTACAGATTTTAGGTTTGGCTGAGGGTTAAAATTTATTGATTTAAGTCATATACAGCCTCTATACAAATTTAACTACAACTTAACAAGTCAACTATGTTTGATATAAACATTAATAAAAGGTAAACAATTAAAAATTAACCTCCTCTTATGAGTTGTTGAAGATTCCCTCTCGACATGAAGTCATAAATGAGAGCGAGGCACTTCTTGTTTTGGCAATATCCTTTCAAAGTCACAAGATTCTTGTGATGAACTTTTGACAAGGTTTGTACCTGCGGGAATACATATAGTTACCAAACATTCAAGCCAATTGTATTTATTGCATATGAACTACATAAAGGGTATATTTATCTTGCTGACTTATTGTGTACTGTCTATTGAAGAAACCATGATCCACCCATGTTTGTTTCGTGTCATACCTCGGGGAGGAAGTCTGTTGACTCCGCTATTGATGTTTCCATCAGCACCTTAACGGCTACTTCATCACCATTTTCCAGTTTGCCATGATAAACAATACCAAAACCTCCTTTTCCAATGATTGATTGGAAGTCATTTGTTATGAGCTTGAGCTCTACGTACGTGAATCGTTTGATGTCAACATGTAGGGAAGTTTCCTCTTCATACATGGCATAATCCTCACGGTCTGACTTCCCTGCATAGTCAAGAAGTTACGTTTACATGAAAGTTTAGGTATGAAGTTGTTGTCTAATGTCTACCTAATTTTATTGCAGCGATGAAAGCAGATTTTAGAGCATAAAAGTTATATTTTACCTTTCCAGCATAACATCCAGGTTATGCACATCAATACTAGGAGGGATACAAGTACCACAGGAACCGTCACTGTGATAAGCATTGTTTGTATGGTATTCTTCTTCTTATTTGAGCAGTACGTATCTTTGACTTTTGAGCATATGGGGTTGCCTTCCAATCTTGTGACACAAATGCACAACATATATATAAATCATCTCTCAAGCATATTAGCTACAATGGTTCTACAAAATTATGATTGTAACATACCTCCGTTTTCTAACACGACTAACCCTCTAATAGTTTGTATAAGGACCTCCAACCTCTTTACTAACGGACTGCATGGTTTTCAAATCGCATCCCATCATGAATAGGTCATTATCTTACTCTCATGTTGAAGGCTCACAAATGATAAATCATTTTGTAGTTACCGGGGTATGCTTGGATAAATAAGCACTGCAAAAGTATGACTATTTTGTGGCACACTAATTGGGTGCCACAGCTTAATCGCATTTGACGAGAGTTTATGCATATAGTTGGTTGAGCTATGGAAGTGTGTTGCTGCATAAGTAGAAAGTGAACATGTGTAGCTCTTGTTTGACAAGGCGTGCCAAAGGAACATAATGTGTTTCCACCAATAATTTATATAATTTTTGCAACTATTGTTTCTAAATGTCGAATTATTTCTGTGATAATGAACCTTGTGTGGAGATCATTGGTGTTTTTTTAGTTTGATTAGACATAGAAATATATCAAGGAATCGTGCAATAGAGCATGGCAAACCTTAAATCAAGCAAACCAGCCTGAAATCTTCGAAGAATAGAATCGGGGATTGGCCCAACGAGCTGGTTGTTTGACAAGTTCCTGGAAAATAATAGTTAAAATTATTCATATGAAATCTATATCATCGACCACATATGCAATCAGACTTACAGAATTTTGAGTGACTTTAGTTGATAGTCTGGAATAGCTCCCGTCAAATTGTTGTGTGATAAATCCCTATATATGTTTTGTGCTTAGGGTCAAAATTATGTCAACATAATCACACAATAAGTGTCTAGCATATCAATACATTGTGGTAAGTAGCACTTACAGATTTTCTAGTGATACCATGTTCATGAATGATACGGCTAATCCAGCTTTCAGTCCATTCGCAGAGAGATTTCTGCAAAAGCAACTATGTTACGACAAGTTCTATTAATCTAGTGATTTCATCAAGCTGACATATATTTTCAAGATTATGTAAGCTTATTTCTATGGTCAAGGTGGTACAATAAATTACATGTTTTTCATTTCAACTAAATTATCAAGATCTTAGCCGGTAAGAAACATGACCGAGTGTCTGCATGGTAAAATATTTATACATAACAGTACATATTTGGTGAAACACTTAAATCAAGAGGGGGCTTTTGTGGAGCAGTAAACTTATGCACTTAAATTGTAAAAGAAAGAACTCTAATGCTTTAATTTCAAATGTATATGGTATTATGTTCTTACACTGAAACAATCCTTGGATTCTGGTTGCTCTTTGAGTAGTCACAAGTCAAACCTTCCCAGGAATATTCTCTTGGGGAGCACGGATCTCCATTCCAATTTATTCGTGTCAAATTGTAGTGGTTCTTGACTTCTTTCATGTAATGGACTACAATAGGAAAAACACAGAAAAATATGAACCGGGAATATAAAAAATGAATATGTTGGTTATAGGGCTTATATGTATAAAAAATATGAAAACAACTTAAGTAGTTGCATTATATGAGGGCATCCTTTCCATTTTCCAGATTGGATTTCTAAGGATAGAGGTTTTTTTTTCAAGGTTTCGATTTTCTTGGGGTGTCTCTGTATATACAAGGAGATACCTGCTATTGAATGAAGTATACTAGAAGTTACCCTAAATTCTCCAATCTCTCTCCTTTTACTAGCCGAAGCATCTCCAACAGCATAAGCGGCAGGTCATAATAACAAGTTGCAATGTTATTTCAGATGCAAGTATTTATCTTTTCATACAATTGAATAAATTGTATGAATTCATTCCTCAACTATATGGTGTGAGCCATGGCTCATTGGCAGTTTGACCTTTATATTCTGGCATACTCAGGAGTTGAGTAAACTAGTGAGCCTGCCTGCTGATGAACTTGTTTCTACTACTTTAATGAGGATCCCGACAATGCCAAATGGAGTCATGATATCCCGGTCATTGACATTTCTTTGTAAACGCATGCATGCAACTGGTGGTGCTATTCAAGCAAGCAATTGAATAAATTGCATCACGATCATTGTTAGCATTAATCTTGTCATATTGATTGTATTTGCATGGTGTGAGTCATCTACCCGTGTGTATGTGTAGTTAGCCGGGTCATTATGTGTAGTGGCCGGCCAGCCATGTCCATATGTGAGTTAGTGGCCAGGTGTGGAGTCACTCGTACAGACTATTTAAGTTGATCAGATGAATGGAAAAATGAGGCCTCAGGAAGAGTGCCTCGGCAAAGCCTTTGTGTGCTTCCTTGGGTACATGCGTTGTGTGTGTAGAGTTCATCATCATGTGTGTGTTCGTGAGAGGAGAGAAGAGAGAAACCTCAGGACAGTTGTGCGAGGCAGCGCCGAGAGGAAGAAGAAGAGGCGCCGCGAGGAGAGGCGGCGCCAACAATCATGTGAATCTGTCATATACTAAATGATAAATGTGTAATGCAGTACTGCAGTATATACATCAGCTTACCATCTTCCGAGTCAGTAGTGAGGTTATCCATCCGAACGAGGAAGTAGGCCTCGAACGCGTTGATCAACGGCTTGAGTGTCGAGCTGCCCGTCTTGTTCAGGAGGAAGGATGCATTATGGTTGCGCAAGAAACGACCGTTCTGGTGCATGCTGTCCACCTGGAATCGTGAAGGGGAGAAGTCTGAGAACAGCAATTCGCCATCGCTGTAGATGTCGAACCTCCTGTTTGGGTTGCTCCCATTGATCTCGGCAAAGTGAAAGATTGGGAGAAGCTGCAGGCTCTTGGTGTCTAGATTAGAAGTTGCTTCCAGGGAGATCATTATCCTGGACCTGGAGAAGTTCATGTCTACGGTCACGGCATTCTGCATGATGACCGACGGTATATTGAAGTTGTTGCCAGGGAGGCTCTCCACTTTATTGGTAGTGTTCAGGTTCACCGCGGGGTAGGAATTGGAGTTGCTTTGCCAGAAACGGTCATAATTGTCCGCTGGATACCTTAATCAAACACAAGGACACAAAAAAGACAGATAAATAGCAATTTGTACGGTACAGTTTTGCATTTACTTACAATTTGTACGGGATCTAGCAACCCTGGCTACTCATCACCTTGAGACTTACCACTATTAGTTTTTGTTAGAAGCAATTAATTGCAGGATAAAGATAAAAAGGAGGAAACACATTATATGCATTACGGGATTTAGCAAACTGAATAAAAAACCGTTGGCAGGCACAACTTAGATCTACTCCAAAATGATTATGGACGGACCCGTCATCTCACCTTGTAATATAGTCAGTGACGTTGCCATATCTGGTTCGATCCAAAAGCCCAATTGAAACAGAAGTATTGACAAAAGGGTACATCGTATTTTCAAGTGGCCTTAGCTCCAATGAGGATATGAAGGGAATCCCTGAACCGAAGTTTACCAAGCAGACGGACACGGAGTTGCTCGGAGCAACGGTGAGCACCTCGTTCCATAGTATACTCGTGTGGTCCCAATTTGTCAAGTTTACCATGTCCCAGGAATTAACACCGATATGGAGCCCAAACAGAAACAATGACCCGTCCAGAGTCTTGTTCAACCCATCATAGTTGCCATAAGTAAACGTGGCTCTCAATAGATACTTCTTACCGATGGTGGATGGCAGTGTATAGCAATTCCTTGAGCCATCAGGAAAGCTCCTCAGGGTTTTTTGTTGCTCATTTTCGGCAGCATCCATAAACTCTTGAGAAATCTGTTTACTCATGCCACCCTCGACAAATCCACGGTCAGGATCGAACCGTAGCCCAGTGGCGCTGTCGTTGTAGGAACTGCTGTTTCTCAATCCACAGTCGATGCTTATGAACCCTATACAATGGAGAATATGTATCAATTTCATGTGCTCCAACATCCAACGGTTTAGGATTCTGCTTCCTTCTATCAATGAAATGATACGCAAGATTTGCGCATTCGTGAAAAAAAAATATCATTAGCTGATAATGAGAAGCCGATAATAATGTATGGATGTTCAGATTTCTTTAAGTTGCATGTTGAAGGAAACAGAACTGTACTACATGCAGATGGAGCATAGCTTAAAGAACTGTAGGATCTACAACAGAAAAGCTAAGAGGATATGCTTGTGTTACCAGAAGAAGGAGGCTGGCCGTGGACTTGAATCATCGTGACCAGGTTGAGCAGCAGCGCCAAGATCCATGCCGGTTTGGTACTTGGCCAGCAAATGAAATTGATCACCATGGTTTCAAGCAAGAAACGGCGTACGTATCTGCTACAAGTGACTTGTGGAGTTAGTTATATAGCAGAAGGAAATAGAATAATTAGCACGGCTTAGTGCTTGTTTCCCATGACTTGGCCTCCATGCACACGGTGTGAAGAAAACAAAAGTTTGGTTCAAAGAAATGCAACTTGCATTAATCTATGGAATCAATAGAGGAACTGCAACTTGCCATGGAATTTTGTTCATCGGTAGGTGAACTTGTCTTGAAAGAAATGCAACTTGCATTAAACTAAGGAATTAATAGAGATGGTGCAACTTGACGTGGAATTTTGTTTGTTTCACTGTCTTTGCAATTTTCCGGCCAGCGTGGGCTTTGACCAACCATGCAACTCGGTCCAATAAGCTATAGCGAAAGCACACGTTGATATTTCGTTGAATCAGTTTGCTATGCTAGGTTAAAGGACAAACAAACTAAAGTTACAAGTCTAAAATAAAAGAAAAACATTCAAGAAGGAAGCCCACGATGCTAATGTAATCAGAGAAGCAACTGGGAACGTACGTGGGAGCCATTAAGCCAATGATCATTTCTTAATCAGCAAAAAGACAGTCAAGTTGAACCCACGTGGTTAAGAGGCTGGTGCATCCGGAATCCTAATATAAAACACTTCGTTGGAAGGGTCTTGGCTGCGAGACATGCATGCTGCCACATTCGAATCCCCTCCAACGTAAACAAATATCACAACCCCAAGCAAAACAATGTGCGGGAGCCATTAAGCAAAGGATCGTTTCTTAATCAGCCCATGCGATTAAGAAACGATCCTAAGCAGACATATATATATATATATATTTATGTTTCTCATTCAAAGCAGCCCACGGGAGCTTGACCAAGACTTGGGAATCAATCCCATGATTGCACGCGACGCTTTGCTTTGGCTCTCATGAATTAGCAATCTGCTTGGACGCTACCGGTGTACATTTTTCTTCTCCTCATCCTGACGGAACTGGTCGAGCTACCTAGTACGCGTGTATTGTCAAAAAGTATTGGGTAGCATTGTGAGGTCATGGCGTATCAACGGGCCGGAGCTCAGCCAGTCAATGAACAGGACGACGCAGGCGGCACCCCATCTCTCGACCAGAGCCAGCCTGTGAAGTGTAGCAGCACCTCGCGAATCAAGTGCATCTGCCCCTCAGGTGGGAACAGGGATGACATCACCGGCTCGTCCCAATCATTACAGGAACAACCACCTGTCTCCAGGAAGTCTGAGATTGATAAAACAACGAACTACCTAAAATGCCCCTAATTACCCAATATACTACAAGAAATTTGATGTGGTATTGCCTTATCTGGGCCGTCCAAACACAAAAACAAACTGTCCTAATTGACTTGACGCACCGTAAAAGGTCTCTAAACCCCGGCTCCCTCCGTATCTCTGTTCTTCTGTTAGGTGTTACTCCCTCCGTTCCAAATTAGTTGACTTGAATTTGTCTAAATACGGATGTATCTATACTTGTTTAGTGTCTAGATACATCTATGTCTAGATAAATATGGGTCAAGTAATTTGGAACTGAGGGAGTAGGTGTCTTGGACACGTTGAGTTTCGTCACTAAAACACTTCACATATGGGCGTTTTTTCCAGCAATCTTCCCAGGCCTCTGACTCCTCAGATTCCTCATGGTCATTGCCTCCTATCGCCCCCTCTGCTTCTCCACAGTGAAGTTTCCGTAATCACGTTTTCAGAAAAATGAGTATTAGTCGTTTTTGAGTTTTGACAAAACTCACTTTTCTTGGAGTGGGATTTCCTCCGCTTTGGTATACCCGAGGATCATATCCCCAACAGTAGCCCCCCAAGCTGTTGGGGTCCTGAGGTCTCAGGACGAAGGGTGCCAGCTATTAGAAATCTGCCCTAGAGGCAATAATAAAATGGTTATTATTATATTTCCTTGTTCATAATAAATGTTTATTATCCGTACTATAATTGTATTGACTGGAAACGCAAATACATGTGTGGGCAAGTGACTTGTTGGAAATCACACATGCTGATGTGTGCGGTCTGATGAGTGTTGACGCACGCAGTGGATATCATTATTTTCTCAACTTCACCATTGAATTGAGTAGATATGGGTATATTTGGTTAATGAAGCATAAGTCTGAAACATTTGAAAAGTTCAAGCAATTTCAGAGTGAAGTTGAGAATCATCATAACAAGAAGATCAAGTTCCTACGATCTGATCAAGGGGAGAGTATCTGAGTTATGAGTTTGGCAATCACTAATGACAAGGTGGAATCGTTTCACAGTTGATGCCACTTCAAACACCATAGTGTAATGGTGTGTCCGAACGTCGTAATCGCACTCTATTGGATATGGTGCGATCTATGATGTCTCTTACCGATCTACCGCTATCGTTTTGGGGTTATGCATTAGAGACAACTACATTCACTTTAAATAGGGCACCATCTAAGTCCGTGGAGACAACACCGTATGAACTATGGTTTGGCAAGAAACCTAAGTTGTTGTTTCTTAAGGTTTGGGGCTACGATGCTTATGTCGATAGGCTTCAGCCAGAAAAGCTCGAACCCAAAGCGGACAATTGTGTCTTCATAGAATACCCACAGAAGAAAATTGGGTATACCTTCTATCTCAGATCTGAGGGCAAAGTGTTTGTCGCTAAGAACAGGTCCTTTCTCCAGAAAGAGTTTCTCTCTAAAGAATTGAGTGGGAGGAAGATAGAACTTGATGAGGTTGTTGAACCTTTACTTCAACCAGAGAGTAGCGCAGCACAGAAAGATGTTTCTGTGGCACCTGCCTCAGTTGAAGAGAAAGCTAATGATGATGATCATGGAGCTTCAGATCAAGTTACTGTCGAACCTCGTAGGCCGACAAGGGTGTGTACAACTTTTGAGTGGAAACCCTGTCTTAAAGGTCATGTTGTTGGACAACGATGAACCTATGAGCTATGGAGAAGCGATGGTGGGCCCGGATTCCAACAAATGGCGGGAAGCCATGAAATCCGAGATAGGATCCATGTATGAGAACAAAGTATGGACTTTGGTGGACTTGCCCGATGATCGGCAAGCCATTGGGAATAAATGGATCTTTAAGAATAAGATAAACGCTGATGGTAATGTCATCATTTATGAAGCTCGACTTGTCTCAAAGAAGTTTCCGACAAGTTCAAGGAGTTGACTGTGATGAGACTTTCTCAATCATGGCGATGCTAAAGTCTGTTAGAATTTTGTTAGCAGTTGCTGCATTTCCATTTACGAAATCTGGCAGATGTATGTCAAAACAAAGTTTCCTTGACGGTTTCCGTGAGGAAAGGTTGTATGTGATACAACCAGAAGGTTTTGTCGATCCTAAGAATGCTAAAAGGTATGCAAGCTCCAGCTATCCTTCTACGAACTGTGGCAAGCATCTCGGAGTTGGAACATACGCTTTGATGAGTTGATCAAAGTTTTTGGGTTTATACAAAGTTTGCAAGAAACTTGTATTTACAAGAAAGTGAGTGGGAGCACTACAACATTTCTGATAAGTATATATGAATGACATATTGTTGATCGGAAATGATGTAGAATTTCTGGAAAGCATAAAGGGTTGTTTGAATGGAGTTTTTCAAAGGAAGACCTGGGTAAAACTGCTTACATATTGGGTATCAAGATCTATAGAGATAGATCAAGACGCCAGATAAGACTTTCACAGAGCACATACCTTGACATGATCTTGAAGGAGTTCAAGATGGATCAGTCAAAGAAGGAGTTCTTGCCTGAGTTGTAAGGTGTGAAGTTAAGACTTAAAGCTCGACCACGGAAGAAGAAAGAGAAAGGACGAAGGTCGTCCCCTATGCCTTAGCTGTAGGCTCTATTTGGTATGCCATGCTGTGTACTGCACCTGATATGTGCCTTGCCACGAGTTTGGCAAAGGGGTACAAAAGTGATACATGAATGGATCATTAGACAGCGGTCAAAATTGTCCTTAGAGGAATAAGGAAACGTTTCTCGGTTTTGGAGGTGATAAAGAGTTCGGCGTAAAGGGTTACGTCGATGCAAGCTTTAACACAAATCCAGATGACTCTGAGTAGCAAACCAGATACGTATAGTGGAGCAACCATTTGGAATAGCTACAAGTGGAGCGTGGAAGCAGCATTTACAATATGACCTAGAGATTTGCGAAGTACATACGGATCTGAATGTTGCAGACCCGTTGACTAAAAACCTCTCTCACAAGCAGAACATGATCAAACCCCATAACTCATTGAGTCTTAATCACATAATGATGTGAACTAGATTATTGACTCTAGTAAACTCTTTGGGTGTAGTCACATGGCGATGTGGACTATGAGTGTTAATCACATGGTGATGTGAACTAGATTATTGACTCTAGTGCAAGTGGGAGACTGTTGGAAATATGCCCTAGAGGCAATAATAAAATGGTTATTATTATATTTCCTTGTTCATGATAATTGTCTATTATTCATGCTATAATTGTATTAACCGGAAACTGTAATACATGTGTGAATACATAGACCACAACATGTCCCTAGTGAGCCTCTAGTTGACTAGCTCGTTGATCAATAGATGGTTGTGGTTTCCTGACCATAGACATTGGATGCCGTTCATAACGGGATCACGTCATTAGGAGAATGATGTGATGGACAAGACCCAATCCTAAGCATAGCACAAGATCGTGTAGTTCGTTTGCTAGAGCTTTTCTAATGTCAAGTACCATTTCCTTAGACCATGAGATTGTGCAACTCCCGGATACCGTAGGAATGCTTTGGGTGTATCAAACGTCACAACGTAACTGGGTGACTATAAAGGTACACTACAGGTATCTCCGAAAGTGTTTGTTGGGTTGGCACGAATTGAGACTGGGATTTGTCACTCCATATGACGGAGAGGTATCTCTGGGCCCACTCGGTAATGCATCATCATAATGAGCTCAATGTGACTAAGGAGTTAGCCATGGGATCATGCGTTACGGAACGAGTAAAGAGACTTGCCGGTAACGAGATTGAACGAGGTGTTGGGATACCGACGGTCGAATCTCGGGCAAGTAACATACCGATGGACAAAGGGAATTGTATACGGGATTGATTGAATCCCCGATATCGTGGTTCATCCGATGAGATCATCGTGGAACATGTGGGAGCCAACATGGGTATCCAGATCCCGCTGTTGGTTATTGGCCGGAGAACATCTCGGTCATGTCTGCATGGTTCCCGAACCCGTAGGGTCTACACACTTAAGGTTCGATGACGCTAGAGTGGTTATGGGAAATAGTATGTGGTTACCGAAGGTAGTTCGGAGTCCCGGATGTGATCCCGGACGTCACGAGGAGTTCCGGAATGGTCCGGCGGTGAAGATCGATATATTGGACGAAGGGTATTGGAGTCCGGAAGTGTTCCGGGGTACCAGGCTATGGCCAGCATGACCGAAAGGTGTTTCGGGAGCCCCGGCAAGTGTTGGAGGGCCTCATGGGCCAAAGGGGAAGGGGAAAACCAGCCCACTAAGGGGTGGTGCGCCCCCCACACCCTTTCTCATGTTACTTGGGGAGGTGGGGCGCCTCCACCTGGCTTGGGAGGCAAGCCTCCACCTGCTTGGCTTGGGGGGCAAGTCTCCCTAGGATTTTCCCTAGGGAGATCCAATCTGCTTGGCCGCCGCCCCCTAGGGGAAACCCTAGGGTGCCTCCCCCTCTCCCCTTGCCCCTATATATAGTGGAGGGATGGGAGGGCAGCCGTGACCTCTTCCCTGGCGCAACCCTCCCTCCTCCTACACCCCCCTCCTCCATAGTGTTTAGCGAAGCCCTGCTGGAGAACCACGAGCTCCACCACCACCACGCCGTCGTGCTGTTGGAATTCTCCCTCAACTTCTCCTCTCCCCTTGCTGGATCAAGAAGGAGGAGACGTCCCCGGGCTGTACGTGTGTTGAACGCGGAGGCGCCGTCCGTTCGGCGCTTGGATTGGATCTTCCGCAATTTGAATCGCCGCGAGTACGACTCCATCAACCGCGTTCTTGTAACGCTTCCGCTTAGCGATCTTCAAGGGTATGAAGATGCACTCCCTCTCTCTCGTTGCTAGCATCTCCTAGATTGATCTTGATGACACGTAGGAAAATTTTAAATTATTACTACGTTCCCCAACAAGGGCCGTCAGGACAAAGGTCCTTTCAGCCCCCAATCCGTGAATCACTCACGGGTGCTCCACGAGCCGACCCGACTTTAGTCACCACATGTATCATGTATAAGTTTATAGTATATACCCGTGATCACCTCCCGAGTGATCACGGCCCGATAGTATAGCATGGCAGACGGACAAGAATGTAGGCCACTGATGGAATACTAGCATCCTATACTAAGCAGGTAGGATTGCAGGTAAAGGTAACAACAGTAGTAGCAAGGACAGGCTATGCATCAGGATAGGATAAACGGAAAGCAGTAACATGCTACACTACTCTATTGCAAGCAGTATAGAGAAGAATAGGCGATATCTGGTGATCAAGGGGGGGGGGGCTTGCCTAGTTGCTCTGGCAAGGAGGGGTCGTCGGGGATGTAGTCGTACTCAGTCGCATCAACGTCGGTCTCGGGGTCTACCGGAGAAGAAGAGGGGGAAGAAACAGTAAATACGGAGCAAACAAAGCATCACAAAATATAACAAGGCAATACGCGGTGCCAGGGGTGATCTAACGCAGGGATAGGTGATACCGGCGAAGGGGGAAAACATCCGGGAAAGTATCCCCGGTGTTTCACGTTTTCGGACAGATGAATCGGGGGGGAGGGGGCGGGAGTTGCGTGTTTGATATGCTAGGGGTGTGTGGCGGACGAACGGGCTGCGTATTCGGATTCGTCTCGTCGTTCTGAACAACTTTCATGTACAAAGTATTTTCATCCGAGTTACGGTTTATTTTATATGATTTTTCAAAGTTTTATTGATTTTCTGAAATTAATATTATTTCAAAATTAATAGACAAAATGCTATGGGTACCCAGCCCTGTGTACACAGAATGTACACAGAGGCTGACATGTGGGCCAAGGGACCCAGTTGACCAGTCAAAGTTTGACTGGTCAACAGAGGGTGGCCCCCCTGTCATTGACTGCCTAGTTAACTAACAGTTTTAGTTAGACTAATTAGGTAGTTAACAGGTTAATTAACATGATTAATTAGATTAATTAATTAGGTTAATTAAACATAATTAATTCAGTTAATTAGCTAATTAATAAATTAATATTTATTTATTTATTATTATTATTATTAAAAAAATCTTTTTTTATAAACGTTCTGGGGTTGGGGCCCCTTGTCATTGGCTCCCAGGGCCAAACGGGCACGGGAAAACGGGTACTAGCCCGCGAGCACAGCGGGGCGAGGCTGGCGGGGCTCTGCCCGAGCGGGCGCACGCCCAGGGGCGCGCGGGGCGGCGGACCTGACTGGGCGCCGGAGCAGAGGGGGGCGGTGGCCTGGGGCCGGCGGTGAGGGGCTGGGCGCGGCAAAGGGGCAGTCCCGGCGGGCGCTGCCAGGCTGCGGCGCGCAGGCGCAGCAGGCAGCCGCGGGAGCAGCGCGCGGGGCTGCGGGCGCGGGCGGGACGCAGCACGGGCGGGCAGATGCGACTACGCCGGCGGGGCAGAGGCGGCCAGCGGGCGAGGTGGAGCAGCGGGCAGCGACGGCGGCCTCGGCTGCGAGCGGCGGCTGCAGGGGCGTTACCGGAGTACGGCCACGGGCGCTGGGCGCGAGCGAGGCGCCGGTGCGGGTGGCAGAGCACGGCGAAGCGCGCGAGCAGGGGCAGGGGGTCGCGGTGGCCGGCGACGGGTGGCCGTGGGCACAGTCCCGAGCGGCGCAGCGAGTGCGGGTCGGGCACGGGCGCGTGGGCGAAGGCACGGATGAGGTCATGGTGAGCGTGGGGCGAGGGAGAGAGGAGGTCACGGGCCTCACCGCGGGGCGTGGGGTCAAGGGCAGCGGGGCTTGGGGAGGTAGACCGGGACGACGGTGTTGGCGGAGACGGGGAGGCAGGCCGGCGTGGTGGCTCCGGCGAGGTCCAGGCGGGACGAGGCGGCGATGGTGTGCGTCGGCGGCGGCGGTTCGCGGGGAGGACGGGCGTCAAGGTCGGGCCCCTCCCCGATCCAGATGGGATCGAGAGGAGAGGGGGAGAGGGAGAGGCGAGCGAGTGCGGGGGAGTGGGGGCGCTGGGTGTCGGTTAGGGTTTGGGTTCCAGGGGGGTTAGTAGGCGCGGCTGGGCCGGTCGGCTGGGCCAGGTGGGCCGGCCTGGTGTGAGCTGGGCCGCCTGGTCCAGTGGGTGGGGGGGGGTTTTCCTTTTTTTTAAGTTTTGTTTTCTGTTTTTATTCTTTTCTTTTTTTATTTTCTTTTCTGTTTTCACTAATTGTTTGGGCACCAAATGAGTTTGGTAAAATATGAGAGCTGGACCACTAATCACAGCACAATATATCCTACCATCAAAAACTAGTTTGAGGTAAATATCATTTCATATTTATTTTGTATTAATAAAAAGGTTATTAAATAATGTTTTCAGCCACCGTTTGAGGTTGTTTTAAGTCACTTATAAAATTTCAATAATGTTGTTTACAATTTTATCATAGCCTCTGATTTATCTACAATTTATTGCACATTTTAGTATTAATATTTGAAAACTTTTATTGTTTGTTTGATTTTGAATTTTGAATTATAATCGGTTTCGAACTAATGCGAGATTAGCAACAATAACCAAGGTGACGTGACATCGTTAACGTGCGATTATTGTAGCTTAATTATCCGTGTGTCACACAACGGCCGCGCCGTGAGCACGCGTGTCCACGTGGTCTGACAGGTGGGGCCAGCTCGTCAGAAAAACGGTTAGATCACTAGTCACCGCGGGTTTGGGTTTTTTGAAACAGCTGACCGCTCGTTTGGTATCTTTCTGAGAAAAATTAAAATCTGATAATTTTTTGAAACCCTAGCCTGTAAACTAGTAGTTTTATGTTATTTACTCTCAAATACACCATTTCTTGGTATTTCCCCCACTTGGAGATGGTTGTAGGATAGGTCATTCTAAGTTGCTGAAAATCATTAAGTTTGAATGCGATGGTTCCCGACAGATCGTTGTGGGAAAGTTTGAGCATGTTTAAGCACTTCAGATTGCCGAAAGATGTTTGAATTTCCCCTATTAGCATGTTGGACGCGGCTCGTCTGCCGTGCCTTCACGCACGGCAGAACTGCCGTACGGGCAAAAATCGGCTGTTCGTTCACTGCTTTCCCATCCAACGGACCTCTGCTACCCCCACTAACAAGCGAACCGAATTAGCGGGAGCTGTTAATAAAATAGGCGCCAAAATCACATCGAGCAATTTTTGGCGCGAGAAGGCCAGACGGCGGACGTGATACATTTGGCATTCAGCCGATTTTCAGTAGTGCCCTGTTCAAGAGGCAATTATGTCGGCTGCAACACGTTGCCCTTTTCCTAGATATTGAGTGGTGCTAAGCACGCCCGCAAAAAAGAAAAAGAAAAAAGTGTGGTGCTAAGCACACTTCGGTCGAGTCAATCTTAGTCCTCTAGAAGTCACATCGCATCACTTCATCAATTAATGGTCAAGACTTTGCTGGAAACTTTACGGAATTGTTGTTACCACTACTAGAAAAAGGGCTATAGATGATATGGACACTAATGACGCACCAGATATATGGTGCGCCACTACTATATAGCAGTGGAGCACCAGATATAGGTGCGCCATTACTGACATATTACTAATGGCGCACCTGGTGTATGGTGCGCCATTAGTAGTTTTGAAAAAAAATAATAATAAAAATTTGTTACTAATGGCGCATCATAGAATAGTGCGCCATTACTAGTTAGTAATGGCGCACCAGTGAACAGTGCGCCATTACTAGTTAAAACTACTAATGGCGCACTGTCCACTGGTGCGCCATTACTAACAATTTTTTTTTCAAAACTAATAATGGCGCACCACACACCAGGTGCGCCATTAGTAACCCTGGTGCTATTTGCACCCCTGGACCGCCTTTTCAGTTTAAAAATAAATAAAAGAAAATGATGAAAATGTCAAAAAAATAAAAGAAAATAAGTTTCCCATGTGATATGTGGTCTAGTTGTTGGGAAAATTTACAAATATGAATTTCGACTTTATTTGCAAAATCTCTCTGAAATTTAGTAAAATGGGCATAACTTTTGCATACGAACTCGGATTAAAAAATTTCTATATGAAAAATCATCTACTCGAAAAGTTACATCGATTTGAATCGGGGGAACCCCGTTCAACATCTTCAAAATCCCCAAAAACCTAACAGAACGAAAGATACGGGACTTTTAAGATCTAGATGGGGGATAAATGGAAAAAAATTCAAACTTACTAGTGGCGAACCATTTGCTAGGTGCGCCACTAGTAACAGAAAAAAATTGGTTTAATTTTTTTTTCAAAATATGATACGTAATATGACCGGGAAGTTTGAAATAATTTTTCAAAATTTCATCACACTCATGAACATGAGCAAAGTCCTAGACATCAACAAGGTTTAATAGGATTGATATGATAGATATATCAACAAGTGCCTGTGAAGTGAGCTGGTGCTGGGGTTGGATAGAACTATGAAGTTAAGCGTGCTTGGGCTGGAGTAGTGTGAGGATGGGTGACCTTCCGGGGAGTTTGACCACAAAGTGTGATTTGACTTGAGATTAAGCATATTGACTCGAGATTAAGAAAAAAAGAAAAAAAATTGAAAAAAAATATTCTGAATTTTTTCTTGAAAAAATATTGTTAGTAATGGCGCACTTCTATGTGGTGCGCCATTAGTAAGCCAGACATACTAATGGCACACCTTGGGATATACTAATGGCGCATTGTGTGGTGCGCCATTAGTATACCAGATACTAATGATGCACCTGTGATGCGCCATTAGTAAAAAATTCTAATGGCGTGATGCTAGTGGCGCACCTGTAGTGCGCCATTAGTAGTCAAAACAGGTGCGCCACTAGTAGGCCTTTTCCTAGTAGTTTACGGATTGAGATGGGAACATTTAATTGGGGAGGAAAGGGGCCACTCCGAAATCAGGGGAGGATTAGTGAGAGATTGGTTGAGGGGAGAGTCTGTATGGAGTGGTCCGTAAGTGTAAAGTTTTTGTTTTTCTTTTTCTTTTGAGAATTTTATCCTCCATTCCATGTCTCACCGCCATTCCTTCCATGTACTAAGAACCAGATCTCCTAACCATGAACCACTAGTAGGGGTTTGCTTTTTCTTTCTTCCTCCCAAAGAAAGAAAAGGTGATCTCTCAAAAGCTCCCGCTAATCAGGAGACTCGCCTCCGCTGTGAAGAGCATGGCGGTGGGTAAAGATCAGATGGAAATGGAGGGAATGGGACACTTAAATGAGGAATGCAAGCCCAGAACATTCTAAATGGGCTGCCAGACCTGAACATGCTCTTGCAGCCCATCCAAGCCCACCAACCTATTTTGCATGCTGCTCCTTTGCCAGCCAAGGACCTTGAGCCTGTTATTCATGGCTTTATACCTGTTGTGGTACCTGAGATTGTGGACACTGCTATCCCTTCAAAGCCAGTGGCAGATTTTGAACTTAACATGACAGTGGCAATGCTAGCAAATGATGAGGTCATGAAACATGACCTCCCGGCCTCTAAGCTAGTTATCCCCGATGCACATCAAGAGGAGGAGACTTTGTTCCTGCAAAACATTGATCTGAAGCTTGAGCCAGTCATTCAACTTGCAAAGTGATGAGATGGGCCTAGGCCCCATCTCACTGCTAAAGTGCTCTATCAAAATCATCACAAAGTTGTTCACCCCAATCAATATGTTTTTTTCTTTCTAAAAGTAGAACCATTTAGGACTGCCTTGCCTGGGCATTTGAATACCTTCACCAATGTCAACAAACCAAAGAACCAGTTGTTGTGATCAAACTGGATTTTGAAAAAGCATTCGACCTCATTGAGCACAGCACCATTCTGTAAATTTTACAAGCCAGGGGCTTTGGGGGCAGATGGATCAACTGGATGAAGATGATATTTTCCTCAGGAACTTCCTCAATTCTTCTAAATGGGGTGCTGGTAAAGTCTTTCACTCCAAAAGAGGAGTAAAGCAAGGGGGTCCACTTTCCCCCTTGCTCTTTGTTCTGGCTGCTGATCTTCTGCAATCCATCTGTAATGAAGCCATGAAATCACATCTCATCCAAGCACCACTGCTCAGACAGTCATGTCAGGATTTTCAAATCATACAATATGTTGATGACACTATTTTAGTCCTTCTAGCTGACCCTACACAACTTTTACAACTCAAGAATCTCATTCTGCACTATGCTGATTATACTGGCCACACCGTGAACTATAGCAAATCAGTATTGGTGCCCATCAACATTCCCAATGAGCAGCTGCCTGGCCTATTTGCAATCCTTGGATGTTAGCAAGGTAGTTTCCCTTGTACCTACCTGGGGCTACCAATGAGTATTATGCTCTCCCCAAAATGGAAGATCTCCACCCAATACTGCAAATAATTGAAAGAAGGCTCCCGGGATGCTCTACAATGCTCTCTTATGATGGAGAAAGTTTGGAATGGAGGAAAAGGGCATGGCCTTAGTTGCATGGGACAAGATCATCAAACCAAAAACACAGGGAGGCCTAGGCATTTTAAACATCTTGGAGCACAATAAAGCCCTGCTTACGACAAATTTGCATAAATTCTTAAACACGGTAGATCTATCTTGGGTAAAACTTATTTGGGAATTCTATTATTCCTCTGGCCCACCTTTGGAAAAAAGAGAAGGATCATTTTGGTGCAAAACACACTTAAAGCTATTCTCAACATACAAACAATCTTGTCAATGTCTGGGCCAAAGAAACAGCTATTCATCAATGAAAATGTACAATCACTTGCTTGGGAATCAAGAGGGGAACATTTTCTTTAAGCATATCTGGGTTCCTCAAGTAGGCTCAAACATAAGATCTTCTTCTGGCTCATAACCCATGACAGGGTCAACACAAGAAACATGCTTGTGAGAAGGGGCATGCATCTAGGCAATACATTCTGCCCAAACCGTGTAGAGCAAACTGAAGAAACCTTGCACTATTTACTCCGGGGCTGCAATTTTTCTTAGAGCTGCTGGGACACCCTGCTACCAAACAGAAAAAGAGGTACCTCCAATTTTGAAGAAACGTTGCTTGCTAAGGCAGAGTTACCAGTCAACTTTGGCATGGAAGTAGTTATGTTTGGCTGTTGGAATATTTGGATACAAAGGAATGGTCAGGTCTTCAGAAATATCCATCCTACTGTCCAGAGTTGGAGAATCAATTTAAGCCCAGGATAGTTTAGCATCACTGTTGGGCCAACCGAGACTTTTTAGTTGGGAGCTGCAACAGTTTTCACACCTGGGATTAAATCATTCCCGCTAAAGAAGATGGGCTTAAATCGAGAAATACATGATCAAAATGTTTAGAGCTGTTAAGATCAGAAGTCCGAATGTAATTTTTTTTTTTTGAGATAGCTCACCATCCATGCCGAACGGGGAAGTCCGATGGTTGATATGTTCTCACATGAGATCTTTCTTTTTTTGCGATGCACATGAGATCAATTGTAGCAAATAGATAACTGGCTTGACCCAAACGTAAGTTCAGAACTGAAAATTCGTAAAAAGAAAACCTTCTTTATAATGACAGGAGCATAACACATATGTCTCACACATCAGACAGAAGTGCTAAAGTCATGACTTGTGTTGGACTGGCGACAAAAAGTTATGAGTAAATATTGTTTGGGCCCTGACGAGATTTATGATGGATATAGATTAATGTCATACGGGACCCCGTAGCCCCTCCCGACGCCTCCCCAGGTGGCGATCCCAAGCGCCGCCAGCAGCCAATGACGACTCGGCCTCCCTCCCGATGCTGCCGCTGGCATAGGCCGCTATGGCTAGCGGGAACCCACTTCTCTGGCGCTGGTGGGCATGGCGGCGACCGTGGATTTGGACCCAGATCTGACGTCAACTTTCGCGGGCGACCGATGGTGCGATGAGGGGTCGGCTAGGGAGGAGCGTTCCCTATCGGGAATCCGGCGGCTGCACGCGCCACCACGGTGTGGCTCAGTGCGGATCCGGACAGATGCTGGTTCAGAGTTGCGCGAATGCCGGTAATAACCGTGTCGACCTCGGTCATGGCAGACGATGGCGGCGTCTTGGGCGTCATCTCCTTGTCGGAGGCATCGTCGGTTCCAATCATCGTCACATCGTTCCGGCTGCTATGGGGGAAACCCTAGATCTGAGATTCTGGGATTGAACAATGATAGAGGCTTCAGGCCGTCCTCCTTCTTGGGGGCATTGTCTTGGACGAGAAATGGAGAACTATTGTATTTGTGGGTTCCAGCATGTCACAAGTCAGGATTTTAGAAACAACAGCAAATGCATCAACCGAAGACAAAGACACTCTTGTGACCAGTGACGAGCGCATCAAATTGTCTCTGTCCATGCTACCTGTAATCATCGCTTTCTTTGGCTGCGGCACCTCATTGACTGGTCAAGACTGTCATCCCATGGGTTGTGCTGGACAAATATCTTCAGAAGCCCCGAAAAAAAAAAAAATCTTCAGAAGAATCCAACTGCTGAAGAATCTACCAGTTTTTATATTTTATTTTTGCCAATGAACATCTACTAGTTAAATTTGTCTTGGTAACATCCACACAAGTCACGACCAGAACCTGATCTCCTATGTACTATGGCACTGCCGTTTCAATGTCCCCCCACAAGATTGATCTTGCCTCTGTGTGCATATCAATAATGTAAAACGCACAAAGAGTTACACGCAATTACATGCTGATTAGAATTCTTTCTTTCTAACTAACCTCTCCCGCCTCTTCCCCGCTCCCCCCTGATTTTTACGGGGTGGACCCCTCCTCCCCTTAATCTCCAATTAAAACTCATTAGTTTGTAAATCCCGTGTAACTCTATGTATATGTAGCATTACTCGTGTGCATATACCCTTCTGTCTCTCATACAGTTAGCACGGACCGCTCAAACCCTAGCCCTTGACATGTAGCCAGCCAGACGTTTTTCCCTTCTCCCCTGCAACACGTTGCCCTTGGAAATTGAGTGGTGCTGAGCACACTTGGGTCGAGTCAATCTTAGTCCACATCAATTAATTTGTCTCCTGAATGATTTTTCTCTTTTGAGAATTCTATCCTCCATTCCCCCGTCTCACTGTCATTCATTTGTCTTGGTACCATCTAGAGTACGTACTAAGTCATCACCAGGACCAGATCTCCTATCGTAATAATAATAGTAGCAGCAGCAGTAGTAGTTTCAATGTCTCTAGCCAGCTTGCTCTTGCTGCTGTGTGTATCTTTCTTTCTTATCGCAGCCACTAAACCAGGTGTGCAAGCAGAAGGCTGCTCACCCGAGCGATGCGGCAACCTGACCATTGCTACCCCGTTCGGGCTCGTCTCAGGGTCGGAGGAGAACACATGTATGCAGCTCGGTTTCCAGGTCCACTGTACCGACGGTGTCCCGTACCTCGGGTACCACTCTGGATACGGACTCCAGATCCTCAACATCTTCCCCGACAACGGCTCCATGGTTGTTTCTGACATCCTCAAGCTCGGGGACTTCAACAGTTCGAGCCACCAAGGTTGCCATGTCCCGATGGCCGACGCCGCCACCAAAATTGGGCCTCCATTCTCAATAAGCCCCCTTAACCAGAACCTCATCTTCTACAACTGCACCAAGCCGCCGCCAGCCCGAGCTAGGCTGGTGGAGACGATGTGCGGGAACAACACCTTTGTCCGTGCGGGAGGGTGGTACAACGCGACAGGCGGGATGAACAGCAGATACGCTTTGGAGGGCTGCAACGCCACCGCCGTGCCGGTGCTGGTGCCGTCTGGCGAGGCGAACGCCGGAGACTACGAGGAGCTCATCAGCGATGGCTTGCTCCTCACATGGCAGCCGCTGCCTTCCGCTGGTGGTAGTGGTAAGCTCACTCATCAAATAATTAATTGCTAGTATTAGGCCGGTTCCATTCTCGTCCACTACTTAATTTGCACATTTCCGTTACTCCTCCCTCCGTGTGCTGTTTCTTGTCGTTGTAACCACCAAGGATTTGGTTACCGGGCTGAAAATTAAATTTGGTTGCCGCCCCGTAACCATGAATAATCTCGGTACTCCATGAGAAATCATCTTACCCAGCAAAAATTTTACCGACGTGACCACGTCCACTACTTTTGAATTTGGCTGAATGTTGATCGAGTTTTGTTTTAAACCACGGTGGTAACCAGAAATCTCGATCGGTACCCCATGAGATTTTTTTCCTTCAGAATCCAAAACCTTGGTAACCACTCACTCACGTGTGGCGAGGGCAAAGGTTCCCTTCCTTGACAGCTCCCTGTATGGACACATTCTACCGACGGGCCCTCCTCCTCACCTCCATTTATTTGTATTGGTACCATATAATCCACGCAACGCAATAGGTCGCCACTTCACCAGAACTCTTATCTTTCCGATAGATGTCCCCAACCTGCAGCCGCCTGTTGCTGCTTCTGTGCATATCTCTCTCTTGTATCGCAGCCATTAAACCTGGCGCGCAAGCACAAGAAGCCTGCTTGCCCGAGCGATGCGGCAACCTGACCATCTCTTCTCCGTTCGGGCTCGTCTCGGTGTTGGAGGAGAACAGGTGCGCTCAACTCGGTTTCCAGGTCCACTGCACCAACAGCACCCCGTACCTTTGGTACTATGAGCCCGGGTTCGGGCTCCAGATCCTCAACATGTTCTACAGCAACGGTTCCTTGCTCGTCGCCGATATCCACAAGCTAGGAGACTTCGAAAGTTCAGGCTGCCATGTACCGGTGACAAATACCTCCTCCAAAATTGGGCATCCATTCTCGATTAGCAACTTGAATCAGAACATCATCTTCTACAACTGCACCAAGGCGCCGCCGTTGGAGACCGTAAGGCGAGCAGGGCTCGCGGAGACGGTATGCCGCAACAACACCTTTGTCCGCACAGGAGGGCATTACAGTGAGAGGGACGGCGGCTATGCTTTAGAGGGATGCAATGCTATCTTCCTTCCGGTACTAGCAGCATCCGGTGAGGCGAACGCAAGTGATTATGAGGGGCTAATCAGCAATGGCTTCCTCCTGACATGGCGGCAGCCGCCTGCTGGTAGTGGTGAGCTCACTCTGTCATCATTTTTTTTAAAGGAGGGGATTACCCCGGCCTCTACATCACATGATGCATACATCCATAAAATACTTTTCTGGGCAGCTACTGGGCGCCATGTGCTAGATGCATATATACTAGGATCAAATGCATCAACGAATTTTTTTTCTTGCTTAGTCTAGATGGTCGAAATCGCTTGCCATTGCGGTCTGAGTCCCATATTCAAACAAGCTTGAGCATATATATAGATTTGGTTTGAAATGAAAATATGAAGTACATCTAATTAAAATGACTAGTCAGATATTTTGAAGCACAAAATTACTAGTGAGATATGGATATATTATTCCTAGCAAGAGTAAAGAGAGGTGTGACCTGTCACAGTCGGTCATTGCTAGTGGGGAAATGGCACGGTCCTTCCGATCTGTGCACTCCACACAAATATATATCTACCAATCAAGATTTTGCGGTCACCAGAAAAAATTGATAAGCCGGCGACAATGGACAGGTGCAGCACTTGTTAGACTGCACGACACGATACTAGTGACGTAGATTAACATTCCAAAACTCCTTATTACCTTCTAATATACACAGTCCAATAAAATCAAATACATCACTGTTCCTACAATCATCTAGAAATGAAAACAAAAGATAGACATGTAATTCAGGCACTTCACTGCCTTTTTTTTGTATATTTCGTTGTCAGATGTTGTGTGTGTGTGTGTGTGTGTGTGTGGGTGTGGGCGCGTGCGCGTGCTTCCTTTTAAGAAACCAACCGATATCGTACTACCATGGACATGTTGCTGTTGAACTAAATATTATGTGATATTTCAGGTATCAAGAGGATTAGCAAAAGGATACTAATACTAATAGGTATGATAAACTTTCACAATATTTTCGTATATGATCATTTAAATGTGATTGATTAATCAGGGATAATGTTTTTCTATGTTACTAGTTTTATAATTTTATCTTGCCTATAAGCATTGAACTTTGTTTCTAAGATTAAAATTTAAAACAAGCAACTCTCTATTCGGGCATGATACAACACTGGGCAATTTCAAGCAAATCTATGACCTTTACCTTGTTCCTACTTTTTCCGCCTCGTACTCTTTCAGAAGGACAACTTACATGTTTGAAACTACTGATGATGTTACAAATTTAACTGTCTATATAACATCTGCTTCAATGACAGTTTCATCAGCAGTTTCAGCCTTGCTCTTTCTATGCGTTTGTGTGATGATGAGGCATCCTAAGGGGAAAAGACTATGGTCTCGCAGCAAAAGGACTAGCAGCGGCACTGAAAGGAATTACGAGGCCATGATATTATCATATGGATCACTAGCCCCCAAAAGGTACACGTACTCACAGGTAATGAAGATAACATCTTCTAGCAATCATGAGCTTGGAAAGGGTGGTTATGGTGTGGTTTTCAAAGGAAGACTACATGATGATCGACTTGTTGCTGTGAAATTCTTGCATGACTGCAAAGGAAATGGGGATGATTTTGTGAATGAGGTTATGAGCATTGGGAGAACCTCTCATGTTAATATTGTTAGCTTATTTGGGTTTTGTTTGGAGGGATCAAAACGAGCTCTTATATATGAGTACATGCCCAATGGTTCCCTGGATAGGTATATTTACTCCGAGAACCCCAAAGAAATTTTAGGATGGGAGAGGCTGTATGCGATAGCAATCGGGATTGCTCGTGGCCTAGAATACTTGCACCATAGTTGTAATACACGGATCGTTCATTTTGATATCAAGCCACAAAATATCCTTCTAGACAAGGATTTTTGCCCAAAGATTGCTGATTTTGGTCTAGCTAAATTGTGTCATGCAAAAGAGAGCAAGCTTTCAATGACTGGTGCTAGAGGAACAATTGGGTTCATTGCTCCAGAAGTTCACTCTCGGACATTTGGTGTTGTTTCAACCAAGTCAGATGTTTATAGTTATGGAATGATGTTGTTAGAGATGGTTGGGGGCAGGAAAAATGTGAAATCGGTGGCTGAAAAATCGAGCGAAGAATATTTTCCAGATTGGATTTATGACCACCTTTGTCAAGATGATGGACTGCGAGCATGTGAAGTCAGAAGTGAAATTGAGGAAATAGCAAAAAAGATGACCTTCATTGGCTTGTGGTGCATACAAGTAGTACCTATGTATCACCCTACCATAACCAAAGTTCTAGAAATGTTTGAAAGAAGCTTGGATGAACTGGACATGCCACCTAAGCAAAACTTCCATGGACCACTGTAAGATATTTATCCACATATTTATGTTCCTTTATTTAGTTTAAGTGAAGTGATATTGTCAATAACTTGACGTACACATTTATGTCTTGTTCCAGTGACGACTCAGCACACAATATGAGTGTACAAAGTGCAAGTTATACCATTTCTGAAGACAAGATCCTTGTGAATTCAAAAAACATTCAATTGTTGCCAGCTCTTTGAGAAAGCAACATGCACTAGATTCGGCAAAGCAACAAAGTTCAATGGTGTATCATTAAACATATTTCACTCATGTACAAACTTGATTTAAAGCTGGCTCTACCTGAAACAAACAAACTCGGATAAATGTATTATCGAAGTTCCATTAATCAAAAGCATTGTTTTTAGTTAGAAGGTTATTACTTTGTCTGTGGAACATGTAAAGATTGACGCATAATGAATTCCCACGCTGGTTACAGCCTGGAAGGACATGAAATGTTTGTTGCTGGCGGTGTACATCTTTACCAATGATGAAGACACGGCCATTGATATCTGGGTGATGCAGGACTACCAAGGCGAGGTCTGGGATTTCGTGCATCGAGTTGAATTGCCCGTTGCGGATATCAGCCGCCAGTGTCAATCTTCTTGGCATGAAGAGGGTGTGATGGCTGTACCTGGGGACGGCGGTGAGTTACTCCTGCTGGTCAGCTGTAACGGATGGTTGTTTCAGGTTGATGTCGATGGCAAGTTGATTGCCAGTTTCCAACACAGAGACCTCAATTCTACTCTATATGTGCTCAAGCAAACTCTTGTTCAACATTCCTTCTTTCCGACACTAGACGGTTATGTTATGAATGCCTTGCCTTTCATCTGACCTGATGATTTATTGTTGAGTGTGGTGGTGTTTCTTATCAGCCTAGCTCTCCGTACGTACATGAGCTGTTGTATGTATTAACTAGATCCCCGGTGTTATGCTGTGAGCACTTAGCCTTTTATCTTAGAGGTGTCAAGTGTGGTGGTGTTTCTTACCGGCCTAGCTCTCTGTATCCACACGAGCTGCAGTATGTGTTATCGGCCTAGCTCTTTGTGTATTCTTGAACTCAATATTGGATTATATCCCCTCTTTATATGGTGGTTCTCTTTTTACTCAATAGTTCTGTTTATTGACTTGAAGATTTGACTTTATCGAGTTCTTTTATGTAGAGATTGCCTGGTGGTCTTCTTAATACTGGCATTTACAAATATACATTTCTTCCTGTTTATATGTTGTTTCTTAAGCTGACGATGAAATGAGGCCAATTATCCTCCTTATTGACTAAGCAAGTTACAAATGATTTGCTTACAAGAGCTAGCTGTTTCTGAACAACTTTTCATTGAAATGTTCTGTTTGCAATTAATTCTTGTTCATGATTCTATAGCATGTGGTTAGGTGTTGAAACATACGTACTATTATAATTCTGCTTTTGTGTTGCATTGTTTGGAAATATATCAATCATTTCACTTCAGCTTCTAACCACCTCAAGAATCAATGCTTCATGTGATATTTCATCTTAAGATAAGCTTGAGAAATGAAACTTGTAATGATAAGCAAAAGAAAGGTATCATGGTCACGCTCAGGTCCCAGATTGTGTCCCCTCTAGATTCTGCAAGTGCCACCCATGTTCATTTTTTTTCTTTGACCAGCACAATGTGTATGAATTGGGTCCACTATGAGCAGGTCTGTTTCTTTTTTATGTAGACCGGTTAGCCACGAGGTGGAGTGAACGGCAGTGCGAAGCGACACCGGGCACAAAGACAAGCAAGCCGGTGGAGTGCTGCTGATATCTCACTAACCCAAATTATGTTTGGACTTGGGAGATGGCCTACATAGAAATCTTAATACCAATTCTAATCAAAGTGGCAGTATGATTTGGGTACAACCTATAGAGATGCTGTGTGTGTTTATATAGGAGTATTATTTTGGTTACTGGAACCTAATGTGTCCTATAAATTGGCAGTGCGCATGCTGGGAATTCGAGAATAAAATTCTTGGTTTCATGCCTCACCATTGGCTAAGAGAGAGTATCCAAGCACACACGTCGGCTCCCCCACGTACCTGTTATCTTGCATTTCAGTTTAAGTATTTTTTGGTAATTTTAACCCATAACTGAACCTCATGCCTTTTCAGGATAGGAGAGAGGATACTCCCCTGCAACCTGCACATTTTAGGAAGCATAAAAGGAAACAATTACAGAAACACAAGGAAAAAAATGTTGTGAATAACATGCACAAGCCCAAACATAATCCAGCTGGGAAGGCTACAATGCTAAGGAGAAGCCAAGTGAACACAATCCAGCTGGGAAGGAAGATACTTATAGAGTATCCAAAGGGATCATGTAAGCTGAAGATCTGTTTGGCTCAGCATACCTTCTGTTATGATATATGATCTATATATAACTGCTATAATATTAAATGCACCTACCTTCTGTTTGTCGCAATTTGATAACTAGTGCGGTTATCTTGAAGTCTCGATAGTATGGATGCATGCTTGAGTGACTATTCTGGATATCAACAGTACTTGAATCGTTAACTATGTTGTAGATAGTTATAACCAAAATTACTGTGTATACTTCTTTAGGGAGTCCCTGTACAGGTTATTATTCATGCCTATTTTATGATCAAATTAGTGATATACTTAAAATGAGTCTTTCTGTTTGGCATCTGCCGTTCCCTGGCTCAGTGGTGCATGAATCCAAACTGATGGCCTGGTGATAATATCTCTGTGATTAGTCTCCTGTTGCTGGGAACTTGGGATCATTCCTAGTTAGTAGTTAATGTACTTCATCGTCATGTGTTCTCCATAGTATTGTAGCCTTTGCCTCGAGGATGCTGTAACAATGTAATTTTTCCAAATCATTATACAATCACTAGTTATACCCAATGATGGATCTCTGTGTTTTTTGCTGTTTGCACTCTGCTATTTCTTACATATTAGCTAATGAGATTTTTCTTAAGAACCAATCCTGGTTTTGAAATGGGTCTGATTAATTTTTACGCTCTACATGTTCATTACTTCATTCTTATAGGGAGGTATTGGCTGGTTGCCATTTTTTTTACAAGGCAATAACTGCTGGTAAACTACCTGACATCTTGATGTTTATGGAGATTAAACAAATATTTTTTAGCGCCAATTGAATGTTTGACAGTACTGTATGTATGTATACATTGAGTTTTTTGAGCAAGCCTATTCCTTCCAAGGGAGATGTAATTCATGTGTATTGATAAACTTTATGTTTATGTAACAAAATCTTATATAATCATCTCTGACTTGTTTTTTTTTTTGTGATTACCATGTTCAGCGTCTTTTCACGGAAGAAGGCCTTCATGCAGATATTAATGGAGATGGAGTTCTAGATCAAGTTCAGGTGTGTTGAAATGTCAAAACTACAGCTGCGTGACTTGGGCTGTCATTTCCCTCGCCGGCCAGCAGATGAGGTCAGGCTCTGTTGGCGCCGCCTCCTCGCCGCAACGCCCTTCTTCTACCTCTTGCCTCACTCAAGGAGAAACTCCACACACACATGCACACATGCACCAAGGAAGAACACACAAGCTTTGCCAAGAGGCTCCCTTGGTGATCACACGGTGGCTACATTGTTTTCCAGCCCTCTCGGCCTCTTTCTCATTGCTTGATATGCAACATATATACAAGGGGCTGGCCTCACACACGTACTAACTAGCTGCCAGGTTCGGCCACTAACGCCAGGTAGCGCACGCCCAGGTAACTACCCTGAAATCCCTCCCAGCTAACAACTTATCCATGCAGCCACTAACTAACCCATGCATGAATTTGACTCGACTAAACACAATATTGTTGTAGCTTGCACGCACCCTCGCCACGACCCGGCCACCACACGGCCACATGCATGGCTTATTGCCATCAGGCTCATCGGGTCAGTGACAGTGACATGGCCGGCGACATCGACAACCGCAAGAGCACGTCGGCGGCGATATTCTTCATCAGTGATATTTCTATCAATTGGCTGTCACAGAAGTAGAAGGTGCGGCCTGTAAACGAGCGGAGAACGTCGTACCTCGTTAGAGGCGACGGTTGCGTGTTATATAGGCAGGGGCATCTCCCTGATAAGCATACAAAGTTGTTGGGATTACATCTTGAGAAACAAGGAAGATCTAGAGAGATAGAGAGATAAGAAGTTACAACAAGATAGACTCTATCTATCTAGCCAGGCCAGGTTCGGCCAGTGCGCCCTATGGGCCTATTGCACTATGTTTAACACCCTCCCATAATCACAACTTGGACATGTTGAGATTACGCTTAAATTCCTCAAAACTTCTTGTAGGCAAGGCCTTGGTAAACCCATCAGCAACTTGATCTTGAGAGTGAATAAACCGAACATCCAATTTCTTGGCAACAACCCTTTCTCTGACAAAGTGAAAGTCTATTTCGATATGTTTAGTTCGTGCATGAAAAACTGGATTAGCAGAAAGGTATGTAGTACCAAGGTTATCACACCATAAGCATGGAGCTTGTTTGCAGTGTATGCCAAGTTCCTTAAGCAGAGACTGAACCCAGATAATTTCAGCAGTAGCATTTGCTAGTGCCTTGTATTCTGCTTCTGTGCTAGATCTAGACACAGTAGCTTGCTTTTTAGCACACCAAGAAATCAGATTTGGACCAAAGAACACTGCAAAGCCACCAGTTGATCGTCTGTCATCTAGACAGGCTGCCCAATCAGAGTCAGAGAATGCACTAACAAGTGTTGATGGTGACTTGCTGAAAGTCAGTCCAATGCTCAAAGTATTTTTAACATATCTAAGTATGCGTTTTGCAGCTGTCAAATGTACTGTAATAGGTGCATGAAGGAACTGACATACTTTGTTCACAGCAAAAGAAATATCAGGCCTAGTCAAGGTTAAATATTGTAATGCACCAACCATACTTCTGTACCTGGTGCTATCCTCTTGGTTCAAGAGTTCTCCCTCTGACAAGGACAATTTTTCTGAGCTGGACAAAGGTGTCAATGCTGGCTTGCAACCTTTCAACCCTGATTTGGCTACAAGATCAGTTGCATACTTTTCTTGGGTAAGATAGAGGTCATTTCCTGCTCTCTTTACTTCAATACCAAGAAAATAATGCAGGTCTCCCAGATCCTTGAGAGCAAATTCAGAATTTAAATCTTTTAACAATCCTGTGACAGCCTCATCTGATGAACTTGTGACTAAAATATAATCAACATATATAAGTACAAATATGGAGGTATTTGACTTATTATAAATAAATAATGAGGTGTCAGATTTGGAAGGAGCAAAACCAAGTGCCTGAAGTTTTGAGCTCAACCTGGAATACCATGCTCTGGGAGCTTGTTTTAATCCATACAAAGCCTTATCAAGCTTGCAAATGTGAAGGGGTTTACTTTTGTCCTCAAACCCAGGAGGTTGTCGCATGAACACTTCCTCTTCCAGAACACCATGGAGAAACGCGTTCTGTACATCTAGCTGACGGAGACTCCATCCCCTAGACATGGCAATAGACAAAACAAGGCGAATAGTGGCAGCCTTTACAACAGGACTAAATGTGTCCTCATAGTCTAAGCCATACCTTTGCTTAAAACCTTTCGCAACTAGTCTGGCTTTGTAGCGATCAATGGTTCCATCAGACTTCTTCTTTACTCTGAAAACCCATTTACAATCTATCACATTTTTACCTTTCCCTTGATGTGCAGAGACTAAATGCCAGGTTTTATTTTTGTCAAGCACCTTGCACTCTTCTTCCATGGCCCTTTTCCATCGTGGATCATTCAAAGCTTCTGCTACAGTACGTGGAACAGTATCTGCATCATGTGTATTACAAGCATAGCCAAATTTTGCTATATGTTTGTAGTTTTTCGGTTGGATTACTCCCCTTTGAAGTCTGGTCCGAGATGGCGAAGGGGAAGGCACAGAAGATCCAGCGCCTGGATCAGCTGCAGATCCCGAAGACGACCTGTCGGGTGCGTCAGGCGCGGGTGACGAGGCGGGATCTTCTGCGGCCAAAGGGCGTGACGTACTCGAGGATGGCGGCACAAAGGATCCCGCAGCTGCACCAGCCGCAACGTCCGGCTCATGATGGGGTGATGATGAGTGGGCCCCCGCAGATGCGGCGCGGGACTCCACGCCCGGATCCTGCCGAGGCGCGCGCCACGTGTAGTGACGCGGTTCGGGGCCGAACCGACCGGACGCAGGCGGCGCGTGGTCCACCCGCGCAGGCGCGCCGTGATTGGCCGGACCGCGGCTGTCGTGGCGTGGCGCGGGGCTCGGTGCAGATTCGTCTGTCCCGTCACGCTCGGATCCCGCGGCTGATGCGCCCCGATCCCGAGGCGGATCTGCCTCGATGGCGCTGCTGCTGCATCCAGGAGGCATAAAATGACAGTTTTGGCCAATTTCTTCATCATTTTCTGTCCCATTTTTTGCTGCTTCATCACAAAACTCATCACCACCATTAGTAGGAGGATTAGTCAATAATTGATCATTAGTAGTAAAACCATCCCCATTATCAGAACCGGTGAGATGAGATGGAAGAAGAAGAATTTCCTTTTGAAGGAGAGCGCCGGCGTTTGGGTGGAGATGTGCAAAAGGAAAAACTGTCTCGTCGAACACAACATCATGGGATATATAGACACGACCCGTGGATACATCAAGGCACTTAACACCTTTATGTTGTGGACTATAACCAATGAAGACACATTGTTTTGACCGGAAAAGGAGCTTGCGATTGTTGTAGGGACGAAGATTTGGCCAGCACGCACAGCCAAACACTCGGAGGGATTTGTAATCGGGTTCGGTGTGAAGAAGGCGTTCTACCGGAGTTTCATTGTTGATGACTCTACTAGGAAGAATATTAATAAGATGAACTGCGGTGAGAAAGGCTTCATCCCTGAATTTTAATGGCATAGAGGCAGCTGCAAGAAGAGCTAGACCTACTTCGACGATATGCCTGTGCTTACGCTCAGCAGACCAGTTCTGCTGGTGAGCATGAGGGCACGATATGTGGTGAGATATGCCAATCTGTTGGAAGAAGGAATTGAGGTTTCTGTATTCCCCTCCCCAATCAGATTGGATAGCTAGAATTTTGCAGTTGAACTTTCTTTCTACAAGTGCTTGAAAGTTGTGAAAAACTTAAAACACATCAGATCTCTTTTTGAGGAGATAAATCCACGTGTACTTACTAAAATCATCGATGAAGCTTACATAATAAGTGTGGCGCCCAACTGAAGTAGGCGCGGGACCCCAAACATAGAAAATGAGTTCAAGAGGCTTGGTAGAAACACTTGTAGATATAGGATAAGCTAACTGGTGACTTTTAGCACGCTGGCATGAGTCACAAATAGTTTCACAATCACGCTCACCAACAAACGGGAGCTTATTCTTTCTAAGTAATTTCTCAATCAAAGGAAATGATGCATGCCCTAATCTATCGTGCCATCGTGTTGAAGACACTTTGGTGACACCATAGGCTTGTTTATTCAATCTCCTAAGCTCCGGAATCAACGGGTAGAGCCCTCGAACACATCTACCTCGATAGAGGATTTTGCTCGTGACCTGATCCTTGATCAAAAAGAAAAATGGATGAAACTCAAGGAATACATGATTATCGAGAGCAATGCGATGAACGGAAAGGAGATTCTTTGATGCACTAGGGACATGCAAAAAATTTCTGAGACGAATATTTTTGTGGGGAGTTTTTATTACTGAATGACCAATATGACTAATACTCATACCTTCTCCATTGGCGGTATGGACTTGGTCTTGCCCACGATACTTTTCGCGCATGGTCACCTTCTCCAACTCCCCTGTGATATGATCTGTCGCGCCGCTGTCCACGTACCAGTTCGTGTCGACGCCGTAGGAGCCGTCGGCTGCCCCCGCAACCTTCTCATCTTGGGAAGATTCTTCATCTTCCTCGTAGCGGTACCAGCAGTCCCGCGCGGTGTGGCCTGGCTTGCCACAGATTTGGCAGCGCGGCACGTCAGGAGCAGCTCGTGGGCGGCCTCCGCGGCGACCCTTGTTGCTGTTGTTGTAGGGCCGACCGCCGCCGCCGTTGCCGCTGCGTGGAGGAGGGTTGCCATCGCCGCCTGATGGCTTGCCCTTGGTGCGCTGCGGCCCACGATAGCGAGATGAGCTGCCACCGCCGCATCCACCGCCACCGCGGCCGCGAGCAGCCGCGTTAGCAGAGGATTTGAAACCTCCACCGGACCCCGCCGAGCTGTAAAGGGCGAGACGCTGATCGAAGTTACTCATCTGGGCGTAGAGATCGTCGATGCTGATGGGCTTGGTGCGGGCGTCGTTGGCGGAAACGAGAGGTTGGTACTCCATGTCGAGGCCGGAGGTGATGTAGGAGATCAGCTCATCATCATCGATGGGCTTGCCGGCAGCTGCGAGCTCATCCACCAGGGACCTCATGTGGGCGAAGTAGGCGGCTACCGACTGCGTCCCCTTCTGCGCCGTGGAGAGCGCGACTCTGATGTTGTTGACGCGCGCCCTGGACTGCGACGAGAACATGTGGGCAAGGGCTGCCCAGAGCTCGTGCGGCGTGGCTATAGATGTGACCTGCACGAGGACTTCCTTGGTGAGGTTATTGAGCAAGTATCCAAGTACCTGCTGCCCTTCTCTGAACCAGATCGGATAGAGAGGGTTGGGTGTTTTCTCCTCCTTCCCGTCCTTGTCCTTCGTGATGATGAACTGGGCGGGCTGCAGCATCGTCCCGTCGACGTAGCCGAAGTAACCAGCACCTCTCAGCTGCGGCGTCACCTGGGCACGCCACAGAACATAGTTGGTGCGGGTAAGCTTCTCGGCGACCTGCCCCATGGAGGCGATCTGAGCGGAGCTTGAGGAGGACGACATGGCTGGTGGTAGGTTTTGCTAGATGTAGTGGATAGAGGAGGCTCTGATTACCATGTAAACGAGCGGAGAACGTCGTACCTCGTTAGAGGCGACGGTTGCGTGTTATATAGGCAGGGGCATCTCCCTGATAAGCATACAAAGTTGTTGGGATTACATATTGAGAAACAAGGACGATCTAGAGAGATAGAGAGATAAGAAGTTACAATAAGATGGACTCTATCTATCTAGCCAGGCCAGGTTCGGCCGGTGCGCCCTATGGGCCTATTGCACTATGTTTAACACGGCCCATTCCTCATGTGAGGCCGAGTTCATCGCGGCTGCCTGCCATGGTGTGTGGGTGGAGATCACCGGTGAAGATCTCCAGGTGCCGATGCTTCTTGTGGACAACAAATCTGCCATAGCCCTATGCAAGGATCCGGTGCTCCATGACAGAAGCAAGCACATTGATGTCCGCTACCACTTTATCAGAGAGTACGTGGACGAAGGAAAGATGTCGGTCGATTTCAACAGGACAGAGAACCAGCTGACAGACCTTCTGACAAAACCCTTGGGGCGCATGAGACTCATCCAACTGCGTGAGAAGACTGGTATGCAGAAAATAAGGTAGGAAGGCGCGTAGTTAGGGGGCCACGAGCCCGTTTCTTCAGTTGTACTGCAAATAAATTCAGTGCAAAGACAACAGAAAAGTCGCAAGTTTTACGCGGCACAAACCTCCTATTCTTCTTTCTCCTTGCGATTGTGTGAGTTAAGAGAGAGAAACCGTGCAGGTTATATCTATTTTTCACACTGTGCAAGTTTGCAGTTGGTTAGGATGAATTATTCATCCAGGATATCGGTGGCTCAGAACCGAGGGGTGAAGTGAAAGCGTCCCCAAATGGCGCTTGTATACTGTTATAACCTGCAGCCATGAGATTTTTATCTTTGAGGGAACGCAGCTATGTGTGAGATAAAAAATGACTGCTGGACAAGGGACACACGGAGGGGTTCAACGGGTTGTCGGGATACCAGTTTGTGTTCAACGCGGAGGAGGATGAGACGCTGCAGCGGGAGGCAGCCGAGCCGAGGAGCTGCCGTCGGGCGGCCGGCGACCATGAATAGGATCGGCCTCTTTACAGCTCAAGTTCGAACTCGCTCATATTGCAACTCCATTGCGTATAATTCTGTGATGGTCCATGACTCGGGAAATGTTCATAGGGTTTGGTAAAAGTAGCACCTATTTTTTTTAGCTTATTCCACACATTGCGTGACATATTAGGAATAAATAAGCAGAATTATTAATCAGCAATGCTTGAGGAGACAACTTGTTTAGGATTGGTCTGGGACTCCTAGTACTCCCTCCATTTACATATACAAGACCACTATGGAAAAATACACTTTGCATCATACAAGGCCACTAAGTAATCGAGACAAAAGTTAATGATATTTTCTCGAACTAGCAACCTATTTAATACTTGCATGCATGCAATCATAATGACACTCCAATAAGCTTCCTATCCCTTCCTTGGATGCATGTGCGGTGTATTAATGGTCCCACTAGACGAAAAAAGCAGGTTTACAAGGCAAGACATTCAATTTTACCTTGGTATCTGTAATATGAGTTTGTGGTCTTGTATATAAAAATGGAGGGAGTAATATATCACGAGTTCTGACATGAAGAATATGCTTCCTTTTTGAAAATTAATTAGTGCAACTAAGTAGCAGAGTTCGCACAAAAACATAACAGAAAAGAAAACACCACAGACGTGCCAGAAACATAAAATGAATCGATTACATTTTATGAACAACAAACAGGGACACATTTGAGCAGATCACCAAACTTTGACTAACCAGATGCAACAATAACTGGGTAGGAGTTTCCCTTTCACCGTCCAGATAAAGGGATTAATTCGGACATCCCACCAGTATAACCAAACCGGAAGGAGTTCTCCTCGGTTCTTACTCCAGATATCGTCAACTGAAATTGCCTTCGAATTTCAGCATCCATGGGGTTCATACTACAGGTTGAAGCAGAAACGGACATCTTTTCGCTTGAAACTACTGGCGGCAACTCTTTGAGCCTTGAAACAACTTCGGTCATGGTCGGCCTGTGGATGGCCGTGTTTTCAACGCAGTTCATGGCAAGGTCTACCACACTCTGGAGTGAACTGGCATCGTACTGATCCAACAACCTCTTGTCCACGATGTCATGAATACTGCCCATGGCAATCTTATGGCGTACCCAGTTTGGTAGATGAAAGGTTTGAGGCTCCATCAATACTGGGGGTTGGCCAGTGATGATCTCCAAAAGCACGATGCCGAAGCTATAAACATCTGTCTTGACCGTGAGTTGGAAAGTTGCATGGTACTCGGGGTCGAGGTAGCCAAGAGTGCCAGCAGCAACTGTTGATATGTGTGTGTGAGCATCATTAAAAGCACGGGAAAGCCCAAAATCAGATATTATCCCCACCAGATTCTTGTCTAGAAGGATGTTGGGGGTCTTTACATCTCTGTGAACTATTGATGGGGTGCATGACTCGTGTAGATACTCCAGCCCTATAGTTTATTGAAGTTCATACTTAGTCAAAACAAGCATACATGCATACAATAAAAAAATTAGTAAATAATTGAAATATGGACCTTGTGCAGCATCAAGTGCAATATGAAGGCGTTGTTCCCAATTCAAACTATAGTCATCTCCTGCATCAAGAAATACAAGATTAATATAAGTTTCTTGATACGTGCATAGCACATAAATATATGTTTTTATTATTGGTACTACTACTACTTCTACCACCACTACTACCACTACAACTACCACAACCACAACTACTAATACTATTATTGTTATCATGCTGTACATGTGTTTGCCGTACCAAATTATGCACACTGCCTTAATTGTTAAGCATAGAACAAATTGATGTATTAAGATCTTAAACCAGCATAAAACTGAGACTTGATATTCGAGAGGCGACTGATGCTTTTCCTTCTCTTTACGAGAGTTTTTGTTATATCCAAATCAAATTAAGAAGAGAAACAAATATTGAATTATTACTTTAAATTTTCCTCTAGAGTTGTTTTCATTCTTAATGGCTTTGAAAGATGCTTACAACTCCATCATGTCATGGCTATGACTCTAGGAGTGTAACTATGTTTTCCTCAGTTTGTTAGCCACATATCTATGAACAATTAATTGAACATTCCATGGTTGTGACTTCAAGAATGTGCAACCAGGGCCTTACTTCTTACTACATAATCTACATACACATAGTAACTTAAGTCCGCCAACTCAAATGCATTTACTCAGAGTAACAATAATAGTCTAGGCAACCAACCACACATGTAACAAGAAATCATGTTCACAGCAAGATGTCAAAAGGTGGACTACATTTACTTTGGAGTTCATTTCTTGTACTTACGGACATGTCCTATGATTTTTATATTACTCTGCAAAACACCATATATTCATATAATTTGAGAAGTACTTGTATCCCAAGGGTTAATTAGACTATGTGGTCAAGGTGTATGTTTTAGTGTTTGTTTTGGAGGAATTAAAACCCTGTATTTCTCAATCAGCATTTCAGATTTTACTTATTTTAGGTTTGTCTGAGGGTTAAAATTTATTGATTTAAGTCATAAACAACCTCTATATAATTTAACTACAGCTTAACAAGTCAACTATGTTTAATATAAACATTAATAAAAGGTAAAGAATTAATAAATAAACCTCCTCTTATGAGCTGTTGAAGATTCCCTCTCGACATGAAGTCATAAATGAGGGCAAGGCACTTCTTGTTTTGGCAATATCCTTTCAATTTCACAAGATTCTTGTGATGAACTTTGGACAAGGTTTCTACCTGCGGGAATACATATAGTTACAAAACATACAAGCCAATTGCATTTATTGGATATAGAATTATAGACTACATAAAGGGTATATTTATCTTGTTGACTTATTGTATACTTGCTATTGAAGAAAAAATGATTCAGCCATGTTGGTTTCGTGTTATACCTCAGGTAGGAAGTCTGTTGACTCCTCTATTGATGTTTCCATCAACACCTTAACGGCAACTTCATCATCATTTTCCAGTTTGCCATGATAAACAATACCAAAACCTCCTTTTCCAATGATTGATTGGAAGTCGTTTGTTATGAGCTTGAGCTCTACGTACGTGAACCGTCTGAGGTCCACATGTAGGGAAGTTTCCTCTTCATACATGGCATAATCCACATGGTCTGACTTACCTGCATAGTCAAAGAAGTTACATTTACATGCAATTTTAGGTATGAAGTTGTTGTCTAATGTCTACCTAATTTTATTGCATCGATGAAAGTGGATTTTAGAGCGTAAAGGTTATAGTTTACCTTTCAAGCATAACTTCCAGATTATGTACATCAATACTAGGAGGGATACCACGGGAACCGTCACTGCGATAAGCATTGTTTGTATCGTGTTCTTCTTCTTATTTGAGCAGTATGTATCTTTGACGTTTGAGCATATGGGGTTGCCTTCCAACCTTGTGACACAAATGAACAACATATCTATAAATCATCTCTCAAACATATTAGCTACAACGACTCTACAAAATTATGATTGTAACATACCTCTATTTTATAACACGACTAACCCTCTAATAGTTCTTATAAGGACCTCCAACCTCTGAATTAACAGAATGCATTGTTTTCAAATTGCATCCCATTATGAATATGTCATTATCTTCATCTCATGTTGAAGGCTCACAAATGATAAATCATTTGTAGTTACTAGATGCTAGTATATGTTACCGGGGTACGTTTGGATCAGTAAGCACTGCAAAAGTATGACTATTTACTAATTGTGTGGCTCAGCTTAGTCGCATTTGTTGAGAGTTTATGCATATAGCTGGTTGAGCTATAGAAGTGAACATGTGTAGCTCTTGTTTGGCAAGGCGTGCCAAAGGAACAGAATGTGTTTCCACCAATAATTAATTTATATAATATTTGCAACTATTGTTTCTAAATGTCCAATTATTCTTGTGATATGAACTTTGGGTTGAGCCTATTGCTGTGTTTTTTAGTTTGATCAGATATAGAAATATGTCAAGGAATTGTGCAATAGAGCATGTCAAACCTTAAGTCAAGCAAACCAGCCTGAAATCTTCGAAGAATAGAATGGGGGATTGGCCCAACGAGCTGGTTGTTTGACAAGTTGCTGGAAAATAATAGTTAAAATTATTCATGTGAAATCTATATCATCAACCAAATATGCAATCAGACTTACAGAATTTTGAGTGACCTTAGTTCATAGTCTGGAATAGATCCCGTCAAATTGTTGTGTGATAAATCCCTATATATGTTTTGTGCTTAGGGTCAAAATCATGTCAACATAATCGCAATAAGTCTCTAGCATATCAATACATTGTGGTAAGTACCACTTACAGGTTTTCTAGTGATACCATGTTCATAAATGATACAGCTAATCCACCTTTCAATCCACTCGCAGAGAGGTTTCTGCAAAAGCAACTCATGTTACAACAAGTTCTATTAATCTAGTGATTTAATCGAGCTGACATATATTTCCGTGGTCAAGGTTTACAATAAATTACATGTTTTTCATTTCAAGTAAATTATCTGTGTTATCAAGGTCTTAGCCGGTAAGAAACATGACTGAGTGTCCGTATAGTAAAATATTTGTACATAACAATACATATGTGGAGAAACACTTATATCATGAGGTGGCTTTTGTGGGGCATTTAACTTATGCACTTAAATTGTTAAATGTATGAACTCCAATGCTTTAATTTCAAATGTATATGGTATTATGTTCTTACACTGAAACAACCCTTGGATTCTGGTTGCTCTTTGAGTAGTCGCAAGTCAAACCTTCCCAGGAATATTCTCTTGGGGAGCACGGATCTCCATTCCAGTTTATTCGTGTCAAATTGTAGTGGTTTTTGACTTCTTTCATGTAATTGACTACAATAGGGAAAACACAGAAAAATATGAACCCAGAATAAAAAAATGTATATGTTGGTTTTAGGGCTTATATGTATTAAAAAGATGCAAACACTAACTTAAGTAGTTGTGTTATATGAGGGCATCCTTTCCATTTTCCAGATTGGGCTTCTAAAGATAGAGGTTATTTTTCAAGGTTTGGATTTTCTTGGGGTCTCACTGTATATACAAGGAGATACCTGCTATTGAATGAAGTATTCTTCGCCCGCAAAAAAAAAAAAAAAAAAAAAAAAAAAAAAAAAGAGAATGAAGTATACTAGAAGTTACCCTAACTTCTCCTATCTCTCCCCTATCACTAGCCGAAGCATCTCCAACAGCCTAAGCGGCAGGTCATAATAACAAGTAGCAAAGTTATTTCACATGCAACTATTTATGTTTTCATATAATTGAATAAATTGTATAAATTCATTGCTCAACTATGGTCTACTTAGGAGTTGACTATACAAGTGAGTCAGCCTGCTGATGAACTTGTTTCTATTACTTTAATGAGGATATGCCGGTCATTAACATTTCTTTATAAACGCATGCATGCAGCTGGAGGTGCTATTCAAGCAAGCAACTGAATAAATTCCAGCATGGTCATGTGAATCTGTCATATACTAAATGAGAAGTGTGTAATGATCGTGTAGTATATACATTAGCTTACCATCGTCCGAGTCAGTAGTGAGGTTATCCATCCGAACGAGGATGTAGAGCTCGAAAGCGTTGATCAACGGCGGGAGTGTCGAGCTGCCCGTCTTGTTCAGGAGGAATGATATATCTGGGTTCAGCAAGAACCGGCCGTTCTGGTGCAAGCTGTCCACCTGGAATCGTGAAGGGGAGAAGTCTGAGAACAGCAATTCGCCGGCGCTGTAGATGTTGAACCTCCTGTTCGGGTTGCTCCCATTGATCTCGGCAAAGTGAAAGATTGGGAGAAGCCGCAGGCTTTTAGTGTCTAGACTGGGATTTGCCGTCCAGGAGAGGGATAGCGTGGAGTAGTTCATGTCTATGGTCAAGGCATTCTGCATGATGACAGACGGTATATTGAAGAAGTTGTTGCCGGGGAGGCTCGCCACCTTATTGGTGGTGTTCAGGTTCATCCAGGGGTAGTCTGCGGTGGAGTCGTTCCCCCAGAAGCGGTCATATTTGTCCGTTGGATACCTTAATAGAACACAAGCACACACAAAAGACAAATAAATAGCTAGCATGGTACAATCTAGGTTTTGATTTTTGTTTTGTGAAATTTTTCGCCCGAGGCCGAGATGGCCCAATTTTGGCCATTTTCAAAAATTCCCCAAAATCCATTTTTTCACCGGAAGGTATTTTTCGCCCCAGGCCGAGATGGTCAAAATTCGGCCGAAATCCGTTTTTCTAGGCCGAAATTCAAAACACAGGGTACAGTACAGTTTGGCATTTAGTTATAATTTGTATGGGATCTAGCAACCCTGACTACTCATCGCCTTGAGGTTTACTACTATCAGTATTTGTTAGAAGCAATTGCAGGATGAAGGGAAAAAAGGAGCAAACACTTTAGATGCATTAAGACCCCTCATCTACTAGCAAACTGAATCGAAAACCAAAATTAGATCTAGTCCAAAATTATTATGGACGGACGGGACCCCTCATCTCACCTTGTCATAAAGTCGGCAACGTTGCCAAATCTGATTCGATGAAGATGGCTGATTGAAACAGAAGTATTGACAAAAGGGTACATCGTATCTTCGAGTGGCCTTAGCTCCAACGAGGATATGAAGGGAATCCCTGAACCCAAGTTTACCAAGCAGACGGACACGGAATTGCTCGGAGCAACGGTGAGCACCTCGTTCCATACCATGGTCCTCGCGCCCCAGTTTGTCAAGTTCACCATATCCCAGGAATTAACACCGATATGGAGCCCAAACAGAAACAGCGACCCGTCCCGACTCTTGTTCAACCCATCATAGTTGCCATAAGTAAACGTGGCTCTCACTAGATACTTCTTACCGATGGTGGATGGCAGTGTATAGCAATTCCTTGAGCCGTCAGGAAAGCTCATCAGGGTTTTTTGTTGCTCATTGAAGGGATCAGCCATAAACTTTTGAGATATCTGTTTTCTCATGCCACCCTCGACATATCCATCGTCAGGATCGAACCGTAGCCCGGTGGCGCTGTCGTTGTAGGAACTGCTGTTTCTCAATCCACAGTCGATGCTTATGAACCCTATATATATACAATGGAGAATATGTATCAATTTCATGTGCTCCAACATCCAACGGTTTGGGATTGATTGATGCAAGATCACTAGCTGTGCACTGGATACTCAGAAGCTGATAATAATGTATGGATGCTCAGATTACTGTAAAGCCAGATTTCTTTAAGTTGCTGATAATAATGTATGCATTGCAGATGGAGCATAGCTTAAAGAACTGTAGGATCTACAACAGAAAAGCTAAGAGGATATGCTTGTGTTACCAGAAGAAGGAGGCTGGCCGTGGACTTGAATCATCGTGACCAGGTTGAGCAGCAGCGCCAAGATCCGTGCCGGTTTGGTACTTGGCCAGCAAATGAAATTGATCACCATGGTTTCAAGCAAGAAACGGCGTACGTATCTCCTACAAGTGACTTGTGGAGTTAGTTATATAGCAGAAGGAAATATAATAATTAGCACGGCTTAGTGCTTGTTTCCCATGACTTGGCCTCCATGCGCACGGTGTGAAGAAAACAAAAGTTTGGTTCAAAGAAATGCAACTTGCCGTGGAATTTTGTTCATTGGTAGGTGAATTTGTCTTTAAAGAGATGCAACCTGCATTAATCTAAGGATAAGGAATTAATAGAGATACTGCATCTTGCGGTGGAATTTTGTTTGACCGTCATTGCAATTTCTCGCGCCAGCGTGCAGCAACCCGTGCGTTTTGACGAACCATGCAACTTGACCCAATAAGCTACATTGAGTCCGTCCTGGTGAATCAAGCTAGCGTTCAAAAAGCAACATATAGGCTATAGCGAAAGCACACGTTGATATTTCGTTGAATCACTCTGCTATGCTAGGTTAAAGGACTAACAAACTACAATTATAAGTCTAAAATAAAAGAAAAACATTCGAAAGGCCAAAGCCCACGATGCTAATGTAATCACATAAGCAACTGCTCCTCGTCATGGCGTGGTGCTGCTGGGAATATCTGGGCGAACGTGCGCGGGAGCCATTAAGCAAAGGATCATTTCTTAATCAGCAAAATGACAATCAAGTTGAACCCACGTGGTTAAGAAGCCGGTGCATCCCGAATCCTAATATAAAACACTTCATTGGAAGGGCCTTCGTTCGAATCCCCTCCAACGTAAACAAATATCACAACCCCAAGCAAAACAATGTGCGGGAGCCATTAAGCAAAGGATCGTTTCTTAATCAGCCCACGCGATTAAGAAACGATCCTAAGCAGACATATATATATATATTTATGTTTCTCATTCAAAGCAGCCCACGGGAGCTTGACCAAGACTTGGGAATCAATCCCATGATTGCACGCGACGCTTTGCTTTGGCTCGCATGAATTAGCAGTCTCCTTAGACGCTAACTCTGTACATTTGTCTTCTCCTCATCCTGACCGAACTGATCGAGCTACCTAGTACGTGTCTATTGTCGAAAAGTATTGGGTAGCATTGTCGAGGTCACAGCGTATCGACTGGACGGAGCTCAGCTAGTAGATGAACTGGACGACGCAGGCGACGCCCCATCTCTCAACCAGAGCCAGCCCGTGAAGTGCAGCAGCACCTCGCGAATCTCAGGTGGGAACAGAGATGACATCACCGGGTTGTCCCAATCATTATAGGAACAACCACCTGTCTCCAGGAAGTCTGAGATTGATAGAACAACAAACTACCTAAAATGCTCCTAACTAGTACCCAATATAGTACTACCAGAAATTTGATGTGGTATTGCCTTATTTGGGCCGTCCAACCACAAAAACAAACGGTCCAAATTGACTTGATGCACCGTAGAAGGTCTCTAAGGTACTTATCCACGTTTTTGTTGGGGGCACCCAAACATGGTTTTAGTTTGTTACACGGTTATTTGGGTTGACGCAAAACCTGTTCTGGTAAGCACTTAGCAGATAGGTGTTTTTTTAGCAAAGTTTTATTAGCTCACCTGCGGGTGATTGCGATTTGTGCGCCATCAGCTAGGATGTAGGATCGTCCACCACGGCGCTCGGATCGGTGACGTCATCAATGAAGACAAGCTACTCGAAAATTCCTCGCTGTCATTCCCACCCGGCCGGTTTATGCAGATTGCCCTTCTCCGTTGAGACGCTGCTCAATTCGGCCACGTTCACGGTCGAGGAGGTCACGGGACACCTCCAGGCATGCCTGGATGAGGACCAAGGAACCAGCGGTGGCGCCGTCGAGGCACGCCTGGATGAGGACCAAGGAACCGGCGACGACAGCTCCTCCTCACCGAGCAGCAGTAGGAGGCTCGGAAGATGCAGCCACGCGGAGGGGGCGCCGCTGGGAATGGTGATACCCATGGCACCGGCCGCACCGGTGATGGAGAAAAGGGCGCGAATCCTTGTCAACAGGCCCCGCCAGTGCGCGGTCCGAACGACAACATCGTCGACAAGGAGAAGTTTCGGCACTGCGGCAACTGGGCCCGTGAGTGCTGCAAGAAGCAGTGTGACGAGACCTCGTACAGGCCGAGGAGAACGATGGCCCTGGGATCATGATGGTGTGTGTCATGGACGTTCACAAATGCGCGGCTCCCCGGTCACCGCCACGCCAACCACGGAGACCACGTTGCACACCCGTCACGTGCACACGGGAGGCCAAGTCTTCCTCAAGGAGGAGAGGGTGGTTATCCTCCGCCCGCGATGATGTTGAGCACCGCAGGTTGTGGACGTTTTGCGGACGGTTTCGTGGTGGATGGACATCCATGGACGTGGCACAGTTGTCTTTGTGGTCGATCACCGCTCCTTTACCAAGGTCTTCTACATCCCGGCGTTGAAGAGCAGTGTCGTGAGCCTCGGTCAGCTTGACGATACGACAACCACATCCACCGCGACACACTCACCTCCTAGACCAGCGCAAATGGGTCACATTTTACCTTTCATCATGAAGGTAAAAACCTGGCCAAACTGTTTGAACCGGCTTACCTTTCAACATGTGCGTCTAGTGTGCCTCGCTGTGGGTCATGTCTCTGAGGCATGGCGCTCGCACGTGCGGCTCGGACACCTGCACTTCAAGGGCATGCAGATGCTGGCACGGGGTAGCCTCGTGCGTGGACTCCTGCACATCGAGCACGCCAACGGCGAGTTGTGCGAGGCATGCCTTGCCGGGAAGCAGTGACGCCTGTCGTTCCCATATAAGGTGCGGTACAGGGCACAACAACCCCTCGAGCTCGTCCACGGAGACTAGTGCGACCGCATCATGCCAGCGACGCAAGGAGGTCGTTGTTACATCCTGCTCCTTGTCGATGACCACAACCGCTTCATGTGGGTGGACCTCCTCACCTCCAAGGATTAGGCGGCAAGGGCCACCGTCAAGTTTGGGGTCGCAGCTGAGGTGCAGTGCGGCCACAACCCGCAGGTACTACGCACCAACCGTGACGACGAGTTCACATCGGCCACATACTACAAGCAGTGCGCCGAGCAAGGTGTGCAACGCCACCTCACCAAGCCTTACATGCCCCAGCAGAACAGTGTCGTCCAGAGGTGGAACCAGACGGTGCTCGAGATGGCACAGAGCATATTGAAGGTGAAGCCGGAGCCGAGCATGTTTTGGGGGGGAGGTGGTGCTCACAACCGTCTTCATTCTCAAGCGCTCCTTCACGAGAAGTGTCGACAACATGACACCGTACGAGGCATGGTACTGGGTGAAGCCAGATGTGTGCTTCCTCCGCATCTTCGGCTGTGTGGGCCTCGTCAAGACTGCGCGTCCTCAGCTGAAGAAACTAACTTTGTGCACTGCTTGGTTTGACTGAGATGTTCAAGAAAAAGGAAAGTATGGTGGCATTGGCAGCGTGGGCGTCCGTAATTCACATGAGGCAACACACACACACACACAGGCACACAGGCATGCCGGTGTGTCTGCGAGAGTACTAGTTTCAACGCAAGACAAAATGAATCCATCTCAAACGGAACCGATGGTCTGCTTGGAAACTATAAAGCCTGCGGTAACATAATTAACTCGGTGCGCCGGTAATTCAGGAATCCTCCTTCTCATCAGCTTGAATTGGCATTCAGGCAAGGATGATCGTTACCCTTGATACAGTTACAAACTCTACTTGCTAGATTCTCGATGCTATCATTCTCTCATTACCTTCCACATATTTAAGCCTAACATGTTGCCCACATACAAGCATGACTTCCACTTCATGGCCAACCTTGTGATGGCTATGTTACCGCTTGCTCAAGAAGCCTGACAACCTTTCAAAAATGTTGGGGCTAAGATTGTTTTGTGTTTGGTGTGCAGGTATTGAGGATTTGGGTTACAGAAGAAATCACGACTAGTTTGATAAACCTTGGTTCTTAATTGACTAGAAGTTGTTTTGTACTTTTTGTTTTGAGTTTGTCTTTTATCATAGAGTTAGTAGCTGTTGGTGGAGTTTCTGTTGCGCGGCATGCGGACTCGGGTTTTGCTTTTTACTTTTTTTGTGGGTTTATGTTGTCGACTGCTGGATCTTGAATAATTAATAATATATATGGCCGTCTGCATTGCTCGATGCAAAGGCCAGGGATTATCCTTCTTTTGTAAAAAAAAAGATACGAATAGGGTATCTAGAGTGTCGTTTTTGGCCCAAAATAACCTAAACACAAGTGTGTGTGTTTTTTTGGCATGTCCATATTTTTTTCATCATCCATTGCCATTGGAGACGCTCTCTCGCCATGGAAGAAGAGGGGCTCGGCCATGGCATTGGAGGAGACGAAACGTGCAGGCACGCAAGCATGCAGTAGCACCAGTGTGAACGAAATGGATCCATCTCAAATGGTCTCCTCGTAAGTTTGAACACCATCGATCGAGGTTATAAATGAGCCTCTCTCCGCAATCAGCACCTCACGCTCGACGTCTCCTCTCCCTGAACCTCACCCTCGCCGTCTCCTCGGCCGGCTCGTCTCCTACTATCCCACCAACGGCCGGAGCTTGGTGATCCTCCATTTTTCGATCAGTAAGTGCGCAAACTCATCTTTGACATAGCCTGATTAGAGATCCCATCTCACGCGATTCTCATCGGATCCTATATATGTTTCTCGCAGATCTACTATTGGAGGTATGTCAGGCATGGCCTTCGCTGGCGTATCTCTCATCGCGGACGGAAGGCTGTGCGCCTCCACCGAGTCGGTCTTTGACTCCGGTGCCGACAGTGGGTACCACTTGCTCGTTGTCGAAGGCTACTCGCGCAAAAGAGACAACTCGCACAGGCGATTGCATCCAGTCTCGCCCTTTCATTATTGGAGGCCGTCGCTGGAAGGTCGACTACCACCCTAATGGATTTGACACGAGTGACCAAGAGTTTATCTCGGTTTTCCTCGTGCACGACGAATATCTCAAGCACTACGTTCAGGCTCACGTTGCCTTCAGTTTCATTGGCCAGCCTGAGTTGCGAGTGCCAAACCTCATTCGTCAAAAGCACCCATGTTGCTTCTATTATGATTGCAGTCTTAGCGATCAGCCTGCAAGATTAGTGACAAGGGAGGCTTTCGAAAGATCAAGCCATCTCAAGAATGACAGCTTCGTACTACGGTGTGATGTTGTTGTTCTCGACAAGAAGGACGACGAGAGCGGCGAGGAAGAGGAGGAGGAGCCTGCTCGTCCATTCATCAAATTGCCACCGTCCGACTTGCCAAGCCATTTTAGCGACCTGCTCCTAAGCAAGGAGGGTGCAGACATTACGTTCGAGGTTGGCGGCAAGAAGTTGACTGCACACCGGTGCGTGCTTGCAGCCCGATCTACCGTATTCAAGACACAACTCTTTGTCGCCATGAATGAGGACGCTGCTGCACCAAGTGTAGTGAAGATCGATGGTATCGAAGCAAATGTCTTCACGGGCTTGCTTAATTTCGTCTACACTAATGGAATGCCTGACTTCGAGGATGCGATGCCGATTTCGTTGCTGAAAAGTATGCACCATGGCTGCTGCAGTTGCTTGAAGGTGCGGAAAGATACGATCTCCAAAAGTTGAAGTTGATCTGTGAAGAGAAGTTGGCCAATCTGATATGCAAGCGCCAAGGTTTTGGTTACCGAATGAGGCAATTTTACCGAGAGGGACTGATAAATGTGGTTACCACGGTTACCGAGAAATACCGAGAATATTTCGAGCGAATTTTATAGTTGAATTATGAATTCAAATAAGTTAATGAATGAATATTCGAACTAGAGACCTCTTAAGACAGGAACTAGGTTGCTACCAACACGCCAGAACCAACTCTCATGACATTAATTAGAACCTACGTACTTAATTGTAAATCGAGTGTTTAAATTCAAAAATTTCAAAAAAATGATTTTTTTGCTTGGTATGGTGATTTACCGAGGGGCACGGAAATATGCGGTAACCATGGGAAATCTTGAAATTTCGACCGGTAACCAAAACCTTGGCAAGCGCACGGTGGCAGGCATTATTGTCGTGGCTGAGCGGAGACGACGCCGCTGGCTGAAGGACGCCTGTTTGGAGTTCATCAAAACTCACACGAGTTTGCACACAGTTTTTACGGCTGATGGCCTGGAGCAGATAATCAGGGCCGGCCGCCCCTCCGTTCTCCAGGAGCTCATCTCCACCTTTGCTTCGCAAAAAAGGTGCAGGTTTGTAGTTCTTGTATATACAATCCGACGTATGTCAAACTGTCAATCCACTAGTAGAAAAGGGGGCTTTTGTCCCGGTTGGTAAGGGCCGGGACTAAAGGGTCGTTACTAATGCCTCCCCCCTTTAGTCCCGGTTCTTACACGAACCGGGACTAAAGGCCGTCCACGTGGACGCAGCCTAGAGCTTCACCTTTTATGATATTTTTTTTGAAAAAAAATTTGCGAATATTTTTTTTAATTTTTAAATTTCTGAATTATTTTAACCTCTAATCTCTAATCACCACCCCTCATCACTGCTCAATTTATCCTCTAATCTCTAATCACCCCTCATCATTCCAAATCATCTAACTTCCCGGACGGTCACCCATCCTCTCTCTACTCCAGCCTGAGCACGCTTAACTTCCGGGTTCTATTCTCCCTCGTTTCCAAGTCTGCACTTGTTGTTTTCCTGACAATAGTAAGATGTCAATTCTATTAACCCTCAGGAATTTAGCTTGAGCATGAAGTGACACATTTCACTGTTTGAGTTTGAAACTATTGTTTTTAAAAAACAATTATTATTTAGTAACACTAATATTTCTGGAATAATTAGTTTGACCATTGTTTGACCACTGTTTGACCACTGTTTGACCAAAATTAAAAAAACTGAAATAATTATTTAATAACACTAATATTCTAGAATAATTAGTTTGACCATTGTTTGACCACAGTTTGACCACAATTTGAATTTTTTTGCCTCTCCAGATCTTAAAAGCCCCGTAACTTTTTTTCTGTTAGGTTTTGGAGGATTTTGAAAATGTTTAACGGGGTTCCCCCCGTTAAATTCGGATGTAACTTTTCGAGTAGATGATTTTTCATATAAAAAACTTTTTCATCCGAGTTCGTATGCAAAAGTTATGCCCATTTTAAGAAATTCCAGAGAGATTTTGCAAATAAAGTCAAAATTCATATTTGTAAATTTTCCCAACAACTAGACCACATATCACATGGGAAACTTATTTTTTTTTATTTTTTTGACATTTCCATCATTTTTTTTTGTTTTTTGTAAAACTGAAAAAGCGGTCCGGGGGGGTAGAGTTTGAAAATGGGCCCTTTAGTACCGGTTCGTGCCATGAACCGGTAGTAATGCCTCAAAGCCCATTAGTACCGGTTGGTGGCACCAACCGGGACTAAAGGTTAGACCTTTAGTCCCGGTTGGTGCCACCAACCGGTACTAAAGGGCCCAGGTGAACCGGGACTAATGCCTTAGCCGCACGAACCGGGACCAATACTCACATTAGTCCCGGTTCGTGACTGAACCGGGACTAATGTGAATATTGCCCTGTGACGAAAGCCCTGTTTTGTACTAGTGATCGTCCGTCTACTTGCTTTGAGTAGTGCTGTTCTAAACTTGACTGCATGTTTTTGTGTCCTCCGTCCCACTGACTATATCGTTTGTGTACTCTTTCCATTTGCAGCAGTGTACGCCGGTGTGGAAGGGGCAAATGATACGGGCGCAAGTGGCCAAGCTGAAGATGGAGGCGAACGTGATGCTGGATCGAAGAAGCGTAAGATGGATGCGGCATAGAGATCATGTTGGGGGTGGGTTTCTCTAGATTGCCTGAGTGCTGATGTTTAAGCTGTTCTGCTTGAACCTTGGAATACTGAATATGCATGGGGTCTTTCATAGACCGGGCGTTTGGATAAATTGCTTTTTATTTAAATTATATGTATGAAATTGCCTTTCATTTTGTCATCTCTGTTGAGATGTTAAGCTGAAAACATTTTGTTTGGATGCATGCATGGGTGACTTGCTAATTCAACCAGTTGCAACTTGCAAGCCTGCAGAATGGCCTGAAGGGTGCACGTTTTTAACATGGTCCCTTCGCCGTTAAGGGGGTCCTGCTGTAGAAATACATGCCTGTGTTATACAAACATCTGTGATCCATAGTTATCCAAGCAAAAGATTGAATGATCCTTGATGCCGAGGACACTGCAGAAACAAAAACAACTCATCTTATAAGACCTTTGCCGAGAGCACACAAAACGGAACGGAAAAAAATGTGGTATGACCGGGTCGCACAAGCCCAAACGGAAGACCACCTCGCGCGCATGACATATAGTTCGCCCTTTTACGCTGGATGAAATCAAACTCGCCCTTTGGGGGATGGACGTTAATGCTAGCCCCGGCCCGGACTGATTCGGACCCGCTTTCTACAAAGCAAACTGGAACCTGGTCAAAGATGATTTGCTCTCCCTTCTCTCCAATTTTCACAGCTGTTCGGCGGATCTGCGGTGCATTAACAAAGCTTACATTGTCCTGCTTCCCAAAAAAGTTGGGGCCAATCAACCTGAAAACTTTAGACCGGTGTCCATCCAGAATTGTGCAGTTAAGATTGCCTCTAAATGTTTAGCTAATCGGGGGTGCAGGTTGTCATTCCTGACATTATCCACCAACTTCAATCTGGTTTCATTAGGGGCAGAGGAATCACGGATAATTTTCTCCATGCCACCGACATCATCCAGTCGTGCTTCAAAAGGAAAATTCCCTCCATTGTTCTTAAACTCGATTTCCACAAGGCTTTTGACTCTGTTTCCTGGGCCACTCTCTCTGCTATTCTCTCTTCTAAGGGCTTCCCTGGGCTCTGGGATAGACGGATCAAACTTCTTAACGGCACCTCTACACCCGCTATCTTGCTAAATGGGAAACCCGGGCCTTGGTTCCCATGTCACTGCGGGCTAAGGCAGGGTGACTCCCTCTCCTGCAACGCTTGATCACCCAGGCCTCGGACACCGGCATGCTCTCTCACCCCCTAGATCCCACTCTGCCGTGCCCGGTTCTGCAATACGCAGATGACACGGTGATTGTCCTGCCTGCGGCGGCAGGCCAACTCCTCCACCTCAAGCCACTTCTCTTACAATTTTTGGAGGCCACTGGCCTCACTATCAATTTCAGCAAAAGTACCTTCTCCCCCATTCATGTGGATGCAGATACCTCTCGGCATCTTGCCGAAATACTTGAATGCCACGTTGCTAGCTTCCCTCTATCCTACCTGGGTCTCCCGCTATCTACTTCTAAGCTCAATATGTCGGCCTTCTTTTACATCATCGACAAGATCGATCGCCGGCTTGCCGGTTGGCGGGGTCTGTTGCTCTCGCTTGCGGGTCGGGCCATCCTCGTCCGGGCTGCTCTTCGTGCGCTCTCTATCTATACCATGGGTGCGCTTCTTCTTCCGGTCGGGACTCTGCAGGAGATAGACAAGCGCTGCCGGGCCTTCTTCTGGTCTGGGTAGGACAAAACTACGGGCGGGCTGTGCAAAGTGGCTTGGGACCTGGTGTGTGCTCCGTTCTCCCATGGGGGTCTAGGTTTCGCCTCTCTAAATCATATGAATGTATGCCTCCTTCTAAAACACTTGGCCAATCTTCATGATACAAACTCAATGCTAGCTCCCACCTACATCCTGAACAAATACGGTTGGTCCCCTGTGCATGATTTGGGCATGCTCAGCCACCCGACCAGTCGGCACCGGCTATATGGAGAAACTATGCGCCGAATAAATGTCGAACCTTCATTTAGCTGGCGCTCAAAGATCGTGTCTACACCAACGAACGGAGACTACGCAGATCAATCGCCACCTCGGATGCCTGCCCTTTCTGCGGTACCGAACGACGACATCATCGACAAGGAGATGTGTTGGCACTGCGGCAACAAAGGCCACTGGGCCCATGAGTGCTGCAAAGAAGTAGCGTGATGAGACCTCGTCCAGGCCGAGGAGAACGACGGCCCTGGGCTCATGATGGTGTGTGTCATGGACATTCAGGAACGCGCGGCTCCCACGGTCACCAGCACAAAGACCACGGTGCACGCTCGACACGTGCACATGGGAGGCCAAAAGTCTTCCTCAAGGAGGAGATGGTGGTTATTACGCCCACCCGCGATGATGTCGAGCACGACGAGCTGTTTCCTCGACACCGGTGCAACGGACCATATGACTAGTTCCCTCGACGCATTTGCCGAGCTAGACCGCTCGGTCGCCGGATAGGTACGTTTCGCGGACGGCTCCGTGGTGGGTGGACATCCATGGATGTGGCACGGTTGTCTTTGCTGTTTATCACCGCTCCTTTACCGAGGTCTTCTACATCTCGACGCTTAAGAGCAACGTCATGAGCCTCGGTCAGCTTGACGGTATGACAAACACATCTGCCACGCGGCACGCTCACCGTCCGAGACCAGCGCAGTCGTCTCGGTCAGCTTGACTCTCGCCAAACCGTTTGAACCGGCTTACCTTTTGTCATGTGTGCCTCGCCGTGGGTCACGTCATCGATGCATCGCGCTGGCATGCGCGACTCGGACACCTGCACTTTGAGAGCATGCAGAGGATGGCGCATGGTAGCCTCGTGCGTGGACTACTGCGCATTGAGCACACCGACGAGTTGTGCGGGGCGTGCCATGGCGGGAATCAGTGATGCATGTCGTTCCCACAGAAGGCGTGGTACAAGGCACAACAGCCCCTTGTACTCGTCCACGGCGACTAGTGAGGCCCCATCACGCCAAGCACGCGAGGATGTCGTCTCTGCATCCTGCTCCTCGTCGACGACCACAACCGCTTCATGTGGGTGGACCTCCTCGCCTCCAAGGGTGAGGCAACACGCACCATCGTCAAGTCCCGGGCCGCGACTACGGTGGAGTGCGGCCACAAGCTGCAGGTACTGCACACCAACTGTGGCGGCCCGTCCACAAGAACAACGTTGTACACGCATTGGCAGAACGTTGTTGTCGAGAGGCGGAACCAGACGGTACTCGGGATGGCGTGGAGCATGTTGAAGGTGAAGCCGGAGCCTACCATGTTTTTGGGGGGGGGGGGGGGGGGGGGGGGGGGGGGGGCGCGGCGGTCACGACCGTCTTCATCCTCAAGCGCTCCTTCACGAGAAGTGTCAACGACATGACGCCATACGAGGCATGGTACGGGGTGAAACCAGATGTGTGCTTGCTCCGCATCTTCGGCAGTGTGGGACACATCCAGACTGTGCGCCCTAGTTGAAGAAACTTGATGACAGGAGCACTCCCATGATGTTCATCGGCTACGAGATTGGCTCCAAGGCTTACAGGATGTACAACAGTGGGAATCAATATGGGCATACATGGCTCTGCTCGTGTGGTGGCATTGGCGGCATGGGCGGACGTATTCACATGAGACGAAACGCACATGCAGTAGCTGTGCAGTACCAGTTTCAACGCAAGACAAAATGAATCCATCTCAAACGGAACCGATGGTATGCTTGGAAACTATAAATCCCGCAGTAACGTAATTAACTCGTCGCGCACGCAATTCAGGAATCCTCCTTCTCATCAGGTTGAATTGGTATTCCAGCAAGGATGATCATTACCCTTGATACATTTACAAACGCTTGATAGATTCTCGATGCTATTGTTGTCTCGTTACCTTTGAGATATTTAAGCCTAACATGTTGCCCACATACAACCATGACTTCGACTTCATAGCAAACCTTGTGATGGCTATGTTTACTGCTTGCTCAAGATGCCTGACAACCTTTCAAAAATGTTGGGGCTAAGATTGTTTTGTGTTTGGTGTGCAGGTATTTTAGAATTGTATTGAATAATTGTTGATGCAATATTGTGCCGGTACAAGAGGTATATATAAGAGTCAAGCTGCACCCGACCTAGTCCTATTACAAACCAAGTATTAGTCCTAATCCTATTACAAGTTGTATGCTAACATTCCCCGCAGTGTCAACGGTAGGCTCGACGACGTTGAGACTGAAACGAATGTCTTGAAACGGAGTAGTCGCCAGGCCTTTAGTAAAGATATCAGCGAACTGAGCAGAAGTAGGCACGTGGAGAACGCGAACTTGACCGAGAGCCACCTTCTCTCGAACAAAATGAATGTCGATCTCAATATGCTTGGTGCGACGGTGTTGAACCGGATTCCCTGACATGTAGACAGCTGAAATATTATCACAGTAAACAATGGTAGCTTGCTTAATAGGACGGTACAGCTCCGACAGAAACTGGCGCAACCAAACCGTATCAGCAACCGCATGAGCCACAACGTGGTACTCAGCTTCAGCAGATGAGCGGGAGACCGTAACCTGCCTTTTTGAAGACCAAGAAACCAAATTGTTACCAAGAAAAAAGAAATCCGGATGTGGACCTACGAGTATCTGGACAACCAGCCTAGTCTGCATTAGAGTAAGTTGTCAAGGAGGTGGGAGAGGATTTGTTGATATGGAGACCTAAGTCTAGTGTGCCTTTGAGATATCAAAGAATACGTTTGACATGATTGTAGTGTGGAATACGAGGATCATGCATGTATAAACAAGCTTGTTGAACAGCAAAAGAAATTTCAGGACGAGTGAGAGTGAGATACTGAAGTGCACCGGTAAGACTACGATAAAGAGAAGTATCAGAGAAAGGATCACTGTCGGCAGAGAGTTTAGAACCTGTATCAACAGGGGTACGAGATGTTTGACAATCAAGCATACCAGCACGAGAAAGAAGATCTAGAGTGTACTGCCGTTGAGACAAGAAAAGACCAGCGGAGTCATGGATAACAGCAATACCTAAGAAGTGGTGAAGAAGACCTAAATCTGTCATAGAAAATTCGTGGCGAAGAAGAGAGATAATATGATCTAAAAATTGTTGTGAGGAAGCTGTGAGGATAATATCATCAACATATAAAAGAAGGTAAGCAGTGTTGTTGTTGTGATGAAAGGTAAAGAGAGAAGTGTCAGAACGGGAAGGGGTAAAACCGATGGTTTGAGCATAAGTAGAAAAGCGTTGGAACCAGGCACGTGGTGCTTGTTTAAGACCATAAAGAGATTTTTGAAGAAGACAAACATGATTAGGATAGGAGGAATGTTCAAAGCAAGAGGTTGTTGACAATAGACTGTTTCTTGAAGAGAGACATGAAGAAAAGTATTTTTTGACATCTAGTTGATGAATTGGCCAGGAAGAAGAGACAGCGATGATCAGGAAAGTGTGAATAGTGCTGGGCTTGACAACTGGAGAGAAAGTCTCATCATAATCGATGCCGTGTTGCTGAGAGTAACCACGGCATACCCATTGAGCCTTATAACGTGCAAGACTCCCATCAGAATTAAATTTATGGAAAAAAACCCATTTGCCCAAAACGATATTTGTATTGGAAGGACGAGGAACTAACTGCCACGTGTTATTCTGCAGAAGGGCATCCTATTCATCTTTCATAGCTGCGGCCCAATTAGGATCTAGGAGAGCTGATTTGTAAGATTTGGGTAGAGAGGAAGGAGATAAAGATGCATGAAGATTGAGACGATCTTTTGCAGGTAAACAAAACCCGGACTTGGCATGTGTGCGCATGGTATGATCGTTAGTAGGAGCTAGAACGGGAATAGCATGAGCAGGAGGGGTGGGGGAAGATGTGGTGGACGCGTCCAGCGCAGCGGAGGAAGCGGGCGCGGGAGATGGTGGTGGAGACTGCGGCGGCAGGAGGTCTGCCGCGTCAGAGTGTAATGTGTTTTCCTCTGCCGGGACAGAGGTGATGACAAAGTGGTGGCGGCAGAATCTGCTACTGCGGCTGGTTTTGCTGGATAGGTGGGCGGGTGAAAGAAGGGAAGATGATTGCGATGAGAGGGACTAGTGGACGGCGTGGATGAGGTGGGATCTAATTGTTGACGCTCGGAAAAGGGAAAAACGTTTTCAGCAAATGTTACATGACGAGACACATGAACACGACCACTAACAAGATCTAGACAACGATAACCCTAGTGCTCGTCAGAAAAACCTAGATGGACACACGGGATAGAGCGCGGGGAAAGTTTGTCAGGAGAAGTGGAGTAGGAGTTTGGGAAACAAAGACAACCGAAGACGCGAACGCCGGAGTAATTTGGATGAGAGAGAAATAAAGAGAAGTAAGGAGTAGTTTGTGGGTTAACTTGAGATGGACGAATATTGAGTAAATATGTGGCCGTGTGGAGTGCCTCTGCTCAGAACATCGAAGGCATAGAAGATTGAATGAGGAGAGTGCGAATGATGCCATTAAGAGTATGAAGAGAACGCTCGGCTTTGCCGTTTTGAGGGGAGGTATAAGGACAGGAGAAACGTAAGAGAATTCCATATTGTAGAAAGAAATTTTGATTTTTAAAGTTGTCAAATTCACGACCATTATCACATTGTATGAATCTTATAGGAAGGAAAAAGTAGACCGAGACATAGCGCTGAAAGTTATGGAATATATTATGAACGTCGGATTTGTGGCGTAAAGGAAAGGTCCAAACATAATGAGTAAAATCATCAAGAATCACGAGATAATACTTAAAAGCAGATACACTTTCTATTGGTGATGTCCAGATATCACAATGAAGTAATTCAAAAGGAAAAGTACTAGAGGATTGAGAGGAACTAAAGGGAAGGCGAACATGTTTGCCCAATAGACATGACAGACACATAGAAGAATTATGAGAATCTCTATTACAAGGTATTGAAAATTTCACTAAGAAGTGTGGATAACACATTTTTATTGGGATGGCCGAGACGTGGGTGCCACAGATCAACAGAGGCCACCATAGATGTGGGAGGAGCAGCGACCAGAGCACCATGGAGAGAATATAAATCACTGGAGCTATTGAATGAAGCGATCTCGGCCTTGGTCGGGTAGTCCTTCACAGACAAACCAAAGGGGTCAAACTCAACAGAAACATGATTATCAGTGGTGATTTGGCGAACAAAAATCAGATTTTTAATAAGAGCGGGAGCTACAAGAACATCACGAAGAAGCAAAGGCTTAGTCGTTGGGGATTGGATTTGAGCCTGACCGACACAGTAAATAGGAATAGAAGATCCATCACCGAGAGTAATAGAGGGAAAAGGCGAAGGTGTGCAAGAAGAAAGAAAATTACTCGACGCAGACATATGACGAGAAGCACTAGAATCGAAAATCCAATCCGTACCTTAGTTCCCTTGTGCAACAAAGTTGTTCTTAGCTTGTAGAAAAGCAGCTTGGTTCCAGCTCGGAGTCAAAGTAGAGGTCGGTGTAGTCATGGGAGCTTGCGGGTGTGGGTGGCGTCGGCAGTTGGGCTGGCATCGGCGTAAAGAGAGAGGCACCATCATTGTACTGCTGCATGTAGGGGGACGATGGAGCGCCATAGGATGCATAAGGACCAGTGTTGTAGACCGGTGGCGCGTAGGAGGCAGCAGCATGATACGCGGCCATCGGCCGTCGGGGCGCGAGGACGGGTGCTCCGGTGTGAGAGCGAGCACCGGGCTGCCAGCCACCGGTATAGGCAGGCGGGGCACCATATGGCATAGGGGCGGACTAGGGCATAGGCCACGCCTGGACCAGCCCTGTCCATGGATCAGGAGATGGGCGCCAGCCGGGCGGCGGCGGTGGTGCAGTTGGTGGAGCCGGGACCGGAGCAGGAGCGGGTGCCGTGCAGAACTGCAGCGGCTTAGGGTTTTTGCCCCTGTAGTTGGCACTTGGACGCCAGCTGGATGGTTGAGGAGGTGCTGTTGGTGGAGGTGGGGGCGGAGGCGCCAATGCAGGCGGGCGAGGTGAAGCAGTGAAGACCTGAGGACGAGAGTCCTTCGTAGTTAGGGCACGATCGGCCCATTGGAGAATCGAGCAAACCTCGGTGAAGGAGGGACGCGGACGCATCATAGGGATGAAGGAGGCCTGCTTCTCGAACCGCTCACTGGGGCCGACGAGGAGGATGTTGATGAGCTGGCGATCTTTGATCGGATCACCAAGTTCGCGGAGTTCATCCGTGATCGCCTTGAGGCGTTGGCAGTAGACGCCGACTGGTGCATCACCTTGCACCGTATTCCGAAGCTCGATGTGGAGGTTGTTGGCGCGAGCCTCGATGTTGTCCTGAAAGAGCTGACGAAGGGCCGCCCATAGATCGGCGGCGGGGGCACCATCACAGTGGACGAGATTGAAGATCTCTGTGGAGACTCGCATGTACATCCATAGAATAATGGCGAGATCATTCTTGACCCATTGCGGATCATGAAGTTGAGGAAGAGAGTCGTCGACAACGTGAGAGCGGAGATTGCATCGCCCAAGGTGGATGTTGAAGAGGTGACACCAATGGTAGTAGTTGTGAGCTGCGAGGTCTAGGGTTATGGGGATGTAGGGGCTAATATCGGAGATGGTGTCAGTGAAGGAGATGGAAGGGGGTATTGGTGGGGGTAGAACTAGAGTAGAGGTAGAGGCGGAGGAGGCCGCGACCGCGGCGACCTTGGCGGCGACGATGGCGGCGCGCCGCTCGAAGTAGCCGGGCGGCGGCGGCCGTGGAGAGGCTGGCGGGTTAGCCATACCCTAGGATCATAAGTCTGATACCATGTAGAATTGTATTGAATAATTGTTGATGCAATATTGTGCCGGTACAAGAGGTATATATAAGAGCCAAGCCGCACCTGACCTAGTCGTATTACAAACCGAGTAGGAGTCCTAATCCTATTACAAGTTGTATTCTAACAGGTATCAAGGATTTGGGTGGCAAAAGAAATGCCGACTAGTTTGATAAACCTTCGTTCTCAGTTGACTAGAGGTTGTTGTTGTACTTTTTGTTTTGAGTTTGTCTTTTATCATAGAGTTAGTAGTTGTTGGTGGAGTTTCTGTGGCAGGCATGAGGCGTCGGATATTTTTTGTGGGTTGATGTTGTTGACTGCTGGATTTTGAATAATTAATAATATATGACTGTGTGCATTGTTTGATGCAAAGCCCGTAGATTATCCTCCTTTTGTAAAAAAAAAGATACGAATAGGGTATCTAGAGTGTCGTTTTTGGCCCAAAATAACCTAAACATAATTGTTTTTTTGGCATGTCCGTATTTTTTCATCATCCATTGACGTTGGAAGAAGAAGAGCTCGGCCATGGCATTGGAGATGCTCTCTCACCTTGGAGGAGACTGTTAAGATTTAGTTAATTAGTTTAATTAAAGGGAAATCCCAGCTTTTCCAAACCGATGTGCGGTTTCTCCCTCAATGGGTCACGTCCTAATGTAACGGACACGTCCTTCTAATCTTGCCTCTTGTAAGCGTTGCGACTGTGCGACGTGTCCCTTCCGGACATATAAATATGTACATCATTGCAGTCAATCAACAGAGATCATTTTACTGTTCACGCATAGTTTCTTTACACGTTATCACGCACGTCTCTCTAGCGAGAGCGACAGGCCACACACAGGAACTCGCCGGAGAAGGACTTGGAACGAACTACAAAGAATAATACAATGGAGGAGGAAATGTGTTTAGTGGATAGTGCATCTACTAACACGATACTTAGGGAGATGAAGTATTTCCAGACACTCAAGAAGAGTAATGGAAGTGTCATGACAATTGCTGGTCGAGACACGGTAATTGTTGGTTCTGGTCAAGCTACAATTACACTCCCTATGGGTACTAAATTGGTAATCCAGGATGCTCTACTTTATCCAGATTCTACTCGTACCTTGCTGAGTTTTAAGGATATCCGCAAAAATGATTTCCATGTGGAAACTAATAAAGAGAGTGGGACTGAATGCCTACTCATAACTCAGCAAAAGGGATTTCGAAAGGAAATCCTTGAAAATTTGCCTTCTCTATCTTCTGGGTTGTATTATACATACATTAAACCAGAGACGCATATGGCGTACAAGATAGTTTTTCAGAATCTTGATAAGTTCAAGATCTGGCATGGTCGCCTGGGTCATCCTGGTATTGGGATGATGAGAAAAATTATTGATGGTTCTGTTGGACACAACATAATGGATAGAAAGTTCCCAAAATCATCGGATTTTGCATGCACAGCATGTGCAACTGGGAAATTGATCACAAGGCCATCTTATGTGAAATTAAAGGATGAGCTACTTAATTTCCTTGAACGCATTCAAGGAGACATTTGTGGTCCAATACAACTGTTATCCGGACCATTCAGATATTTCATGGTCCTAATTGATGCATCAGCGAGATGGTCAAATGTGTGTCTACTATCAACAAGGAACCATGCTTTTGCAAAGCTAATTGCTCAGATCATTAAATTGTGAGCAAATCATCCTGAGCATAGGATAAAAACCATCAGAATGGATAATGCTGCGGAATTCAGTTCTCGAGCATTTAATGATTACTGCCTAGCTTTGGGCATTTCTGTGGAGCACTCAATACCTTATGTACATACCCAGAATGGTCTTGCAGAATCACTTATCAAGAGGATCAAGTTGATAGCAAGACCGCTCCTGCAGAATAGTAATCTTCCAGCTTCATGTTGGGGTCATGCAGTTTTACATGCTGCAGAATTGATACAAATTCGACCAACTGCATATCATACGGTCTCCCCGTTGCAGTTAGTACGTGGAAACCAGCCAAGTATTTCCCATATGTGGCAATTCGGTTGCGCGGTATATGTACCGATCTCACCACCGCAGCGTACATCAATGGGCCCTCATAGACGAATGGGGATCTATGTGGGGTACAATTCTCCGTCAATTATTAAGTACCTGGAACCCCTGACAGGGGATTTGTCTACAGCCCGCACTAGTAGAAAACAGGGCTTTGGTCACAGGGAAACATTCACATTAGTCCCGGTTCAGTCACGAACCGGGACTAATGTGAGCATTGGTCCCAGTTCGTGTGGCCAGGGGCCTGCCGGGCCTCGTGGGGGCATTAGTCCCAGTTCATCTGGCCCCTTTGGTCCCGGTTGGTGGGACGAACCGGGACCAATGGGCCTCGCTCCTGGCCCACCACCATTGGTCCCGGTTGGTGGCTTGAACCGGGACCACAGGCTGCCCTTTAGTCCCGGTTCATGCCACGAACCGGGACCAATGAGGTGCATATATATAACCCTCGCCCGCGAGCAGAGCACTGGAGTGCTCTGTTTTTTCTCTGGCCGGCGAGGGGAGGGCTTTGTGGTGCTCTAGCTCACCTCCTATGCACATGAGGTGTTCGATGAAATGCCCAAGCCACAGTAGTTAAGCTTTCTCCTCTCGAAGCTCGACCTCAAAGCTTCATTTTCCTCGAGATTTGTCTAGGTTTAGCGGAATGCACGCAGATGAACCGGCAATGGATGTACGGTGACAGACACACCTCCGAGTACATTAAGGGCGTGCATGATTTTCTCGAAGTGGCTGAGGCAAACAAGCAGAATGGTTTTATGTGTTGTCCATGCCCTACATGTGGGAATACGAAGTCTTACTCTGACCGGAAAATCCTTCACACCCACCTGCTTTACAAGGGTTTCATGCCACACTATAATGTTTGGACGAGGCACGGAGAAATAGGGGTTATGATGGAAGACGACGAAGAAGAAGAGGACGATGACAACTATGTGCCCCCTGAATACGGTGATGCTGCAACGGGGGAAGCTGCTGAAGATCAAGAGGAACTAGACGATGTGCCCAATGATGTTGCAACGGGGGAAGCTGCTGAAGATCAAGAGGAACCAGTGCCCGATGATGATGATCTCCGCCGGGTCATTGTCTATGCAAGGACGCAATGCGAAAGTCAAAAGCTGAAGCTGAAGTTCGATCGCATGTTAGAGGATCACAAAAAAGGGTTGTACCCCAATTGCGAAGATGGCAACACAAAGCTCGGTATCGTACTGGAATTGCTGCAGTGGAAGGCAGAGAATGCTGTGCCTGACAAAGGATTTGAGAAGCTATTGAAAATATTGAAGAAGAAGCTTCCAAAGGATAACGAATTTCCCGACAGTACATACGCAGCAAAGAAGGTCGTATGCCCTCTAGGATTGGAGGTGCAGAAGATACATGCATGCCCTAATGACTGCATCCTCTACCGCGGTGCGTACAAGGATCTTAACGCATGCCCGGTATGCGGTGCATTGCGGTATAAGATCAGACGAGATGACCCTGGTGATGTTGACGGCGAGCCCCTCAGGAAGAGGGTTCCTGCGAAGGTGATGTGGTATGCTCCTATAATACCACGGTTGAAACGTCTGTTCCGAAGCGAAGAGCATGCCAAGTTGATGCGATGGCACAGTGAGGACCGTAAGAAAGACGGGAAGTTGAGAGCACCCGCTGACGGGTCGCAGTGAAGAAAAATCGAGAGAAAGTACTGGGCTGAGTTTGCAGGTGACCCAAGGAACGTATGGTTTGGTTTAAGCGCGGATGGCATTAATCCTTTCGGGGAGCAGAGCAGCAATCACAGCACCTGGCCCGTGACTCTATGTATGTATAACCTTCCTCCTTGGATGTGCATGAAGCGGAAGTTCATTATGATGCTAGTTCTCATCCAAGGCCCTAAGCAACCCGGCAACGACATTGATGTGTACCTAAGGCCATTAGTTGAAGAACTTTTACAGCTGTGGAATGGAAACGGTATACGTACGTGGGATGAGCACAAACAGGAGGAATTTAACCTGCACGCGTTGCTGTTTGTAACCATCAACGATTGGCCCGCTCTCAGTAACCTTTCAGGACAGACAAACAAGGGATACCATGCATGCACGCACTGTTTAGATGACACTGAAAGTATATACCTGGACAAATGCAGGAAAAATGTGTACCTGGGCCATCGTCGATTTCTTCCGACCAACCATCAATGTCGAAAGAAAGGCAAGCATTTCAAAGGCGAGGCAAATCACCGGAAGAAGCCCGCCATGCGTACCGGTGATCACGTACTTGTTATGGTCAATGATTTACACGTAATCTTTGGAAAGGGTCCCGGCGGACTAGCTGTTCCGAATGACGCTGAGGGACACGCACCCATGTGGAAGAAGAAATCTATATTTTGGGACCTACCCTACTGGAAAGAGCTAGAGATCCGCTCTTCAACGAATACCTCATACGATGAGCCAAAGCGCCACATAGTTGTTTCAGGAAAAAGGGACATCGTGGGAGTGGAGGGCAAGACAGACATGTCTGAAGATTATGAAAAGTTTCATGAAATTCCTCCCTTCAAAGTAAAGGCTGACCCAAGCATCCTGATAAACGATGAAGATTATCCATGGTTACGGCGCAATAAGCAAAGGACACAAGCGAAGAAAAGGTGAAGACTTTCTCTCCATAACTATTATGATGATACCATGCCAACTTTCAATCTTTTCGTAGTTCATTTGAAATGCCTGTTGTAACAGACGAGTTTCCGTATGAAACCCTGATATCTCGAAACAGATTGTCCATTTTGTACATGAAGTGCATCCAATTTTTGACGTAACACTCTCAACTTTTTAGCACATGCTATGTGGGTGAAATGATGACACCATGCCAACTTTCAACCTTTTCAGAGTTCATTTGTAGTGCTTTTCAACTTCACGGCCATATAGCTCAAAAAAATCAGTAAATGCATGAAAAATAACAAATGAAGTCAGAAAGGGTTGAAAATTGACGATGTGGCTTTGAATGGTGCATTTTGAACACACAAAAAGTCTGCAGTTCAAATAAGTTCAAAAAAATGAAATGCCTTTGTAATAGATGAGTTTTCGTTCGAAACCCTGATAGTTCGAAAGAGATTGTCCGTTTTGTACACGAAGTGTATCCAGTTTTTTCCGTAACCCTCTCAACTTTTTTGCACATGCTATGTGGGTGAAATGATGATACCATGCCAACTTTCAACCTTTTCAGAGTTCATTTGAAATGCTTTTCAATTTCAGGGTCTTATAGCTCAAAATAATCAGTAAATGCATGAAAAATAACAAATGAAGTCAGAAAGGGTTGAAAATTGAAGATGTGGCTTTGAATGGTGCATTTTGAACACACAAAAAGTCTGGTGTTCAAATAAATTCAAAAAATGAAATCCTTTTGTAACTGATGAGTTTCCGTCCGAAACCCTGATAGTTCGAAAGAGATTGTCCGTTTTATACACGAAGTGCATCCAGTTTTTGCCGTAACCCTCTCAACTTTTTTGCACATGCTATGTGGGTGAAATTATGACACCATGCCAAGTTTCAACCTTTTCAGAATTCATTTGAAATGCTTTTCAATTTCAGGGTCTTATAGCTCAAAATAATCAGTAAATGCATGAAAAATAACAAATGAAGTCAAAAAGGGTTGAAAATTGATGATGTGGCTTTGAATGGTGCATTTTGAACACACAAAAAGTCTGGTATTCAAATAAATTCGAAAAAATGAAATCCCTTTGTAACTGATGAGTTTCTGTCCGAAACCCTGATAGTTCGAAAGAGATTGTCCGTTTTGTACACGAAGTGCATCCAGTTTTTGCCGTAACCCTCTCAACTTTTTTGCACATGCTATGTGGGTGAAATGATGATACCATGCCAACTTTCAACCTTTTCAGAGTTCATTTGAAATGCTTTTCAATTTTGGGGTCTTATAGCTCAAAATAATCAGTAAATGCATGAAAAATAACAAATGAAGTCAGAAAGGGTTGAAAATTGATGATGTAGCTTTGAATGGTGCATTTTGAACACACAAAAAGTCTGGTGTTCAAATAAATTCAAAAAAATGAAATCCCTTCCTAACTGATGAGTTTCCGTCCGAAACCCTTATAGTTTAATAAAGAATTTTCATAAAGAATGTTTTTGTTAGACATTTTAATAGCAAAAAGCATTATCATAAAGATTTTTTTGTTAGAAACTGAAATAACAAAATCTGTTTTTGAATAGAATCATAAAACACAGTAATATTAAATAGCAGGAAAAAGAATCACAGAAATTTCAAAGAATTCAAATTTGAAAACTAATGGCACTAACAAAAAGTTTATAATTTTTGTGACCTAAAAGTAAAAAGAATTAAAAAAATTAATTTAATAAAATAAATAAAAATAGCAACAGTAAGTATTTTGTTGTAAGTAGAAACAAAATAAAATAAATAAAGCAACAAAGAAAAAAAAGTGCCACCTACTGGGCCACCACCGCCTGAATACGACTAGAAACCCATCCATGGGCCAGGATTCAGGCCCGCAGGAGGCCCAGTAGGCCCACCAGCACATAGTGACAGATTAGGCCCGAAAGCCTGCGGTTGAGAGGAGCTCAAGAGGGTGGGCGCAGCAGCGCTTATAAACCACTCTCGAGCCCTCTCAACTAGCGAGGTGGGACTAAACTTTTGGCCGCGACACGGGCAGCAAGAGGCCTTTGGTACCGGGTTGTGGCACGAACCGGGACCAATGCCACCTTTGGTCCCGGTTCGTAGCACCAACCGGGACCAATGCCCCCCCTTTAGTCCCGGTTGGTGCCACCAACCGGGACAAAGGCCGCCGCTTCCCGCCCTTTGGACTACTGAAAAGAGGCCTTTGGTCCTGGTTGGTGGCACCAACCGGGACTAAAGGTCGCATTCGTCCCGGTTGCTGTCACGAACCGGGACCAATGCTCCGTCTATATATACAACACTTGTGAAATTTTTCGTTCAGTTCTTCGATCCCGCCCCGACGACGCCGCCAGGCTGCCCCTCTGCTCCTCGCCGTCGCCGTCGTCGCCCTGCCTCCGACGTCGTCCCGCGCCGCCCAGACGCCGTCGCCGCCCCGCGCCCCCTGCCTCCTCGTCGCCCGTCGCCGTGCCCCTCACCTCCGCCCCTGCCTCCTCGTCGCCCGTCGCCGCGCCCCTCACCGTCGCCGTCGCCGCCCCCTGCCTCCTCGTCGCCCGTGGCCGCGCCCCTCACCGTCGCCCCCGTGCCCTGCCTCCTCGTGGATCGCCGCCCCCTTTGTGAGCTAGCTCATATGAATTTTCCTAATTTAGATGTTCATAGATTTTTTTGTTCATAGATTTTTTTCTGTTAGAATATGCAAATGTTAGAATTTTCTCTGTTCATAGATTTTTTGTGATATTATTGTTGAATATGCAAATGTTTGTGTGTTCATATATATGCAAAGAATATGTCAATTTTTTCTGAGAATATTTATAATCTTTTTTGTTGTAATTTTGTTCATAGAATTTTTATCTTGTTCATACAATTTTTATGATTTTTTTCTGTTGTAATTTTGTTCATAGAATAAGAAGAGAAAGTGTTTAATAGAATTATTAGAAAAATAATAGAACTAGTTAAACTAGTTTATTTTTAGTAAGAACTACTTTATTTTATATATTTATAGTAAGTGCTTAGTAGTTGAACTAGTTGATTAATTAATAAAACTACTTTATTAATTTTTACTATATATAGAAGTAGTTTATTTTTAGTAAGAACTACTTTATTTTATTTATTTTTAGTAAGTGCTTAGTAGTTGAATTAGTTGATTAATTAATCAAACTACTTTATTTTATTTATAGTAAGTGCTTAATTAGTAGTTGAACTAGTTGATTTAACAAAACTAGTTTATTTTACTATAGAAGTAGTTTATTTTTAGCAAGGAAATTAATAGAACTAGTTTATTTTTTTAGTTAAAGCAATTATTCCCGCATCGACGTCGACGATGCCTATCCCGCATCCTCGTCGTCGACTCGGCGGAGGAGGCCGGCTTGATCAGAGGGGCCATGTCCGGGACTGGGCTCCGCTGGGCAAGTTTTGGGAGGTGCTACCTTCAGGTGGGCGTGGGTTGGTGAGGAGCCAGCCCGTCGTTGACCCGATCCTTGTTTGGTGGCGGTCGCGTGGGCCAGTGACGGTGCCGAGGCTTCCGGACACCGCGGAGGTGGTACGTCACCGTGTCAGCGAGGAGGACCAGCACGTCCGTCGCTACATGCTTGCGTTGGAGGGCAGGTTCGACAATACCTGGTTGGTTCTTCAGGGATCTCACTGGAGCTATGATCCTGTGATGGTTTCGTCCCTTTGGGTGTCCACCGCCCGCGCCGATATCCGTCGGGTGCTACAGTTCTAGCTGTACTAGCGATGCTATATGTATGATAGTATTCGAGGTGGATTAGTGATAATATTCGACGATGTATGGAATATTCGACGATGTATGGACGCATGGAGATGATGTAGTTTTGCTTATAATTGAATGCAACCTAATTTGAATATTACTTTATTTTGTGATTTGATTTTGCTTATTGAATGCTCAAAGTGGAAAACTACTCCTACTTTGAATGCTAAAATTGGAGAGCACTATGCAAGGCGTATGCATATGATTAGTTGATAGCTTATAGGGTTTTTGTTTTCGCAGAAATCTAGGAGCCCCCGGCCCCTCCATCATCCCCGTCGTCGTCCCCGTCACCGCCCCCTCCAACATCGAGGTGAGACTAGCCAAATCCTCTTTTAGAAAGATAATTCAACAATATTTCGGGTTGACTGTAAGTCTGTCGAGTCTCCACCATATATGAGAGGACGAAGAATCCAGACTGTTGTCGTGGGGGTAGCTTCTCCTTTGTTCCCGTGTGCTAGACAATTTGGTGTAATGCACTCGAGAACGAAAGGAGGAGCTACCATACCATCACCGACGGTCACAAATGTCAGAGAGGAATCAGTGAGGGAGAGTTCCACCATATATATATGAGAGGACGAAGAATCCCGACTGTTGTCGTGGGGGTCGCTTCTCCTTTGTTCCCGTGTGCTAGACATTTTGGTGTAATGCACTCGGGGACAAATGGAGGAGCGACCATCACCAACGGTCGAATGTATACACCACGTGAGCTGAGAGTTTTCAAGAAAAGACTCGACAAACCGATAGTCAACCCGTGATGAATAATAATGATCTAACTTAGATTTTTTAGTACATATATTTAATTGTAGACGTTTAATATTTGAATTATGAACATAGGAAATGTCGTACTCGGACGACGAAAGTCTCCCGGAGTGCGACTGGTGCCACGACGACCGAGGTCAGTGCGACAGGCCTCACCTGGACGAAGATCGGCGCTTCAGTATTAAGCTGAGGAGACCTTCGATGTTGAAACGGTACGCAACGACGACAAGTGTTATTTTTTCGTAATTAAGCACGACTTCAACTATTTCAACGTGTACTTTTCATCTTTTACAATTCGGCTAGCTTATCCCATGCCATGCAAGACGCTACGTCTTGGAGGATGGGTTTTGAAGACCATGAAAGTATGGAAACAAAGAAAAATCATCTAAGGACCCATCATGATATAGATTTTGAAGTAAATCTGTATAATTCTGAGAGCGTAACCCATTTTGGTTGCAAAAATTGGGAAGCATTTTGCAAGATGTATGGTTTTGATGAGGGTATGCTTGTCACCATGGATCTTGGTGATCCTGACATCGAGCAAGACAATATGGACATTTGGGTCCTTGTTGATACGCCTCCAATTCTACCGCTATGTGAGTTTCTCAAACATAGTTATTAGCTAATTTATATTGTTCATTTCAAAATAGTTGACAGCTTATTTTCATTGACAGCTTATTTTGATTGTTCAAATAATGTGCGGAACATGGTAGACAGAACCTACTACAACGATGGCTCTGAGTTAACTTATAAGGAGAAAACTCATCTGGTCGGATTTTGTACTGATCTTGAGAATTACAATATCTGTTGTAAAACTCCTCCACATTATGGTCAATACGTGCCACTAGTGCACGTGTTGAACTACGGTAACTACTATGGAGATACCCTGGTAAGATTTCTTACTATTACGACATCCGTGCATCTTTTGCATACTTCTAAAACTAGTACATCATTGCTAACTATGAAGTTATTACTATGTTTTTCAACAGATAATTCCAGAGGATTGTGTGCCTCATTTGATGTATCAGAATGGTAGGCTTGATGTTTTGAACATACAACCAGGTCATCCTACGAATCTCAACTGTCCATACCGGATTTCTAAAAGAAGTGGAGACATGCAAATCAAAGAATGGAAAAAATGTATGGACAGTCGCAAGGAGGTTCTTGGAAGCAAAAGGAAGCGAAGCGCAAGAATTGGAGACAGGATGATCTCCATTCTCCATAATGGAGAGTCAGGGTCTATATTGTTTTATGCTATTTTATCATAAAGAGGGTATTTCGGTCCTACCTAATACTGATGATCATGTGCTAAGAACAATTAAGTAGGGTTGGTTCGATGACTATGAGGATGATGATCGTATGACTGCTTATTAATAACGAGTAGAAGTTGTATGATGATGATTAGTAGGACTTGTTATTATATATGATGATGCATGATGCACGCATGAAGAGTTATTATATATCAGCGGGTGAAATGAACATGGATTGGATTGAAGTGAAGGCAACATGCATGTGGTGCATGTCGAAAGTAGTACAATCCAAACTTGATCAAGTTAGGATTAGTATTATTTTCGACATGCACCACATGTTGCCTTCACTTCAATCTAAGCCATGTTTAGGCATAGGAGTACGTAGTGGTGGTAAACCAAGCACGGAGATATAAGAGAGGACACTTCTCTCTAATAGCTACCTAATAACAACCTAAATTAACCCCCAAAACCCCTGAATCAGCCCCTTAAAAAAAAACCTCAGCTCCAGCCAGATGCTGACGCGTGGATGCCTATTGGTCCCGGTTGGTGTCACCAACCGGGACCAAAGGCCCCCCTGCCTGGGCTGGCCGCAGCGGCCACGTGGAGGACCTTCTGTCCCGGTTCGTGTAAGAACCGGGACTAAAGGGTTAGGGCATTAGTAACGACCCTTTAGTCCCGGTTCGAAAACCGGGACAAAAGGCCCTTACCAACCGGGGTAAAAGCCCCTTTTTCTACTACTGCCGGTACGTTGATTGCATTTTTTATGAGGACAATTTCCCGGCATTAGGGGGAGAGAATAACCACAAAGAATGCCGAGAAATAGATTGGGATGTGAAAGGCATCCAGTCCTTAGTTCCACGTACAAATGATTCTGAACTGGAGGTTCAAAAGATTATAAATTTGCAAAATATTGCAAATAATCTGCCAGATGCATTTACTGATTATAAAGGTGTCACAAAATCAAATGTTCCCGCTATGAATGTGCCAGAGAGAGTGGATGTGACCCATAGATCTACTCAGCCACCTAAGAGGGGGAGGAATCTAGACACAAAGGACAAGGCTTCGCAAAAGGGTCCAAGGGGAATGAGGAATCCTCAAATAGTAAATGCAAGTCAACAAAATGTTGATATTCAACCTAGGGTTGAAGGACACCTGAAGGATGTTGGACATCCAGAACCCAACACGAGTGTGCACACAAATTTTGGTGTTGGGACATCGGAAGACCTTGATCCAATTGTTGAGGGAAATCACGAAGGATCAAAAGGTATTGATGAGATATCCATTAATTATATTGATTCAGGAGAATCATACAATAGAAAGACTATAGTTGTCGACATTTATTTCGCCTCTAGAATTGTAGAAGGCCTTGATTTGGATCGAGAACCTAAGTCCATGGCAGAGTGCATGAAGCGCTCAGACTAGTCCAAATGGAAGGCAGCAATTGAGGACGAATTGCGCTCGCTCATAAAAAGAGGGGTATTCACTGCACTAATACCCACTCCTCAGCATGTGTTCCCTGTGGGAGCAAAATGGGTATTCGTTCGTAAGAGGAACGAGAACAATGAGGTGGTGAGATATAAGGCGAGGCTTGTAGCACAGGGGTTCACGCAGAGACCCGACATCGATTATGATGAAACATATTCTCCTGTTATGAGTGGAACAACGTTCCGATATTTGATATCACTGGCAGTGAAAATGAATTTGTCTATCCAACTGATGGATGTTGTGACTGCATATTTATATGGGTCACTGGATTCGGATATTTATATGAAAGTTCCTGAGGGAATGAAGCTTCCGAATCCAAAGGCTAATCGCAACATGTATTGCGTAAAGCTTCAGAAGTCATTATATGGCTTAAAGCAGTCGGGAAGAATGTGGTATAACCGACTGATTATATTCCTTCTTCAGAAGGGTTACTCAAACAACAGTGACTGCCCATGTGTGTTTATTAAGAAATCTAAGAATGGATTTTACATTATTTTTGTGTATGTGGATGATGTGAATATCATTGGGACTACACAAGAAATACTTGAGGCAAGTAATCATCTTAAGACGGAGTTTGAGATGAAAGATCTGGGTAAGACTAAATTTTGTTTGGGCTTACAACTTGAATATCTTCCTTCAGGAATACTTGTTCATCAGTCTGCTTATATCCAAAAGATTCTTGAGAAATTTAATATGGATAAAGCATATCCATCGAAAACACCAATGGTTGTTAGATCTCTTGATAGAGATAAAGACCCATTTAGACCTAAGGGTGATGATGAAGAGGTATTAGGACCTAAGTTTCCTTACCCCAGTGCTATTGGAGCATTAATGTATCTAGCAAACTGCACCAGGCCTGATATATCATTTGCAGTAAATTTATTTGCTAGATTCAGTGCATCACCAACAAAGAGGCATTGGGTTGGTGTGAAGAACGTTTTCAGATATCTTCAAGGAACCAAAGATCTTGGTTTGTTCTATCGGAAAAATCAAAATAAGACCATGGTGGGATATTGTGATGCTGGATACTTATAGGATCCCCATAATGCCAGATCACAGACTGGTTTTGTCTTCTTGAGTGGAGGTACGGCCTTTTCTTGGAAGTCGACAAAACAAACTCTGGTGGCTACGTCCACGAATCATTCTGAAATTATTTCTTTGTTTGAAGCATCATGTGAATGTGCATGGCTTCGCAGAATGATTAACTTTGTTGAAAGTTCAACTGGGATTGGATTGTTGGAATCACCCACTATTATCTATGAAGATAATGCTGCATGTATTACACAGATGCAAACAGGTTATATAAAGAGTAATATTACAAAGCATATTTCTCCTAAGTTATTTTATCCCCATGAGTTACAGGAAACTGGGGAGATAAATATGTTGCAAACGAAGTCATGTGACAATCTTGCCGATTTGTTTACAAAGTCATTACCAAGTTCTTTATTTGAGAAGTACATCAACGGAATTGGTATGAAACGACTTCGGGACTTGCAAAGTTCAGGGGGAGTGTCTCCCTGAATGATAATCTGTTTGTGATCCTCGGATCTTTGATATTGCACTCTTTTCCTTTATAAGTTTTTCCTAAATGGTTTCTTATGGAAGGTTTTTAATGAGGCAATAGTAATACATGCATTATGATATGTCGGTTTCTCCTAATTTTCCCACTAGGTTTTTGGAAGGAGTTTTTGATGGCATATTGTACATATCTTCTCATATTTTTCCTATAGGGTTTTTGGAGGAGACTGATCATGATGATGATGATGGTGATGGTGATGATGATGTTTACAAGAATAATGAAAGCAGGGATTAGGGGGAGTGTTAAGATTTAGTTAATTAGTTTAATTAAAAGGAAATCCCAGCTTTTCCAAACCGATGTGCGGTTTCTCCCCCGATGGGTCACGTCCTAATGTAACGGACGCGTCCTTCTAATCTTGCCTCTTGTAAGCGTCGCGACTGTGCGACGTGTCCCCTCCGGACATATAAATATATACATCATTGCAGTCAATCAACAGAGATCATTTTACTGTTCAGGCACAGTTACAGAGACGACACGCGCGCGCAGGCACGCAAGCATACAGTAGCACCGGTGTGAATCCATGTCAAGCGGAAACGGCAGCCTCCTCGGAACTGTAAACGCGCATTAATCGTAATTAACCGGCGGAGGAGACGGATGGCCGCTGCTGGATTAATTACGACGTTTGAACACAACGAGGTTGTGAAAAGGAGAGGGAGGTCGTGCATTTATATAAATGATCGAGCCTCTCTCAGCAATCAGCACCTCACTCTCGCCGTCTCCTCTCCCTGAACCTCACCCTCGCCGTCTCCTCGGCCGACTCGTCTCATCCTCTCCGACCCCGGCGATCCTCCATTCTCGGATCAGTAAGTGCATGCAGGCATCACCGTACTCCATCCGATATCACAGGATTCTCATCAGTTCGTATGTATGTTTCTCGCAGCTCTACTATTGGAGGTTTCTCAGGCATGGCCTTCGCTGGCGTATCTCTCATCGCCGACGGCAGGCTGTGCGCCTCCACCGAGTCTGTCTTCGACTCCGGCGCCGACAGCGGATACCACTTGCTCGTTGTTGAAGGCTACTCGCGCACCAAAGAGACAACTCCCAACAGGAAGTGGATCCTGTCTCGTCCTTTCATTGTTGGAGGCTGTCGCTGGACGGTCGAGTACTACCCTAATGGTTATGGCAGTGGTGACCAAGACTTCATCTCGGTTTTCCTTGAACTCGACGAATCTGTCAGGAACGAAGTTCAGGCTCACGTTGCCTTCAGTTTCATTGACCAACCTGAGTTGCGAGTGTCAAAGCTCATCCGTCAAAACCAACCATGTTACTTCCATGATCACTGCTGTAATGTTGATGAACAGCCAGCAAGATTTGTGACAAAGGAGGCTTTCGAAAGATCAAGCCATCTCAAGAATGACAGCTTCGTCATACGGTGTGATGTCATTGTCAAGGACGACGAAGATGATGAGGACTATTATGAAGAGGAGGAGCATGAGCGTGCTCGTCCGTTCATCAAATTGCCGCCGTCCGACTTGCCAAGCAATTTTAGCGATCTGCTCCTAAGCAAGGAGGGTGCCGACATTACGTTCGAGGTTGGCAGCAAGAAGTTGGCTGCACACCGGTGCGTGCTTGCAGCCCGATCTACCGTCTTCAAGAAACAGCTCTTTGGCACCATGAGTGAGGGCGCTGTTACACCAGGTGTCGTGAAGATAGATGGCATCGAAGCAAATGTCTTTGCTGGATTGCTTACTTTCATCTACACTGATGGAATGCCTGACTTTGATGATGACAAAGGTCAAAAGCATGCAACATGGCTGCTGCAGTTGCTTGAAGCTGCGGAAAGTTATGATCTCCAAAAGTTAAAGTTGGTCTGTGAAGAGAAGTTGGCCAATCTGATATGCGAGGACAGGGTTGCAGGCATTATTCTTGCCGCTGAGTGGAGACGCTGCCGCTGGTTGAAGGAGGCCTGCTTGGAGTTCATCAAAACTCACACGAGTTTGCACAATGCTGTTACAGCGGATGCCCTGGAGCAGATAATCAGGACCTATGTATCACCCTAACATAACCAAAGTTGTAGAAATGTTTGAGCGAATCTTGGATGAACTGGACAAGCCATTGAAGCAAAACTTCCATGGACTACTGTAAGGTACTTATCCACGTATTTATGTTCCTTTTTTAATTTTTAGTGGGGTTGTCCTGAAAGAATATTTTGAAATAACTTGACCTACACATTTATATTGTTCCAGTGAAGATTCAACACATAATATGTGCGTACAAAGTGCAAGTTGTACCATTCCTGAAGACATAACCCTTGCAAATTCAAAAATCATCCAATGGTTACCAACTCTTTGAGAAAGCAGCATGCACTAGATTCAACAATTAAACACAAGCAATAAAGTTCAATGGTATCATTAAACATATTTCATTTATGTACAGATTTGATTTAAGGCTGGTCTACCTGAAACAAACAAAATCGGATAAATGTATTATCGTCGTGTCTATGCGCGCACAGCCTCGCCAGCGACCATTGCCCGAATCCCCTGCCATGGTGCAGAGCAACCATCTACCGTGTACTACTCTCCCTCCCTCCGCTTCCGAGCAGAGGGTTAGCGCCATTGCCCAGGCAACATCACTGCCAAAGTCCCACATTGGCTGCTGCCGCGAGCGGGTCGGAAAGGGCGGAGTTTGTAGGCGATTGGTCGGTGATTTCCTTTTTTGTATCATGGGGATGCTTGGTGATTTCCTGGCATTTTTTATTCAGCGCTTCAGGCGCCCGTTACAACAAGTTTTGCAAACAGGCGGACACTCTCCTCTGCGCTGGGCCGCCCATCTTCCCCCCCTTTATTTCCCCCCTTTTTAAGGCCCCAAAAAAAAGTATGCTAGTAGGTCTCAAACCGGCTACCTCCTGGTCCTTTGTTAGCTGCGCTAACCACCCCACCATCCTCACCTGATGTGCTCAATTACACCGTTTTCTATTCGTATTCTTTTTCATTTTTTATTGGAAAGGTTCTATTTGATTTTTTTTCTTTTTTCATTTTGCTAATTGAAATGAACATTTCGAAGTTGATTTTTTTCAAAATCAGTAAAAAATTACAAAATTTATGATCTTTTTTCAAAATTGATAAAAAAATCAAATCAATGAACCTTTTCCAATATCAATGATTTTTTTCCAAATTTTATAATTTATAAAAAAATCAAACAAATAGTTTTCAAATTCGATGAATTTTTTCAAATCGATAAATTTTTTCAAAGTCATGAACATTTTTCAAAATTTGTGAACATTTTTTAATTCACAATTTTTTTGCTCAGTTTTTCTCCCAAATGGGATTGAGCAAGCCAGGAAAACCAGAGCAAATTCAGGATCTACATGGACCGGCCCAGTACCGTCGGCGTGTGGGCACCAGGGAGGTTCCCTGGTGCCCAAAGCGCCTAATAGGGGCTCCCTGATTTCCTTGGCGGCGGCACTCCATGAATTTGTTTTTTATATTAGGTAAGGGATTTTAATTTTCATGCCCTTGGTTCTTTAGTTGTGCTTGCAGATATGATGCAATTGTTTCAGTAATTACTGGATTGAGCACCTGTTTTGGTGTGGGATTTAATAACTACGGGATTGGTTTGGTAAGCACAACCAAGCAACCAGGGGCACAAAAATAGAAATCCCTTTAGATAATGACATCCTTGGACGGTTTGGGCCTTTGGCTCTGGGCCATTTCCGTTCACTTGCGAGCTGCATTATGTAAAAGAGGGTTGAGAATCATTCACGTACCCGTTCTGGCTCGGTGGCGCATGAGGGTTCATGATGGCCAGTCCTACTGCCGGATAGGTCCCTGAATAACGACCCTTTTTTGTTGGATCACTAAATAGCGACCTATCACGTACCCCCTCGCGCGCTTGGTGCTCTATATGGGCCGGCCCAATTTGGGTTTCATCCTCACCGGTTTTGGACAAGAGTGTATCGTAGGCTCATAGCTCTGAAGAATGAACCAACATGATCAGCAATTATAAACTACTATTTTGGTAACGTATAACATACATAGCACAAATAATGGGTCATTTTAATCGCAGGTACTGTGCTAGCAGTGACCACTGCTAAAACACTTGCGAAGACAACACCTTTTGACTCGATGGAGGGCTATATATATATATATATGTGTGTGTGTGTGTGTGTGCGCGCGCGCGTGTAAAATGTTTAGATGTCTATTTAGAAATAAATCCCACCTCCCTCTTTTCAATTCCATTGGTTTTCCTTCTTATTTCTTATATTTATATAGCATTGTTTTTATAATATGTGATACACATTTTACAGAAACATGACAATTATTTTTCAACTATGCAATTAATATTTTTTGAATACATAATGAAAAATTTGGATGCATGAATGTGAGCATATTTCCCCCATGACGTCATTTACTTGTTGTTGCAAATTTTACGTGGCTGCTACGGGCTTAGCAAGAACCGTTTTTACCTATGCATCAAAACCACAACGATAGTTTGTCAAGTTGGTGCTGTTTTAACCTTCGCAAGGACCGGGCGTAGCCACACTCGGTTCAACTAAAGTTGGAGAAACTGACATCCGCCAGCCACCTGTGTGCAAAGCAAGTCCGTAGAACCAGTCTCGCGTAAGCGTACGCGTAATGTCTGTCCGGGCCACTTCATCCAACAATACCGCCGAACCGAACCAAAGTATGACATGCTGGTAAGTAGTATGATTTATATCGCCCACAACTCACTTGTGTTCTACTCGTGCATATAACATCAATGCATAAAACCAGGCTCGGATGCCACTGCTGGGGAACGTAGTAATTTCAAAAAAATTCCTACGCACACGCAAGATCATGTTGATGCATAGCAACGAGAGGGGAGAGTGTTGTCCACGTACCCTCATAGACCGAAAGCGGAAGCGTTAGCACAACGCGGTTGATGTAGTCGTACGTCTTCACGATCCGACCGATCAAGTACCGAACGCACGGCACCTCCGAGTTCAGCACACGTTCAGCCCGATGACGTCCCTCGAACTCCGATCCAGCCGAGTGTTGAGGGAGAGTTTCGTCAGCACGACGGCGTGGTGACGATGATGATGTTCTATCGACGCAGGGCTTCGCCTAAGCACCGCTACAGTATTATCGAGGTGGACTATGATGGAGGGGGGCACCGCACACGGCTAAAAGATCAAACGATCAATTGTTGTGTCTTTGGGGTGCCCCCCTGCCCCCGTATATAAAGGAGCAAGGGGGGACGTGCGGCCGGCCAGGGAGGAGGCGCGCCAGGAAGAGTCCTACTCCCACCGGGAGTAGGACTCCCTCCCTTCCTTGTTGGAATAGGAGAAGGGGGGGAAAGAGGTGGAGGAGGAGAAGGAAAGGGGGGGGGGCGCCGCCCCCCTCTCCTTGTCCTATTCGGACTAGGGGGAGGGGCGTGCGGCCCTGCCCTGGCCGCCTCTCCTCTTCTCCACTAAGGCCCACTATGGCCCATTAACCCCAGGGGGGTTCCGGTAACCCCTTCGGTACTCCGGTAAAATCCCGATTTCACCCGGAACACTTCCGATATCCAAATATAGGCTTCCAATATATCAATCTTCATGTCTCGACCATTTCGAGACTCCTCGTCATGTCCGTGATCACATTCGGGACTCCGAACAACCTTCGGTACATCAAAACATATAAACTCATAATATAACTGTCATCGAAACGTTAAGCGTGCGGACCCTACGGGTTCGAGAACTATGTAGACATGACCGAGACACGTCTCCGGTCAATAACCAATAGCGGAACCTGGATGCTCATATTGGCTCCCACATATTCTACGAAGATCTTTATCGGTCAGACCGCATAACAACATACGTTGTTCCCTTTGCCATCGGTATGTTACTTGCCCGAGATTCGATCATCGGTATCTCAATACCTAGTTCAATCTCGTTACCGGCAAGTCTCTTTACTCGTTCCATAATACATCATCCCGCAACTAACGCATTAGTTGCAATGCTTGCAAGGCTTAAGTGATGTGCATTACCGAGTGGGCCCAGAGATACCTCTCCGACAATCGGAGTGACAAATCCTAATCTCGAAATACGCCAACCCAACAAGTACCTTCGGAGACACCTGTAGAGCACCTTTATAATCACCCAGTTACGTTGTGACGTTTGGTAGCACACAAAGTGTTCCTCCGATAAACGGGAGTTGCATAATCTCATAGTCATAGAAACATGTATAAGTCATGAAGAAAGCAATAGCAACAGACTAAACGATCGAGTGCTAAGCTAACGGAATGGGTCAAGTCAATCACATCATTCTCCTAATGATGTGATCCCGTTAATCAAATAACAACTCTTTGTCCACGGTTAGGAAACATAACCATCTTTGATTAACGAGCTAGTCAAGTAGAGGCATACTAGTGACACTCTGTTTGTCTATGTATTCACACATGTATTATGTTTCCGGTTAATACAATTCTAGCATGAATAATAAACATTTATCATGATATAAGGAAATAAATAATAACTTTATTATTGCCTCTAGGGCATATTTCCTTAAGTCTCCCACTTGCACTAGAGTCAATAATCTAGTTCACATCACCATGTGATTTAATACCAATAGTTCATATCATCATGTGATTAACACCCATACTTCACATCGTCATGTGACCAACACCCAAAGGGTTTACTAGAGTCAATAATCCAGTTCACATCGCTATGTGATTAACACCCAAAGAGTACTAAGGTGTGATCATGTTTTGGTTGTGAGAGAAGTTTAGTCAACGGGTCTGCCACATTCAGATCCGTATGTATTTTGCAAATTTCTATGTCAACAATGCTCTGCACGGAGCTACTCTAGCTAATTGCTCCCACTTTCAATATGTATCCAGATTGAGACTTAGAGTCATCTGGATCAGTGTCAAAATTTGCATCGACGTAACCCTTTACGACGAACCTTTTTGTCACCTCCATAACCGAGAAACATATCCTTATTCCACTAAGGATAATTTTGACCGATGTCCAGTGATCTACTCCTAGATTACTATTGTACTCCCTTGCCAAAATCAGTGTAGGGTATACAATTGATCTGGTACACAGCATGACATACTTTATAGAACCTATGGCCAAGGCATAGGGAATTACTTTCATTCTCTTTCTATCTTCTGCCGTGGTCGGGTTTTTAGTCTTACTCAATTTCACACCTTGTAACACAGGCAAGAACTCTTTCTTTGACTGTTCCATTTTGAACTACTTTCAAATCTTGTCAAGGTATGTACTCATTGAAAAAAATTGTCAAGCGTCTTGATCTATCTCTATAGATCTTGATGCTCAATATGTAAGCAGCTTCACCGAGGTCTTTCTTTGAAAAACTCCTTTCAAACACTCCTTTATGCTTTGCAGAATAATTCTACATTATTTCCGATCAACAATATGTCATACACATATACTTATCAGAAATGTTGTAGTGCTCCCACTCACTTTCTTGTAAATACAGGCTTCACCGCAAGTCTGTATAAAACTATATCCTTTGATCAACTTATCAAAGCGTATATTTCAACTCCGAGATGCTTCCACCAGTCCATAGATGGATCGCTGGAGCTTGCATATTTTGTTAGCACCTTTAGGATTGGCAAAACCTTCTGGTTGCATCATATACAACTCTTCTTTAATAAATCCATTAAGGAATGCAGTTTTGTTCATCCATTTGCCAGATTTCATAAAATGCGGCAATTGCTAACATGATTCGGACAGACTTAAGCATAGATACGAGTGAGAAACTCTCATCGTAGTCAACACCTTGAACTTGTCGAAAACCTTTTGCGACAATTCTAGCTTTGTAGATAGTAACACTACTATCAGCGTCCGTCTTCCTCTTGAAGATCCATTTGATCTCAATGGCTTGCCGATCATTGGGCAAGTCAATCAAAGTCCATACTTTGTTCTCATACATGGATCTTATCTTAGATTTCATGGCCTCAAGCCATTTCGCGGAATCTGGGCTCATCATCGCTTCCTCATAGTTCGTAGGTTCGTCATGGTCAAGTAACATGACCTCCAGAATAGGATTACCGTACCACTCTGGTGTGGATCTCACTCTGGTTTACCTACGAGGTTCGGTAGTAACTTGATCTGAAGTTACATGATCATCATCATTAGCTTCCTCACTAATTGGTGTAGTAGTCACAGGAACAGATTTCCGTGATGAAATACTTTCCAATAAGGGAGCAGGTACAGTTACCTCATCAAGTTCTACTTTCCTCCCACTCACTTCTTTCGAGAGAAACTCCTTCTCCAGAAAGGATCCATTTTCAGCAACGAATATCTTGCCTTCGGATCTGTGATAGAAGGTGTACCCAACATTTTCTTTTGGGTATCCTATGAAGACGCATTTCTCCGATTTGGGTTTGAGCTTATCAGGTTGAAACTTTTTCACATAAGCATTGCAACCTCAAACTTTAAGAAACGACAGCTTAGGTTTCTTGTCAAACCATAGTTCATACGGTGTCGTCTCAACGGATTTAGATGGTGCCCTATTTAACGTGAATGTATCTGTCTCTAATGCATAACCCTAAAACGATAGTGGTAGATCGGTAAGAGACATCATAGATCGCACCATATCTAATAAAGTACGGTTACGACGTTCGGACACACCATTACACTGTGGTGTTTCAGGTGGCGTGAATAGTGAAACTATTTCACATTGTTTTAACTGAAGGCCAAACTCGTAACTCAAATATTTTACCTCTGCGATCATATCATAGAAACTTTTATTTTTGTTACGATGATTCTCCACTTTACTCTGAAATTCTTTGAACTTTTCAAATGTTTCAGACTTGTTTCATCAAGTAGATATACCCATATCTGCTCAAATCATCTGTGAATGTCAGAAAATAATGATACCCGCCGCAAGCCTTAATATTCATCAGACCACATACATCAGTATGTATGATTTCCAACAAATCTGTTGCTTGCTCCATTGTTCCGGAGAATGGCGTTTTAGTCATCTTGCCCAAGAGGCATGGTTCGCAAGCATCAAGTGATTCATAGCCAAGTGATTCCAAAATCCCATCAGCATGGAGTTTCTTCATGCGCTTTACACCAATATGACCTAAACGGCAGTGCCACAAATAAGTTGCACTATCATTATTAACTTTGCATCTTTTGGCTTCATTATTATGAATATGTGTATCACTACGATCGAGATCCAACAAACCATTTTATTGGGTGTATGACCATAGAAGGTTTTATTCATGTAAACAGAACAACAATTATTCTCTAATTTAAATGAATAACCGTATTGCAACAAACATGATCAAATCATATTCATGCTCAACGCAAACACCAAATAACACTTATTTAGTTTCAACACTAATCCCGAAAGTATAGGGAGTGTGCGATGATGATCATATCAATCTTGGAACTACTTCCAACACACATCGTCACCTTGCCTTTTACTAGTTTCTGTTTATTCTGCAACTCCCGTTTCGAGTTACTACTCTTAGCAACTGAACCAGTATCAAATGCCGAGGGGTTGCTATAAACACTAGTAAAGTACACATCAATAACATGTATATACAATATACCTTTGTTCACTTTGCCATCCTTCTTATCCGCCAAATACTTGGGGTAGTTCCGCTTCCAGTGACCAGTCCCTTTGCAGTAGAAGCACTTAGTCTCAGGCTTAGGACCAGACTTGGGCTTCTTCACTTGAGCAGCAACTTGCTTGCCGTTCTTCTTGAAGTTCCCCTTCTTCCCTTTGCCCTTTTCTTGAAACTAGTGGTCTCGTCAACCATCAACACTTGATGTTTTTCTTGATTTCTACCTTCGTCGATTTCAGCATTACGAAGAGCTTGGGAATTGTTTCTGTTATCCCTTGCATATTATAGTTCATCATGAAGTTCTACTAACTTGATGATGGTGACTAGAGAATTCTGTCAATCACTATCTTATCTGGAACTCCCACTTGATTCAAGCGATTGTAGTACCCGGACAATCTGAGCACATGCTCACTGCTTGAGCTATTCTCCTCCATCTTTTAGCTGTAGAACTTGTTGGAGATTTCATATCTCTCAACTCGTGTATTTGCTTGAAATATTAACTTCAACTTCTGGAACATCTCATATGGTCCATGACGTTCAAAACGTCTTTGAAGTCCCGATTCTAAGCCGTTCAAAACGTCTTTAAAACATGGTGCACTAAACTATCAAGTAGTCATCATATTGAGCTAGCCAAACGTTCATAATGTCTGCATCTGCTCCTGCAATAGGTCTGTCACTTAGCGGTGCAGCAAGGACATAATTCTTCTGTGCAGCAATGAGGATAAACCTCGGATCACGGACCCAGTCCGCATCATTGCTACTATCATCTTTCAACTTAGTTTTCTCTAGGAACATATATAAAACATAGGGAAGCAACAACGCGAGCTATTGATCTACAACATAGATATGCTAATACTACCAGGACTAAGTTCATGATAAATTAAAGTTTAATTAATCATATTACTTAAGAACTCCCACTTAGATAGACATCCCTCTAATCTTCTAAGTGATCACGTGATCCATATCAACTAAACCATGTCCGATCATCACGTGAGATGGAGTAGTTTCAATGGTGAACATCACTATGTTGATCATATCTACTATATGATTCACGCTCGACCTTTCGGTCTCAGTGTTTCGAGGCCATATCTGTTATATGCTAGGCTCGTCAAGTTTAACCTGAGTATTCCGCGTGTGCAACTGTTTTGCACCCGTTGTATTTGAACGTAGAGCCTATCACACCCGATCATTATGTGGTGTCTCAGCACGAAGAACTTTCGCAACGGTGCATACTCAGGGAGAACACTTATACTTTGATAATTTAGTGAGAGATCATCTTGTAATGCTACCGTCAATCAAAGCAAGATAAGATGCATAAAACATAAACATCACATGCAATCAATATAAGTGATATGATATGGCCATCATCATCTTGTGCTTGTGATCTCCATCTCCGAAGCACCGTCATGATCACCATCGTTACCGGCATGACACCTTGATCTTCATCGTAGCATCGTTGTCGTCTCGCCAATCTTATGCTTCTACGACTATCGCTACCGCTTAGTGATTAGTAAAGCATTACAGGGCGATTGCATTGCATACGATAAAGCGACAACCATATGGCTCCTGCCAGTTGCCGATAACTCGATTACAAAACATGATCATCTCATACAATAAAAATTAGCATCATGTCTTGACCATATCACATCACAACATGCCTTGCAAAAACAAGTTAGACGTCCTCTACTTTGTTGTTGCAAATTTTACGTGGCTGCTACGGGCTTAGCAAGAACCGTTCTTATCTACGCATCAAAACCACAACGATAGTTTGTCAAGTTGGTGCTGTTTTAACCTTCGCAAAGACCGGGCGTAGCCACACTCGGTTCAACTAAAGTTGGAGAAACTGACACCCGCCAGCCACCTGTGTGCAAAGCACGTCGGTAGAACCAGTCTCGCATAAGCGGACGCGTAATGTCGGTCCGGACCGCTTCATCCAACAATACCGCCGAACCAAAGTATGACATGCTGGTAAGCAGTATGATTTATATCGCCCATAACTCACTTGTGTTCTACTCGTGCATATAACATCAACGCATAAAACCAGGCTCGGATGCCACTGTTGGGGAACGTAGTAATTTCAAAAAAATTCCTACGCACACGCAAGATCATGGTGATCATAGCAACGAGAGGGGAGAGTGTTGTCCACGTCCCCTCGTAGACCGAAAGCGGAAGCGTTAGCACAACGTGGTTGATGTAGTCGTACGTATTCACGATCCGACCGATCAAGTACCGAACGCACGGCACCTCCGAGTTCAGGACACGTTCAGCCCGATGACGTCCCTCGAACTCCGATCCAGCCGAGTGTTGAGGGAGAGTTTCGTCAGCACGACGGCGTGGTGACGATGATGATGTTCTACCGACGCAGGGCTTCGCCTAAGCACCGCTACAGTATTATCGAGGTGGACTATGGTGGAGGGGGCACCGCACACGGCTAAAAGATCAAACGATCAATTGTTGTGTCTTTGGGGTGCCCCCCTGCCCCCGTATATAAAGGAGCAAGGGGGGAGGTGCGGCCGGCCAGGGAGGAGGCGCGCCAGGAGGAGTCCTACTCCCACCGGGAGTAGGACTCCCTCCCTTCCTTGTTGGAATAGGAGAAGGGGGGAAAGAGGTGGAGGAGGAGAAGGAAAGGGGGGGCGGCGCCCCCCTCTCCTTGTCCTATTCGGACTAGGGGGGAGGGGCGCGCGGCCCTGCCCTGGCCGCCTCTCCTCTTCTCCACTAAGGCCCACTATGGCCCATTAACCCCAGGGGGGGTTCCGGTAACCCCTTCGGTACTCCGGTAAAATCCCGATTTCACCCGGAACACTTCCGATATCCAAATATAGGCTTCCAATATATCAATCTTCATGTCTCGACCATTTCGAGACTCCTCGTCATGTCCGTGATCACATTCGGGACTCCGAACAACCTTCGGTACATCAAAACATATAAACTCATAATATAACTATCATCGAAACATTAAGCGTGCGGACCCTACGGGTTCGAGAACTATGTAGACATGACCGAGACACGTCTCCGGTCAATAACCAATAGCGGAACCTGGATGCTCATATTGGCTCCCACATATTCTACGAAGATCTTTATCGGTCAGACCGCATAACAACATACGTTGTTCCCTTTGCCATCGGTATGTTACTTGCCCGAGATTCGATCATCGGTATCTCAATACCTAGTTCAATCTCGTTACCGGCAAGTCTCTTTACTCGTTCCATAATACATCATCCCGCAACTAACGCATTAGTTGCAATGCTTGCAAGGCTTAAGTGATGTGCATTACCGAGTGGGCCCAGAGATACCTCTCCGACAATCGGAGTGACAAATCCTAATCTCGAAATACGCCAACCCAACAAGTACCTTCGGAGACACCTGTAGAGCACCTTTATAATCACCCAGTTACGTTGTGACGTTTGGTAGCACACAAAGTGTTCCTCCGGTAAACGGGAGTTGCATAATCTGATAGTCATAGAAACATGTATAAGTCATGAAGAAAGCAATGCAACATACTAAACGATCGAGTGCTAAGCAAACGGAATGGGTCAAGTCAATCACATCATTCTCCTAATGATGTGATCCCCGTTAATCAAATAGCAACTCTTCATCCATGGTTAGGAAACATTGTAGGAGATATGCCCTAGAGGCAATAATAAATGTTATTGATTATCTCCCTGTTCATAATTATGTTTATGTTCCATGCTATAACTGTTGTGGTTGCCGAGCCCGTATATCCATAAAGGCTCTGGGGAGAACCCATATGCACGTGTGGAATAATACACGGTAAAATGTATTCCTAGTCGTGCCTCTAAGACTAGGTCAAGTCTTGCATGATGATTATGTTTTCCCAATCATGGGCATGTCTATGCCAAGCAATTTTGAGGGCACAATGTCAGGAAGGACATTTGTGTTGAATCGACCCGAATTGATGTTATGCTATGAGATACATTCGTCACAAGTTAATGGTTTATAACACAGAGATAGTTAATGTTTGCATAATTCCTTAGACCATGAGAGTATCGAGTTTCTTCATGCTTGCTTCATGAACTTTGGGGTTTGTTAAACGTCATCCGTAACTGGATGGCTATTACGGCGGCTTACGGGTTCATGGGAAAGTATGTTAAGTGACTCGATAGCTCGAGATTGGGATTTGCTCCTCCGACGATGGAGAGATATACTCGGGCCCTCTCGGTGTTACGGTATCCATCATCGTCTGGCCAGACACTTTGTGATTTGATCACGGGGATGCCGGAACACGATAACGAGAAAAGAGAACAATACCGGTAACGAGGTAACTAGCATAGTGGACAAGTTGTTGATCCACGGGAATGCCAACATGTCTCACCTCGGGTATTTGTAACATATCGCGAAGCAACACGAATAGCACACGGCAACTGGAGGTTCACTCGAATATTTATTCGTGTGGGTATAGGGGTCAATATGGGTGTCCACGGCTCCGATGTTGATCATTGATCGGAAGGGGTTCCGGGTCATGTCTATACTTCACCGAACCTATAGGGTCACACGCTTAAGGGTCATCTATCTGCTGAATACTAGACAGGGAGTCTGAGAGAAAATCACCGAAAAAGTTTCGGACAGCGGAATCGTACCGCAGAGAGAGGTCATCGGATAAGTTTCGATGATACCGAAAAGTTGTTTCGGGATACACCATTAAGTCAAATTGGTTTCGGCACATGCCTGATAATTCTTGGAGGATGCCAGAATCATTCTGGAAGCTTTTTGGAATTTTCTGAGATAAAAACCGGAAATGTTCCGGAGCTGCCGGAGCCACTTCAGATGCGTTTCGCAGATGAAAATCACTAAAACCGGAATTGTTTCGGAACGCGTTGAAAATCATTTTAGTGGGTACTGGAAATGTTCTTAGCCCACATAAATATTTTCAGTTCGATCAGACGCTGAAAAATGTCGTCGTGAATAGTGAAAATCAGCTTTATGGTTACTTTATGGAAAGCCACCTTTTGGGGCTTTGCTCCAAAAGATCTTGGGGATGACATGGATGGATAGGAGCCATTTTTTGGGCCCCTCATGGGGGTGTGGCCGGCCACATGGGGTATCCCCCCTTGGGGACCCTCTTGTTCCTTGGTTTCACTCCTAGGTCCTTGTGGAAGGACTTCATTCATGTGCATTTTGGGTTTTTTGTGAAACTACCCTACCCCCTTGGGATTTCCTATAAATAGAGGTGGAGGGGCAGCCCTCCACACTCATCCCTTGCTCTCATACACATGCCATGCATTATCTGGCTTCTTCTCTCCCTCCCACGAAAAGAGTTTCGTAGAGCCGTAAGGCTGTCTGGGTTCCGGCAGGAACTAGTTCTGGACGGCGAAGCCCTGCCGGATAGATGACACCGTATGTGTGCAACTCTGTAGAGAGATCGTAGTTTCGGTCTTAGTTCGTGAGTGCCTCCCGAAGGGCTGTCCGTGTGACCGTCCGAGTTTCGAAGGTCCTCCCGAAGGGCTGTCCGAGTGACCGTTCGAGTTTCGAAGGTCCTCCCGAAGGGCTGTCCGCGACACCGTCCGGGGGGCTGTTCGACCGCCTCCCGGAGGGCTGTCTGAGGAGCAGATGAGGGTATACATCCTCGCGGTTGGGAGGTTGTAAATCCTAGCTGCGGGGATCTGCACCGCCGATCGTCATCGACTCTACTTCCCGCTGCGCTACGAGTCGGTAACGAAAAAGATCAAACCATGTATGCAGTCTCCATAGTGGTCCTGGGCTGGTGCGTAGGTCGGAAATTTTTTGTTTTCTGCTGCGTTCCCTACAGTGGCATCAAGAGCCGTGCTATGCGTAGATGCAGGTTGCGATCTAGAATACATGGAGATGTATGGGTATTGCATAATATAATTAGGTAGTAGATGAGATCTATTGCTGAAAATTATTTATGCGGGTGACAGATGAAATCTGTTACCCGATGTTCTTGTTGCTTCCCTAGAATTTGCGTTTGCTCAATCTCGAGACAGCATGGTGGAATTTGACAAAGTTCTGGCAATTCGTGATCCTGATTGATCATGGAAGTGCTATCAGTTCTTTGGGTTCTGCCGTAGTCAAAAGAAAGATGAAATTCGCAGACGAAAGGGCAATGCAGATATGATCTGCACGGGGGTCATGCGTATGACGGAGTTTAGTATGGGGTTCGAGATTTTATTGTCTCGTGCTTCATACACCCTGCAAAGTTAATCTAGCGACATGAACTATCATACTTGATGATGAACGTTGGTCGCTGCGGTTTAAGTCAAAACCTTAGAAGCCACGTAAAATAAATTTTGCATAAATCGATTAGAGGCGTCTAACTTGGTTTTGCAGGATGTGCATATGATGTGGTATAGCAGTGCTCATACTATTTTGATTATGTATGAGATGACTATATGATGTAATTTGATTAACATGACCTGCGTGTCATGATTCGGCATGATGGTTGGAGCCATATGATTGCACTTTAATGACCTGTGTGTCAACCTTGTTGTAATGCATTATTTTGTTAGCTATAGAGATAGCAATATTATCTGGTGCATCGACAAGGTGGTGGCAATCTTCGCGAAGGTGAACACCGACGCGAATGCCGAAGACGAAGAAATGAAAGACTTCTCCGTCAGAAAGGGCTATACCATATCATGCTATTATGAATTGCCTGAGATGTTTATCCCTTATGATGCACCCTTCTTGATTGCGCGGTAGTCGCTTTTATTAGGGTGATCTCTCACTTAAAATACCAAGTAGTTAGTGTTCTCCCAAGTGTAGCACCGTCACGGCACCTATCTTTTCGGGGTACGCCGTGTCACACGGGTACGAACGATTAGAGAAGTGTGAGGCGGGTGAGTTGAGACCTCGCAGCGAGATCACTTAGTTGTCTTGACGTTCAGGCATGACCGTCATGAGCTCGGAACACACGCATCGAAAGATGAACAAGAGTCACATAGAGATGTGATTGGCAAGTTGGCCTACCGGTTGAGATTTTTCGTCATCAGTGGTGTTACACCAATGGCGAACAATTGAAATGTGGGTCTTGTATCACTCACAATCAATTTTGAGAGATATTGATTTGAGTGGGAGCGCACTGTTGAATTAACATGTTTAATTCTTAATGCAATTAATTATGAACATTGTCTAAGTGTTATATGCAAAATAGTTGTAGAATAATGGCTCGCGTTTCCACCTTCCCTGTTAAAATTGAATAGCTGTTAAATATCTGGTTAAAACTTTACGATTGGTACCGTAATATGAGGATTGTCCTCAAAAGTGCCGAGAAGGACTTTGTCCTATCGCATGCTTTCCGTATCCTCCCGCTAATGCTATGGATCATGTGACTCTCGTCCTTTGATCCAAAGGCTAGAATTCTATTACGGTCGAGTGGAATATGTTTGCTTCCATGAAACCCAAACTTCGAAAGTTGGGATAGTTATATGATATTCATGGAACTGAAAATTATTTTCAGATACAAACAAAGCAATGTTTGTTTGCAAGTATTAGTAAAAGTGTTTACTATGCATTTGACTGTTGGGAAAGGGATCCAGAAGAACGCCTGTCATATAATGAAAGGTGAATAAAACAACAACTTAAAGAGAAAGGAAGTGTCCAAAGGGTGTTAGTATGACTTACACGCCTAGGAAGTCCGGGGCTAATGCCACTCTTAAGTTGGGTGCTTCTTCTGAGAGTAGGAGAAATACTAAAAGTTAAACTGCCGTCCGTGACACCGTCCGGGGGGCTGTTCGACCGCCTCCCGGAGGGCTGTCTGAGGAGCAGATGAGGGTATACATCCTCGCGGTTGGGAGGTTGTAAATCCTAGCTGCGGGGATCTGCACCGCCGATCGTCATCGACTCTACTTCCCGCTGCGCTACGAGTCGGTAACGAAAAAGATCAAACCATGTATGCAGTCTCCGTAGTGGTCCTGGGCTGGTGCGTAGGTCGGAAATTTTTTGTTTTCTGTTGCGTTCCCCTTCAAACATAACCATCTTTGATTAACGAGCTAGTCAAGTAGAGGCATACTAGTGACACTCTGTTTGTCTATGTATTCACACATGTATTATGTTTCCGGTTAATACAATTCTAGCATGAATAATAAACATTTATCATGATATAAGGAAATAAATAATAACTTTATTATTGTCTCTAGGGCATATTTCCTTCATACGCAAATAGGAAACTCTAGAATATGTAAAATATTTATGTGGGGCTAGTTACCGAACAATTAGCATTATGCTTCTTTACCCTTTTTTTCATCTTAAATGTGTCTCACATATTATAAAGGATTCAATATTTTTTTTGTACATGTACTTACTCAATATTTGATAATGGAATACAAATAAAGAATAGCATTGTGTAGAACATATAGGGTGTTCATCAGGATAGAAAATCAATCTAGCTAAACGAGCGACCTTGATTTTGCGAGATTTTCCATTCCTGGAGGCGACGTCTCAAGGTGGAGGAAATATCGTGAGGAATATAATTCTTGATCAGTTCTTCATAGCCGGTAACAAAAAGCAGTTAAATCATTCAGAGCATCTGGTAAAATGAAAGTAGGGGGCTCAGAGTTGGTCTTGTACCGCTTAAAAGCATGCCTGCGCAAGCTCTCACGTCAGCATGAACAACTGAGGAAAGCTGCTGTTTTAGGCCCATCTAATAACTCAGCCGAGACCAAAACAATGCAATTTGACAAGGATCCTAAGCCCAATCAACGCGAGACTCTTTAGTTCTCCCAGATGAGATTAAATCATTCCTGCTAAAGAAGATAGGATTAAATGTTTTGAGCTGTTATGGTCAAAAGTCTGACGGTTGATACTTGATACGTTCCCAGATGAGATCAAACGAAGCAAATAGAGAACTGGCTAGTAAGTTCAAAACTGAAAATTCATAATAACATCCCTTCTTTATCATAACAACTGAGACAGAAGTGCTAAAGTTGTGACTTGTGTTGGATTAGCGATGAAAATTCATAAGTATTGACTGGATGTGCCAATACAACACAGATGACTAAATTGGAAAATAGCCTACAATTAGCTGAAGCTTATTACGTGAGTCCGAATCAGAGTTTTTAAGTTGACAATCAAAAGGAATTTGAGTTTCAAACTGTATCCAGCAAACAGGTGGAAATCCCATACTGTTTATAAGTTATAGCATGGCTGAAGAGAAGGAACTCATTCAGGAGCATTGCACGCATAGAAGGAGAATTTTCAACCACAGTAAAGCAGCAGAGTGTCATGCAATAAAACAAAGATGACCAGATTGGTCAATAGCCTATAAGTAACTAAAATTCATTCCACACAAACGAACCGTGTCAGAGAAGAAGAATAGTGAACCAGAGCAAGACAGCAGAGCACTTTGGGCAAAATAGCCTACAATTAGGTAAAACCCATCCACACGAATGAACCATATCATTGCGAGCCAGTATCAGACTTGTTTAAGTTGACTGTTGATTCTGCCATCACTACCACTACAAAAGAACCTTGAGTTTCATGCTGTATCCAACAAACAGGTGAAAATGTCATAACCAGGTGAATGCAAGAGATATTTATCAGTTGTAGCATGGCTTCAAAACAGGGAATTCATTCAGGAATCAGTATGAACTGCAAGCAGAGAAAGAAGAATTTCCATCCACATCAAAAACAGCAGTGTGTCCATCAGTGAACACTCTTAAGAATGAACGAACGAACAGGGTCAGCTATTATCAGCTTCTATTTCAGTTTCTGAATCCAGCAGTTTATTGTATAACATACATAGTACAAAGAATGGGACGAATTATTAACACCTACAAGTTACCGACGCGGGGACATTTCGGTGTGCATCTTCCACTCCCAGGCACCGTCCGTTGCGATGTTGTCCATTATGGTAGCCTCATTACTGTCGCCAGCAGCGAAATATCGGCAAACCACAACGAAGACAACAAATTCTGAATTGATTGTGGAGGGCTATCGACGCACTGTGATCTTGCTCATATGCACTGCAACCAATTACCTAGGCAGGCTAGTGAACCTGAAACATCGTCGCGACAACATGGAAGAGCAGCATTTGGTTAACTTGATTGAAGAGGGACTTTACACCAGGACACATTGTGGTTGTGCTTGCAGCAGGAGAAACATTTCTCTGTCATGAAACAGCTAATGTTGTTGCTGCTGATGTCTGTGACTGCGAGCAGTAAAGAGGTTGAGACGCCTCCTGCCTTGGGTCTTGCTCCTGGTGGTGGAAGGGGTGCGGTGGAAGCGCAGCATCCCGGCGTCGGGGCTCCGGCGGGGCGACGGGCAGTGGACGCTGCTGCTGCGGCCGAGCCAGTAGAACCTCCTGAGCAGGGAGTCGCGGCGGCCGGCGCTATGTACATGCGCGTGCAGCGAGTCGGCCGGCGACACCTCCGAGTCGACGCCGCCGGCGGACGACGACACGGAGTGGCTGCCCCCGTTGACCCGGGCCGCGGCGCCGCCCTGCGCCCGGGACCTCCCCGCGGCGTCCGCGTCCGTCTCCCGCCATGAGTGGGACGAGAGGGATCTGCTGAGGAAGCCCGCCACCGGGTTCGCCGCCCGGCGGGTGCGGTCCCACCACGGCCTGAGCGGGGCCTTGGAGGTGGAGCCGGAGTGGAGCACGAGCGCGGAGGCGGAAGCAGGGGCGGTGGTGCTGGGCGCAGCGGCGGCGGCGGAGGTTGAGGCGGAGGCGGAGGCGGAGTCGTTGGCGTCCCAGGACTGGCGCGAGGGGAGCCAGGAGGCGGGGTCGTGGCCGTGCTCGCAGCAGACGATCCACTCGCAGGACTGCCGGAGGGAGCGCTTCCGCTGCAGCGGCGGGTCGGCCCGGGGCTCGGGATCTTGCTCCCCGGGCCCGTGCGGCGCGGGCCGGTCCTGCTGGTCGTGGAGCTGGAAGAGGCGGAGCAGCGTCGTCCTGCCCCCGCCTTCCTCCGCCACCTCCACCGGTCGAGGAGGAGGAGGAGGGGGGAGGGGGGACGGGGAGGGGGCCGGGGGCGTGGCCGGGAGCGCGGCGGCGGAGAGGCGCTCGAGGAGGCAGGCGGAGCAGAAGCCCGTGAAGGGCGGCTGCGACGGGTGCCTGGCGCACCTGGACAGGTCGGGATTCATCGCCCGCCGGCCACCGCCACCGCCGCCGCCGCCCGGGAGCCAATTCCACGGCAGGGAAAGGGGATCGATTTGGTTTGACCGGAAAAAAGGCTAGGGCTTTGACCAGCCCGCCGCTCCGCTCCGCTCCTAAGCTCACTCTCACTCTCACTCTCAGTGGGTATGGTGGGGAATCCAATTGGAGAGAGAGCCGTTGTGTGGTTGGCTCCTTTTGTCTCGCTCGCTGCCATGTGGGCCCTGCCTCCCAGCGCAACGGCTCTCTCATCTCATCCATCCTCCCCAAACTGATTTATTAGAGGCAAAAGAGGTTACTGCCTCGTTGTAATGGAGAATAGACCCAGAGGGCATTAGTTTACTACTAGTATCTCTCACGAAATCAGGCAAATGACGTGGTAAACAAATTAAAATTGGGCAGTGATTAAATTGCAATATTCATGATTATGACCATTCATGGTACAATCTCATATAGGCATTACGTCTGTGATAAGTATATTGTTAATCCAACTACATCCACTACTAATACTCCACCCCAAAACCGCTATCCAGTATGCATCTCGATGTCTTAACTTCGCAAGAAACAAAACATTACAATAATCAAGATGACATAATGTAGACATGAAGACATCAATCAATATGATGAAACCCCGTCGTTTTATCCTTAGTGGCATGTATTTTCCCTTTTTGTCACTCGTTTAGATCACCTCAAGATTGAACACACTACAAGGCACCACTCCCTCTAAATAAAAACCCATCAAACTTGGCCAAAGAAGGTAGATAGATCGAAGAACATGCAAATTTATTTAATTATACAACAAGAAAACCTCAAAATCAATTGATTTCAATGAACAATCTCTTGAATTTGTGAACATTTTTTAGAAATTTGCGAACATTCTCTTAATTCATGAACATGTTTTTCAACTCATGAACATATTTTTGGAAATAATGAACATTTTAAAATTAAATACAAGTTTTTCAAATAATTTTTTTTCAAATTCGTGGACATTTTGTAGAATTAGCGAACATTTTTCTGAAATGTGAACATTGTTTTCAAATTCGTGAACATTTTTTGAATTAGCAAACATTATTTTGAATCGTGAACATGTTTCTAATTAGCGAACAGTTCTTTGAAACATTAGACCCTGTGCGCCGCCGCCGCCCCCCTGCGCCATGCCGCCGTGTTTTTGTATGTATGTATGTATATGGATGTATGTATGTATGGATGGATGGATATGCATGTATATGGATGGATGTATGTGTATGTGTTCATAGTTTTTTTTTGTTCATAGTTTTTTGTTCATAGCATTTTTAGGCTGTATAGTTTTATTTTTGTTCAATGTTTATGGTTAAAAGAGGAGAGGAAAAAATTGTGTTGCAAAAGTTACATTTAAGGTTAGTTGATTTAGTGCATTTTAGGTTATTAGTTTTACTGTTAGTGCATTTAAAGTTAGTTTATTTTTAGTTGAACTAGTTGATTAATTAATAAAACTACTTTATTTTACTATATATAGAAGTAGTTTATTTTTAGTAAGTACTACTTTATTTTATTTATAGTAAGTGCTTAATTAGTAGTTGAACTAGTTGATTTAACAAAACTAGTTTATTCTACTATAGAAGTAGTTTATTTTTAGTAAGGAAATTAATAGAACTAGTTTGTTTTTTTAGTTAAAGCAATTATTCCCGCATCGACGTCGACGATGCCTATCCCGCATCCTCGTCGTCGACTCGGCGGAGGAGGCCGGCTTGATCAGAGGGGCCATGTCCGGGACTGGGCTCCGCCGGGCTGGTTTTGGGAGGTGCTACCTTCCGGTGGGCGTAGGTTGGTGAGGAGCCAGCCCGTCGTTGACCCGATCCTTGTTTGGTGGCGGTTGCGTGGGCCAGTGACGGTGCCGAGGCTTCCGGACACCGCGGAGGTGGTACATCACCGTGTCAGCGAGGAGGACCAGCACGTCCGTCGCTACATGGTTGCGTTGGAGGGCAGGTTCGACAATACCTGGCAGGTTCTTCAGGGATCTCACTGGAGCTATGATCCTGTGATGGTTCCGTCCCTTTGGGTGTCCACCGCCCGCGCCGATACCCGTCGGGCGCTACGGTTCTAGCTGTACTAGCGATGCTATATGTATGATAGTATTCGAGGTGTATTAGTGATAATATTCGACGATGTACGGACGCATGGAGATGATGTAGTTTTGCTTATAATTGAATGCATCCTAATTTGAATACTACTTTATTTTGTGATTTGATTTTGCTTATTGAATGCTCAAAGTGGAAAACTACTCCTACTTTGAATGCTAAAATTGGAGAGCACTATGCAAGGCGTATGCATATGATTAGTTGATAGCTTATAGGGTTTTTGTTTTCGCAGAAATCTAGGAGCCCCCGGCCCCTCCATCATCCCCGCCGTCGTCCCCGTCACCGCCCCCTCCAACATCAAGGTGAGACCAGCCAAATCCTCTTTTAGAAAGATAATTAAACGATATTTCGGGTTGACTTTAAGTCTGTCGAGTCTCCACCATATATGAGAGGACGAAGAATCCCGACTGTTGTCGTGGGGGTAGCTTCTCCTTCGTTCCCGTGTGTTAGACAATTTGGTGTAATGCACTCGAGAACGAAAGGAGGAGCTACCATCACCGACGGTCGCAAATGTCAGAGAGGAATCAGTGAGGGAGAGTTCCACCATATATATATGAGAGGACGAAGAATCCCGACTGTTGTCGTGGGGGTCGCTTCTCCTTTGTTCCCGTGTGCTAGACATTTTGGTGTAATGCACTCGGGGACAAATGGAGGAGCGACCATCACCAACGGTCGAATGTATACACCACGTGAGCTGAGAGTTTTCAAGAAAAGACTCGACAAACCGATAGTCAACCCGTGATGAATAATAATGATCTAACTTAGGTTTTTTAGTACATATATTTAATTATAGACGTTTAATATTTGAATTATGAACATAGGAAATGTCGTACTCGGACGACGAAAGTCTCCCGGGGGAGTGCGACTGGTGCCACGACGACCGAGGTCAGTGCGACAGGCCTCACCTGGACGAAGATCGGCGCTTCAGTATTAAGCTGGAGGAGACCTTCGATGTTGAAACGGTACGCAACGACGACAAGTGTTATTTTTTCGTAATTAAGCACGACTTCAACTATTTCAACGTGTACTTTTCATCTTTTACAATTCGACTAGCTTATCCCATGCCATGCAAGACGCTACGTCTTGGAGAGGATGGGTTTTGAAGACCATGAAAGTATGGAAACAAAGAAAATTCACCTAAGGACCCATCATGATATAGATTTTGAAGTAAATCTGTATAATTCTGAGAGCGTAACCCATTTTGATTGCAAAAATTGGGAAGCATTTTGCAAGATGTATGATTTTGATGAGGGTATGCTTGTCATCATGGATCTTGGTGATCCTGAAATCGAGCAAGACAATATGGACATTTGGGTCCTTGTTGATACGCCTCCAATTCTACCGCTATGTGAGTTTCTCAAACATAGTTATTAGCTAATTTATATTGTTCATTTCAAAATAGTTGACAGCTTATTTTGATTGTTCAAACAATGTGCGGAACATGGTAGACAGAACCTACTACACCGATGGCTCTGAGTTAACTTATAAGGAGAAAACTCATCTGGTCGGATTTTGTATTGATCTTGAGAATTACAATATCTATTGTAAAACTCCTCCACATTATGGTCAATACGTGCCAGTAGTGCACGTGTTGAACTACGGTAACTACTATGGAGATACCCTGGTAAGATTTCTTACTATTACGACATCCGTGCATCTTTTGCATACTTCTAAAACTAGTACATCATTGCTAACTATGAAGTTATTACTATGTTTTTGAACAGATAATCCCAGAGGATTGTGTGCCTCATTTGATGTATCAGAATGGTAGGCTTGATGTTTTGAACATAAAACCAGGTCATCCTACGAATCTCAACTGTCCATACCGGATTTCTAAAAGAAGTGGAGACATGAAAAATCAAAGAATGGAAAAAATGTATGGACAGTCGCAAGGAGGTTCTTGGAAGCAAAAGGAAGCGAAGCGCAAAAATTGGAGACAGGATGATCTCCATTCTCCATAATGGAGAGTCGGGGTCTATATTGTTTTATGCTATTTACCTTAAAGAGGGTATTTAGGTCCTACCTAATACTGATGATCATGTGCTAAGAACAATTAAGTAGGGTTGGTTCGATGACTATTATGATGATGATCGTATGACTTGTTATTAATAACGAGTAGAAGTTGTATGATGATGATTAGTAGGACTTGTTATTATGATGATGCATGATGCGGGCATGAAGAGTTATTATATAGCAGTGGGTGAAATGAATATAGATTGGAATGAAGTGAAGGCAACAAGCATGTGGTGCATGTCGAAAGTAGTACTAATCCAAACTTGATCAAGTTAGGATTAATATTACTTTCGACATGCACCACATGTTGCCTTCACTTTAATCTAAGCCATGTTTAGGCATAGCAGTAGCGTTGGTAAATCAAGCACGGAAATAAGAGAGGACAGTTCTCTCTGTTAGCTAGCTTACACACCCTAAATTACCCCCTAAACCCTCCCCCTTTCAAAAAAAAAACCCCAGCCACTGAAATGCTGACGCGTGGATGCCTTTTGGTCCCGGTTGGTGTCACCAACCGGGACCAAAGGCCCTCCTGCCTGGGCTGGCCGCAGCGGCCACGTGGAGGCCCATCTGTCCCGGTTCGTGTAAGAACCGGGACTAAAGGGCTAGGACATTAGTAACGACCCTTTAGTCCCGGTTCAACAACCGGGACAAAAGGCCCTTACCAACCGAGACAGATGACCCTTTTTCTACTAGTGTATTCCAAGTTGTGTTCTTGTGTATTCTAAGAATATATGATATTTACTTCTCTTTTTTGTTCTGTTAGTTTTTGAAATAATATACAGAAACATATACTATTAGGTTATGAAAGTAATTTTAAAATTTGTTCAAAGTATGTATTGTACATTTTCTCAATTGTTAATCTCTCTGCACAACCTATGTGCATCGACAGGCTCACTAGTTTGTTGGCACCAAAAAGGCGGAAGGAGATGGGGCCGCCAACAACTAGCCGAGACAAGGCGCCATACAGACAAGGTTCTGTACGATTTGCGCCAGCAAGGGCATATGAGGACAACCTTCCCGGACCGGGTTGATATCCCGAAGCCTGTTCGTAAAGCGGCCAGGTGCAAAACCCTGGCACTGAAGGTCACAAGCAAAACAACTGCAAAAGAGTAGGCGATCTGCGGATAAACAACATGCGAGGACCGACGACAATGTCCCTTACTTAGCTATCTGTTTGATCGTTTCTTTACTATAGACCAGTGTCTTGTGTAGCTAAGTGTGTGCGGCGAGAATGTGGATTTCCTGTAAAATCGGTCTTGTTTTCATGCTTGCTGAATGTCTTTGTTAATGACTCGTTTCTGAATAAAAATGAAACTCCTCTGGGTGTATGTTCAAACTGATGCCAGCTTAGTATGGATGATGTCTGTTTCTGAATTTTTTGTCAGCATGGGCATGCCTTCTGAATTGTTTTGACAATACGCTTATGTATTCTGGATTTTTTTGACAGTATGATCATGCATTCTGATTTTTTTTTATCAGTATATGGGCGTGCATACTGAATTTTAAAACTGAGGTAATCCAGCTATGTTTGTGTGCTGGAATTTAAAGTGCATGCATCTGTGAGGTCGCGTGCCCAGTGCTCTGTGGATCCTATTGGAAATTCAAACAGTCCAGAATCTGCAAGCTGACGGCCCACCCGGTCACAGACTGGCTGAGGCAGAGCCCATTTGGTTGACGTCGTAGCAGCGGTCGCTTGAGAGGGATACCGCGAGCACGTGTGCTCAGGCTCAGAAGATCACTTTCGGTTTACTTCCCATTTTTCGTCACACTTTTTCTTTTCTTCCGAGAAACACCTATAACTTTATTTATACTCATAATAATTACAAGTGCACTGATTTGTACTTAAGATTCAAGAAAATAAAAAGCAACTCCTATGACTAAGAATTACAATGAATCTATTGATGAAAACACCTCCTTCGCGGTATCAATATCTGCTCGAAAAAATACTCTAAAGAGTTTAGTAAAGAGGTTGCAATTGGACTGAAGCAATGATGTTGTCACTCTTTCGCCCGTACAAACATTACCAATAACCACTACAGGAAAAACACACATTGCCTAGTATCATGCAGCAAGCCGAGTGTAAAATACGAACTGACGGCTTACTATAGGATACACCGAATATGGAGTAAAATGTACATGGCAAACAGAAGGGACACGACTTACGTAAGCGTAAGCCGTGAGAACGAACAGAAGGTATTCGGCTTACAAGAGCTACTCGGCTTACGCTCGAGTAAGCCGTGATGCTCGTTAAAATATACTCGGCATAGAGAACAACATCGGCAAAGTCTGTTGCCACTTGTCCGCCGTTGGCGCACCTAACGGCCGTCGGTATAAACCGAGTGCACTCCGTGGACACTCGGCTTATATTCTCGATTTTCTTTTTCAATACGAGAAAACGCTTGGCCTCCCAGTAAGCCGAGTGGGCGCGAAATGACACTCGGCTTACTCTGGTTTATAAATAGCAGTGCGGCCAGCCCTCTGAGCTCCAAATCACGCCGATGCTCTCTCCCTGACTTCTTCGGCCGCCGTCGCCGTCTCGGCAACAAGCATTCGTCGCCGGATTGCACCTAGTATACACGGCTTATATATAAGTCGTGTCCCCGATGTTTAACACACGGCTTACATACCCTAAGCCAAAACAATCTGAGCCGTGAAGTTTAAACCGAGTGTAACACTCGGTGTATGCTTAGTCGTTGTTAAAATGGCCTTTGTTGTGTATGAAACATACACGGCTTAGAATGTTTTTCCTGTACTGAACGGTTTTTAAAAGCGTTTTGAGTCGCCCATCCAAAAAGACGGGATGTCTTAATCGATGAACATACTTGGGCAGAGGATGATCCCCTAAAAATGCAGACCGTCGAATCACTACGCGCGGCCTTCCATGCATCACCGTGGCAACCGCCGGATCTACCAAAGACTCATCTCTACCAACCTTAATTTTCCCAAGCTCATTTCCTCCAAGAGGTCCCATACCCTCTTGTTCACTTCCACAAACATGGGTGGCAGATCATCATTGGTATGGGCCCCTTAAAAGCCGTACGTCTAAACTTGATGCCATGTTCCTTGTCCCTATCTAGAACTAAATATGAGTAGCATCTCCGAAAAGCTAACCTTATTGATCAGAATGAAGTTGTAATTTTCGAATTCTGTTACACATAATTTTTCAGATTGAAAAAGAAAATACAATTTGGAAACACATCTGAAAGTAGAATGGTGATAATCCAACTAATAATAAATAGTAGTCAATAATCTACATTTATTTTTATCCGCCATAAGCACGGAGATTAGTACAAAAACCCCATATATGGAAAGGTATAATAGCGTGCTTGTTATAATTATTGCTTCTAATGGTTTACAATGGAATGGGACATCTCTGCCTCTCTCTCTCTCTCTCTCTCTCTCTATATATATATATATATATATATATATATATATATATATATATATATATATATATATATATATATATATACATGATTATGTGAGGATGGAAAAATAATCATCTTGTAGATCTCTGAAACAAAGTGTCCCCATAGGGTCGCATTACCTAGATGGACAAGTACCCGACTCCCATCCATGCGAGAGTCCTACTGCAGGCTCTACTTCTTCTTCTCATATGTCATGCTACTACTACACAATGTAAGCCGGGGATACAAAATAGTTATTTCTATTTTTGATAATCTTTAGTCTTTACAGTATGTATACATGTGTAATAATTTTCTTATTTTTTCTTGCAGTACGTATTTTGCTAGTGCATGACGACCATGCCTTTTTTTTAAAAAAATCCAACGTGGTGGTTGTTTATTAATCAATCGAAAATCATACTAATTTCCATTGTTTATTTGTTATTCCATAGGTCGAATCATCGATGGCATCGATAAGGAGAAGATCAAGTTACACGGGTTGTGCGTTTTAGACAAGCCTGTCCTTGGTGACTACTGTTGCAAAGTGACGAATAAGTGTTTCATAGACCTTCAGACATGCCTTGATAGGTGCAACCAACCTGCAGGCATGGTGGCGATGGAAACCCCTCCTTCACCTACCCTATTCCCGTCAAATTGAACTTTTGATTGGATAAATAATGTATGATGTGCAAAAAAATATTTGCAATAAAAATAAGTATCTCTGTTGTCGTTATATTTGTCATGTTGCGATTTCATTTTGGGCAGCAGTAGAGAGTAGGAATCTTCGGGAATAAAAGTTTAAAATTTTCTTTTTTGTTGGATAGAAATGACCACCCGAGAACATGCAGGATTTTCTTTCTTCATACGAGAAAATACTTCCGTGAAATATGTCCGCTAAATCATCCATCTTTAGAAATTGTGATGCCTACTTTACTATATTGGAAGCATTTATTAGCTGTGAATAATAGAAATATTTACTTTTGGAAACTACAGCTTGCATGTAGTATCTATCTATATCTTTATACATACAAATGGAGTATAACAGTACCCAAAGGGCTAAATCCAATTAATCTCGATCTCCGATCGTGAGCACTCAACATGTTTAGCATGCATTAAAATATTATACCAAATATCATTAACGACTCTAGTTTATAATTAACGCGTAAATAATATTCTACCTAAAATATGTGAGCAATTAATATACTACCAAATATTAATATGCTGCGGCGGCGGTTCGGCATGTGGCTCGGGATCTTGCTCTCCGTGACAGGTCGGGATTATTCATCGCACGCGGCCTCCGCCACCGACGCGCCGCCCGGGGACCGGAGGCGCAGTCAATTTTGCTGCGGGGAATGGGGATCAATTTGATTTGACTGGAAAAGGCTAGGGCTTTGACCAGCCCGCCACTCCGCTCCTACCTCAGTGCCTCAGTGGGTGGGGAATCAAATTAGAGAGAGACAGGGAGAGATGAGAGAGAGCCGTTGTGTGGTTGCCTTATTTTGTCTCACTCCTTCCCACACACACCTCACTGCCAAGTGGGCCTGCCCCTCCCAGCACAACGGCTCTCCCATCCATACTCCCATGAACACAATCGCAAAAGCCACAAGGAAGATTGGGGAGCAGGGGTGATGAACCATAAGCGTCCACCGGCCAACCGAAAGCGCGATATGCAAGAAAGACCAACCGGAAGCGCGATACGCAAGACACTCCAACCGATACTTTTCAACTGAAGCATGACGAAGGAAGAAGAAGACGTAGGTTGAAACATAGGCTGATTGATTGATTGATTGATTTGCGCACTTCAATTTACAATCGGCTGTCACCCTTTTACATTATATAGGGTGGCCGGCCTTTCTGTGTAAGTCACGGTCGCGTACATGTTCGTGTCCGCGTACATGGACGAACTTATTGCCTTGACCATGTTGATTCAGGACCGACGATGTACTACACCGGGGGTGGCTCGTATACAAGGAGCCCGGTAGCAGGCCTGCTTGAGGGCCCAGAAGGCTGCTCGCTCCCACAAGAGTTTTGGGATTCTCCCAAGTATAAGGGTGAAGCAGAACGGTAGAATGTATTTTTGTCAGTTAGAGAACCAAGGTTATCAATCCACTAGGAGTCTCCCGAGCTAATAAGGTCAACAGTACTTGGGCAAAACACAAATACACACACACTCGTCCCCAACATGGAAAGAGGGTTGTCAATCCACTTGTCTTGCTAGTTACAAGATTAAACTGCAAGTGATAGAGATAGTTGATAGCAATGTAACAAGGCAAAAAATAGAAGTAGCAAATTTTGCAGAAGAATTTACTAATGGAGAATAGACCTAGGGGCCATAGGTTGACTAGTGGTATCTCTCTCGTAAACATGCAAATGTCATGGTAAATAAATTACAGTTACGCAACAATTAAATCGCAATATTTATGACTAGATCATTCATGGTACAATCTCATATAGGCATTACGTCCGTGATAAGTAGAGCATTGATCCACCTGCATCTACTACTAATACTCCACCACAAAAACGCTATCTAGCATGCATCTCAATGTATTAAGTTTTCAAGAAACAGAGCATCACAATAAGCAAGATGACATAATGTAGACAAGAAGACATCAATCAATATGATGAAATCCCAGCAATGCAATATGTGTATTTTCCTTTTTTTTTCACTTGGTTAGATCACCACAAGATTGAACCCACAACAAGGCACCACTCCCTCTAAATAAAAAACCAATCGAACTTGGCCAAAGAAGGTAGATAGATCAGAGAGCATGCAAAGAAATTTAATTATACAACAAGAAATCCTCAAAAATTCAATTGATTTCAATGAACAATCTGATCATAAAGTAACAATTCATCATATCACAACAAACACACCACCGATTACATTGAATTGATATCAATCTTGTGAGGAAGCTCAGGTGAACATGATATTGAGGATAGAGAGAGAGAGAGAGAGAGAGAGAGAGAGAGAGAGAGAGAGAGAGAGAGAGAGAGAGAGAGAGAGAGAGAGAGAGAGAGATCTACCTACTACTATGGACCCTAAGGTCCTAATGGATCTACTCACACATGGTCATGGAGGAAGCATGGTTGATGAAGAAGCCTCCAGTAATAGATTCCTCCTTCGACAGGGCTCCGACACATGTATGTACTTCTATTTTGTTTGCATTTTTGAACATTTTCATGCTGGCCCCTATGAGAATTATATGCTTTTAGTTTTACTTTTTATCATATTCGAACTTTGAAAGTCGACATATTCGGACTTATAGTCTAGCATAAAAGGCATGGCTAGCTTAATGTCAGCCGACGGCGAGCTTCTGATGACTACGTCAAGAAGGGGCCATTTTTTCATCACACTTGGGAGAGAGAGTCATAATAGATTTACTGCCCATTTTTCATCACACTTGGGAGAGTCATAATAGGTTTACTTACTGGGCAGTAACACATGAACTCCTCAGTCAATAATACATGAACTACTAGGAACATCATTTTTACCATTCACTTGAAAACATAGAGTATTACACAAACAGAAACACAGAACAGTGAATGTCAAAATAACTCTCACATCCATCATACTTCATACACTGGGAGCTTTTTTGAATAGAAATTTTTATTTATCCCTCAAAAATCAAAACAAAAAACATAAGGAAAACAAATGTTGGCTTCTCATTGACATAACAACAAATAGGAGCACGAAATCATAGCTTTTCGCCAATGTCAGCAGGGGACATCATTGAATTTTTCCCGTTGTCGTTGTTGTCTTCCTAGACGGCTGAAAGTGCTCTTCCTGGTCAATTAGTGTCATGGCCAACTACGCCTGAAAGTGCTCTTCTTGGTCTCCACTCTCCCAAAACCCCTAAACCATTAAAAATCAATAGATTAAATGCATGAATAAATCTCCTTCTCAACATCAGTGATGAAGGATGTAATAAATATCATCCACCAAATGCCAAAGCGTAGAATAAATGAGAGCAAAAATAAACGACGCCTTAGATTTCCAAGGTTTCTTTGTGAGCCACCTTGGTTTTTTTTCTCGTTGAAGTTTTCTTCCTCTAAAGTTATGGTCTTTTTGAGTCCAAACTGATGTAGACATTTTTATGCTGAGAGGGAGCTCTTGTCACTACCGAATCAATAAGGGTTGGAAGTTCATGAATATATGTAAAAGAAACTTATTTATTTTCAAGTGCTCCTATGAACTAAATTTAAATTATAAATTAAACTGAACTTAATTTTTTCATGTGCTCCAATGGTAGCACACACACAACATGACAAGGCAATGTACAAGTTCAAGTAAAAAGAACAACCAAGTTCATGTATGGTAAAACATTATAAGTTCACAAAGAAACCTAAAAGGAGTTTTGTATTGTTTCTGCTATAACAATTATAACAACCAACTTAATGTACATCATGGGGTCGGACTGGGACGGCGCTGCAGATCCTGGAGTGGTGGAGATGGAGCTCATGTCACCACCACAGAAATTAGGGTACTGGAAGTTCATGGAATATAAGTAAAACAAACTAATAATTTATTTTCAGGTGCTCCTATGAACTAATTTAAATTTGAAATTGAACTGAACTTAATTTTTCAAATGCTCCTATGGGTAGTACACGCACAAAGTGACAAGGCGATGTACAAGTTCATGTAAAAAAACAACCAAGTTCAGGTACAGTAAACATTATAAGTTCAAAAAGAAACCTACAAAGAGTTTTGTATTGTTTCTGCTATATAAGAACTATAACAACCAAGTTAATCTATTCCATGAGTCGGACTGGGACGGCGCTGCAGATCCTATAGTGGTGGAGAGGGAGCTTATGTCACTACCACATCAATTAGGGTACTAGAAGTTCATGGAATATAAGTAAAACAAACTAATTAATTTGCAAGTTCTCCTGTGAACTAAATTGAAAATAGAAATTGAACTGAAGTTAATTTTTCAAGTGCTCCTATGGGTAGTACACGCACAACGTGATAAGGCAATGTACAAGTTCATGCAATAAGAACAACCAAGTTCATGTACAGTAAACATTATAAGTTTACAAAGAAACCTAAAAAGAGTTTTGAATTGTTTCTGAACAACTAAGTTAATGTACGCCATGGGGTTGGACTGGGACGGTGCTGCCGGGAGTGGTGGGGAGCTCATGTTACTACCACATCAATTAGTGTACTAGAAGTTCTGGGAATATAAGTAAAACAAACTAATTGATTTTCAAGTGCTCATATGAACAAATTTAAATTACAAATCAAAATGAATTTAAAGTATACGCACAACATGACAAGGCAATGTAAAAGTTCATGTAAAAATAACAAGCAAGTTCATGTACATTAAACATTATAAGTTCACAAAGAAACCTAAAAAGGGTTTTGTATTCTTTCTACTATGACAACTATAACAACCAAGTTAATGTACGCCATGGGTCGGACTGGGACGGCGCTGCAGATCCTTGGGTGGTGGAGAGGGAGCTCATGTCACTACCACATCAATTAGGGTACTAAAAGTTCATGGAATATAAGGAAAACAAACTAATTGATTTTTAAGCGCTCCTATGAACTGAACTTATATTAGACATTGAACTAAACCTAAACGGTGGAAACTTTGGGTAAACCAGTCAATTCATACGAACTAGTTCTACTTGGACTGATGTCCTCGCTCCACATGGACGGCTGCAACCATGGTGGACGAGCTCGTGGCCGAGGGCGGCCTAGGCGACCACAAGGAACTTTAGGTGGTTGTGCTTGTTCTCGGCACCGAACTCACACCAGGTGGAGGTGATTAGAGAGAGCAGGGTTCATGGGTGGCCTTCATCTCGCCGCCGGATACGGGGTGCTCGCGCTCATTGACGCCGTCGATGGGATGCGAGGCAGCACCTCTCGTGGACGAGCGACGCATGCTGCTCGTGGACGGAGATCAATACAGCCTGGCATTCACTACAACCCAATATAATTCAGTCATATAACAATAAGGAACAGATAACAATTTGTATTTTTGTAATTTTTGAAGGCATATCGGTACAACAAATTAGAACTTTTGAGAGGAATTTTTCATACAAACTATGTCCATGCTATAGATTTGAATAGATTGAGAGAGAGGGAGGGAGGGAGAGAGAGAGAGAGAGAGAGAGAGAGAGAGAGAGAGAGAGAGAGAGTAGAGTAGGTGCACATCTAGGATGCCCCTGCCCTGGAACGAAGCTCGCTCTCCTACTGTTGTGTACTCAATAGATGACCTAACTTGGACGGCGCCCAGTGCTCGACTTGGACAGTGTCCAGCGCTCGACTTGATGGTGGAGTTGCTGCGATCAGCAGGTTCCTCACTTGTATGGTTCATCTTGTCGAGCTGCCAAAATACACACACAAAATCACGTCGGACCAAATGGTCATAATTGTTTTTACGAATAACTGCTTGCCAAATCCCCGTGTAGTGGATTTGCTATATACTCTAATGCCAAACCGTTTACTTAACACAAATAGAACTTCTTCTAATACACACTGAACTTGCATACGACATATTCATACCATCACCTCTCCAGCTGCACTATGATCTATCCATTCAAGAGTGTTTGAACTTGCTAGCATCATCTCTCCTAACTGCGTCCATCCCATTATTTTTTACAAAACAATTCCCAGTATGGAGCAAATAACAACAGGAAGGAGGCCTCTACCATTGCACATACAACATCAGCATGCAATCTAGGGGCACAAACATACAGATATAGTAGCAAGCATGAATTTTGTAGACTGCGGAAATTAAAGGAACGTCAGCAATTTGGTACTCCCTTTGTCCCATAATATAAGAGTGTTTTTGACACTAGTGTAGTGTCAAAAATGTTTTTATATTATGGGACAGGACACATAGAAATAGTGAGGAAGAGAAGCAGCGGCCTTACAATTCTAGGAGAGGATTTCACCGCGAATTCAACTAAATTCGATTTTATGCAGACCAAAACGCACGCACGAGATATTCAACTGTGATTTCACAGTTGGCCGAAGCAATCAGTAGCTGCATAGCAGAACACTCGGACGAGCGACAGCTAGAAGGTAGTGGAGACCAGGGTTCTTATTCTCGGCCGAGATCTTCGGAAACAGGTCAAAATTTGACCATTCCCTTAGCCAGCAAAAAATTCAAATATCACCTGAAATTTTTGAATTTAAACGGCTGACGCATGTCAAATATCTCTTGTATGCCTCCTTAGACAGAAGATAGCCCTTAGCATGGTGGCAAGTCGCTTTGCCAGCCCCCAGGGGGCCACAGGATCGTATCCTAATTTTATCGAACTGAGTTGGCTCAGTGAGGACCATTTCTAGGCATCGGAGGGAGATTTGAAGTACCAAAAAAAATGCCTGGAAATAAGTTGGAAGTAAGAGCGCATTTCTGCCTGAAATCCGTGCACTAAGATCTGAACCTCATGTTTGGAAGATTTGTGACACATTGCTCCTGATGGTGCTCCACCAAGGAGGCCACCGATAGTGATTGTGAGGAGTCTTACTTATCCCTTTTTCCGTTGTGTCTCTTGTTCCTTTCACCTGAGTTGTTATCCCCATCTCGATTGCCTTCATGACATGCCATATCATCAATTATCTTGTTACATCTACCACCTTCCTTGTTCGGATCCTCATCGAATTCAGTGTGGTCACCTCGTTCAAAACCCTCCTTCGCAAGCCTTCTCTTAGAGATCTTCCAACTCTCAGTTTCTGACACCTCCCTGCTTGGGGTTTTGCTAGCATTGGACTCAATTCCAGGATGTTCAACTCAGTCTCTCTGTTTGGGCCACCATTACTAACGTGTTTCATTGGTGTGCTGTTTGATGAGTCCTCCAGTCAAAATATATTACTAGCTATTATCTAAACATCAATCCTACACACATAGATTTTTTTCTTCTGTACTAGTCCTCTTACCGACCATTGTTAATTCAGAACAACCATTATCCCGATCACCATGTTCCGGCCGAAGAAATTTTCTTGCCAGGCGTTGTCTCGTGTGAGTCCAGAATTTCTTGAGGCGGCAAAGATCAATTAATCATACTTTCAATAATCTGATCATGCCCTTTAACCTAATCTCCCACAATGAAAAATTGTGACCATACAATTTAACTCCATATTTTTCGTTGGTTATATGCATCACTTTCCTCAAAAGATTAAAGTGCTTCATCCTTGGAAAATACCATCGATCCTACCCATTGCTCTAATTTTCTTTTCGCGGCCATCCATGCATCACCGCAACAACCATCGGATCTACCAAGGACTCATCTCTACTAAACTTAATCTTCCCAAGATCATTCTGGGCTCTCCAAGATGTCCCAGACCCTCTTGCTCACTTCCACCAACATGGGTGGCAGATCATCGTTGGTATGGGCCCCTTAATAGCCGTCTGAACTTGATGCCAAGTTCCTTATTCCCATCTAGAACTAATAGATGAGTAGCATCTTCTAAAAGCTACCTTATTGATCAGAGAAGCTATAATTTTGAAATCGTGCTATACCTAATTTTTTAGATTGACAAAAGACAATACAATTTGGAAACACTTCTAGAAGTAGAATGGTGATAATCCAACTAATAATAAATATTAGTTAACAATCTGCATTTATTTTTATCCTCCATAATTAAGCACGGAGATTTGTACGAACCCCAATATATGGAAAGGTATAATAGTATGCTTATTATACAAATTATTGCTTCTACTGTTGTACAATGGAATGGGCCTCTCTGGCTCTATCTCTCTCTATATATACAGGATTATGTGAGGTGGAAAAATCATATTCTAGATCTCTTGAAACAAGTGTCCTTATAGGGTCGCATTATCTCGATGGACAAGTACCCGACTCCTATCCATGCAAGAGTCCTACTGCAGGCTCTACTTCTTCTTCTCATATGTCATGCTACTACTACACAATGTAAGTAGGGAATACGAAATACTCCTAGTTAGTTCTACTTTTGATAATCTTTAGTCTTTACAGTATGTATACATGTGTAATAAGTTTCTTATTTTTTCTTAAAGTGGGTATTTGGCTAGTGCATGAGGACCATGGTTTTTTTCCATGTGGTGGTTATTTATTAATCAATCCAAAATCATGCTAATGTCCATGTTTATTTGTTATTCCACAGGTCAAATCATCAATGACATCGATAAGGATAAGATCCATTTACACGGGTTGTGCGTTTTAGACAAACCAGTCTGACAACCCACAAGTATAGGGGATCGCAACAGTTTTCGAGGGTAGAGTATTCAACCCAAATTTATTGATTCGACACGAGGGGAGCCAAAGAATATTCTCAAGTATTAGCAGTTGAGTTGTCAATTCAACCACACCTGAAAAACTTAATATCTGCAGCAAAGTATTTAGTAGCAAAGTAGTATGGAAGTAACGGTAACAGTGTTGGAAATATGCCCTAGAGGCAATAATAAAATGGTTATTATTGTATTTCCTTGTTCATGATAATTGTCTGTTGTTCATGCTATAATTGTATTAACTGGAAACCGTAATACATGTGTGAATACATAGACCACAACATGTCCCTAGTAAGCCTCTAGTTGACTAGCTCGTTGATCAATAGATGGTTATGGTTTCCTGACCATGGACATTGGATGTCATTGATAACGGGATCACATCATTAGGAGAATGATGTGATGGACAAGACCCAATCCTAAGCATAGCACAAGATCGTGTAGTTCGTTTGCTAGAGCTTTTCTAATGTCAAGTATCATTTCCTTAGACCATGAGATTGTGCAACTCCCGAATACCGTAGGAATGCTTTGGGTGTACCAAACGTCACAACGTAACTGGGTGGCTATAAAGGTGCACTAGAGGTATCTCCAAAAGTGTCTGTTGGGTTGGCACGAATCGAGACTGGGATTTGTCACTCCGTATGACGGAGAGGTATCTCTGGGCCCACTCGGTAATGCATCATCATAATGAGCTCAATGTGACTAAGGAGTTAGCCACGGGATCATGCGTTACGGTACGAGTAAAGTGACTTGCCGGTAACGAGATTGAACAAGGTATTGGGATACCGACGATCGAATCTCGGGCAAGTAACGTACCGATTGACAAAGGGAATTGTATACGGGATTGATTGAATCCTCGACATTGTGGTTCATCCGATGAGATCATCGTGGAACATGTGGGAGCCAACATGGGTATCCAGATCCCGCTGTTCGTTATTGACCGGAGAGTCGTCTCGGTCATGTCTGCATGTCTCCCGAACCCGTAGGGTCTACACACTTAAGGTTCGGTGACGCTAGAGTTGTAGAGATATTAGTATGCGGTTAACTGAAAGTTGTTCGGAGTCCCGGATGAGATCCCGGACGTCACGAGGAGTTCCGGAATGGTCCGGAGGTAAAGATTTATATATGGGAAGTCCTATTTTGGCCACCGGAAAATGTTCGGGATTTTTTGGTATTGTACCAGGAAGGTTCTAGAAGGTTCCGAAGTGGGGCCCACCTGCATGGGGGTACCCACATGAACGTGGGTAGTGGGGGCAAGGCCCCACACCCCTGGTCAAGGCGCACCAAGATCCCACCTTAGAAGGAATAAGATCATATCCCGAAGGGATAAGATCAAGATCCCTAAAAAGGGGGGATAACAATCGGTGGGGAAGGGAAATGATTGGATTTCTTTCCCCCACCTTTGCCAACACCCCAATGGACTTGGAGGGCAAGAAACCAGCCCCCTCCACCCCTATATATAGTGGGGACGCACATGGGAGCAGCACCCCAAGCCCTGGCGCCTCCCTCCCTCCCGTGACACCTCTTCCTCCCCGCTTGCGCTTGGCGAAGCCCTGCCGGGATCCCGCTACTTCCACCACCACGCCGTCGTGCTGCTGGATCTCCATCAACTTCTCCTCCCCCTTGCTGGATCAAGAAGGAGGAGACGTCCCCGCTCCGTACGTGTGTTGAACGCGGAGGTGCCGTCCGTTCGGCGCTAGGATCATCGGTGATTTGGATCACGACGAGTACGACTCCATCAACCCCGTTCTCTTGAACGCTTCCGCGCGCGATCTACAAGGGTATGTAGATGCACTCCCCTCTCTCTCGTTGCTAGATGACTCCATAGATTGATCTTGGTGATACGTAGAAAATTTTAAATTTCTGCTACATTCCTCAATAGTGGCATCATGAGCCAGGTCTATGCGTAGATTCTATGCCCAAGTAGAACACAAAGTAGTTGTGGGCGATGATTTGTTCAATTTGCTTGCCGTTACTAGTCTTATCTTGATTCGGCGGCATTGTGGGATGAAGCGGCCCGGACCGACCTTACACGTACTCTTACGTGAGACAGGTTCCACCGACTGACATGCACTTGATGCATAAGGTGGCTAGCGGGTGTCTGTCTCTCCCACTTTAGTTGGATCAGATTCGATGAAAAGGGTCCTTATGAAGGGTAAATAGCAATTGGCATATCACCGTTGTGGCTTTTGCGTAGGTAAGAAACGTTCTTGCTAGAAACCCATAGCAGCCACGTAAAACATGCAACAACAATTAGAAGACGTCTAACTTGTTTTTGCAGGGTATGCTATGTGATGTGATATGGCCAAAAGGATATGATGAATTATATATGTGATGTATGAGATTGATCATGTTCTTGTAATAGGAATCACGACTTGCATGTCGATGAGTATGACAACCGGCAGGAGCCATATGTAACGCCCACGATGCGGCTATATCTCCCACGTGTCGAGGCACGACTTAGAGGCACCGCATTGTGGTTTTGTCGCAAGAAGGGTCATCTTCACACAATCCCATGTAATGAATAAGAATGGGATAACGAGAGTTGGCTTACAATCGCCACTTCACACAATACATAAATATAATTCATACATCATCCAAAATACACACATAGACCGACTACGGTCAAGATCCAAATGAAAATAAGACAACCCCAAATGCTAGATCCCCGATCGTCCCAACTGGGCTCCACTACTAATCATCAGGAAAAGACACATAGTAACGACCACGTTCCTCATCGAACTCCCACTTGAGGTCGATCTCATCAACTGCACTGGCATCGTCGGCACCTGCAACTGTTTTGGTAGAATCTGTGAGTCACGAGGACTCAGCAATCTCACACCCGCGAGATCAAGACTATACAAGCTTATAGGAAAGGATGGTGTAATGAGGTGGAGCTGCAGCAGGCACTAAGCATATATGGTGGCTAACATACGCAAAAGAGAGCGAGAAGAGAAGCAACGGAACGGTCGTCATCTAGCAATGACCAAGAAGTGATCCTGAACTCCTACTTACGTCATTCATAACTCAAACCGTGTTCACTTCTCGGACTCCGCCGAGAAGAGACCATCACGGCTACACACACAGTTGATGTATTTTAACTGGGTCAAGTGACAAGTGCTCTACAACCGGACATTAACAAATTCCCATCTGCCTCATAACCGCGGGCACGGCTTTCGAAAGATAATACCCTGCAGGGGTGTCCCAACTTAGCCCATCATAAGCTCTCACGGTCAACGAAGGATAAACCTTCTCCCAGGAAGACCCGATCAGTCTCGGAATCCCGATTTACAAGACATTTCGACAATGGTAAAACAAGACCAGCAAGACCACCCGCTGTGCCGACAAATCCCGATAGGAGCTGCACATATCTCGTTCTCAGGGCACACCGGATAAGCTAAGCGTACAGGTACCAACGTAACCCAAGTTGCCAAGGGACAGTCCCGCACGGTGCTCTAGTTTGGACCAACACTTGGAGGAGCACTGGCCCGGGGGTTTAAAATAAAGATGACCCTCGGGCTCTAGAAAACCCGGGGGAAAAAGGCTTAGGTGGCAAATGGTAAAACCAAGGTTGGGCCTTGCTGGAGGAGTTTTATTCAAGGCGAACTGTCAAGGGGGTCCCATAAATCACCCAACCGCGTAAGGAACGCAAACTCAAGGAACATAATACCGGTATAATAGGAACTAGGGCGGCAAGAGTGGAACAAAACACCAGGCATAAGGTCGAGCCTTCCACCCTTTACCAAATATATAGATGCATTAATTAAAATAAGAGATATTGTGATATCCCAACATATCCATGATCCAACAGGGAACAAACTTCAACTTCACCTGCAACTAGCAACGCTATAAGAAGGGCTGAGCAAAAGCGGTAACTTAGCCAAACAACGGTTTGCTAGGAAAGGATGGTTAGGGGCTGACATGGCAATATGGGAGGCATGATATAGCAAGTGGTAGGTAGCGAAGCATGGCAATAGAGCGAACAACTAGCAAAGCAAAGATAGAAGTGATTTCGAGGGTATGGTCATCTTGCCTGCAAGGTTCTCAGAGTTGTCGAAAGCTTGATCCTCGTAAGCGTACTCAACAGGTTCCACGTTCACGAACTCGTCTCCCGGCTCTACCCAAACAAGAACACAAGCAAACGGAACCACAATCAACCACGAGAAATGCACAAGCAACATGATGCAATACATGAATGATTTGCAAGATATGATATGCGATGCATATGCGTGCTCCGGAAGAAAAATGATGAACAAGGCAGTAACTTGGCAAACCAAGCATGCCACTGGAAAGATGAGATGATTTTGGTCGAAAGCGATATAAAGATCACCGGAAACGGATGCACGGTTTGCAAATGGCAAGCAAAACAAGAATGACACGAATCTGCGATTAACAGCATGATAGCACCTAGAATGCAACAAGTAACAATGCTACAGCACTCCAACATAGCAACAAAGCATAAGGCAGTAATCTACAGGAGATGCTTGACAAAAGATGAACATTGAGCTACGGCTAGATTACACCACAGCAGGTTCAAACAAGCATGGCAAAAGTGCAAAAGATAACAGGTTCACAGACTTAGAGAAAATTACTGGACATGACTGAAACAACATCAGGTAGCAATGTTCAGAGCACGACATCAACATGCTACAGGAACTTAACATGGCAAAACGAGGCATGGAAGTATTCTACTAAATGCATATAACAAAAGTCCCTTACTGACCATAAGCCAAAAAGGACCAGAAGATATGATGGCAACCATGTAAACATAGCAAGTTTCGTTAACAGGTTTCAGACTTGGCAGAAAATAGAGCATGGCAGAAACAATAATATGAAGGCATCTTGGTGAGCTTGATGCACTCATCACAAAGCAATGCATGACAAAACAAGCATACCTACAGCAAGATGGCATGTTTATGAAGCTATCTGCTAGAAATATTTTATAGCAAAAGTAGAGCAAGATTGAGTCATGCTATGGCACTCCATAATTGCAAAAAAAGCAGGAATGGATCAATTACAACAATATCTACAAAACATCCTTACTGAACATCACCAAAATATGCATGGATCTCACTGTAGCATCAAGTTTACATGGCAACAAAATAACAGCAGACAAAGACTTAGAGAAATCACCAAGTCTCTGAAATCAGAAACATTATGGAGCCTAGTTTGCATGCTTGTGCTAGTCACCACAGAGATCACAAAAATACATGGCATACACCACGACTGACCTTAGTTTGCATGCTTGTACTAGTCACCACAGAGAGCCTAGTTTGCATGCTTGTGCCCGGACCGACCTTACACGTACTCTTACGTGAGACAGGTTCCACCGACTGACATGCACTTGATGCATAAGGTGGCTAGCGGGTGTCTGTCTCTCCCACTTTAGTCGGATCGGATTCGATGAAAAGGGTCCTTATGAAGGGTAAATAGCAATTGGCATATCACCGTTGTGGCTTTTGCGTAGGTAAGAAACGTTCTTGCTAGAAACCCATAGCAGCCACGTAAAACATGCAACAACAATTAGAGGACGTCTAACTTGTTTTTGCAGGGTATGCTATGTGATGTGATATGGCCAAAAGGATGTGATGAATGATATATGTGATGTATGAGATTGATCATGTTCTTGTAATAGGAATCACGACTTGTATGTCGATGAGTATGACAACCGGCAGGAGCCATAGGAGTTGTCTTAATTTATTGTATGACCTGCGTGTCAATGAAAATGCCATGTAATTACTTTACTTTATTGCTAACCGTTAGCCATAGTAGTAGAAGTAATAGTTGGCGAGACAACTTCATGAAGACACGATGATGGAGATCATGATCATGGAGATCATGGTGTCATGCCGGTGACGAAGGTGATCATGCCGCGCCTCGAAGATGGAGATCAAAGGCGCAAGATGATATTGGCCATATCATGTCACTTTATGATTTGCATGTGATGTTTGTCATGTTTACATCTTATTTGCTTAGAACGACGGTAGCATAAATAAGATGATCCCTCACTAAAATTTCAAGAGATGTGTTTCCCCTAACTGTGCACCGTTGTGAAGGTTCGTTGTTTCGAAGCACCACGTGATGATCGGGTGTGATAGATTCTAACGTTCGCATACAACGGGTGTTGACGAGCCTAGCATGTACAGACATGGCCTCGGAACACAAGCAAAACACTTAGGTTGACTTGACGAGCCTAGCATGTACAGACATGGCCTCGGAACACAAGAGACCGAAAGGTCGAACATGAGTCGTATAGTAGATACGATCAACATGGAGATGTTCACCGATGATGACTAGTCTGCCTCACGTGATGATCGGACACGGCCTAGTCGATTCGGATCATGTATCACTTAGATGACTAGAGGGATGTCTATCTAAGTGGGAGTTCATTAAATAATCAGATGAACTTAATTATCATGAACATAGTCAAAAGGTCTTTGCAAATAATGTCGTAGCTTATGCTTTAGTTCTACTAAGATATGTTCCTAGAGAAAATTTAGTTGAAAGTTGATAGTAGCAATTATGCGGACTGGGTCCGTAAACTGAGGATTGTCCTCATTGCTGCACAGAAGGCTTATGTCCTTAATGCACCGCTCGGTGTGCTGAACCTCGAGCGTCGTCTGTAGATGTTACGAAACATCTGACATACACGTTTTGATGACTACGTGATAGTTCAGTGTGTGATGCTAACGGTTTAAAATTGTGGCACCAAAGACGGTTTTGAAACGTCGCAGAACATATGAGATGTTCCAAAGACTGAAATTGGGATTTCAGACTAATGCCCACGTCAAGAGGTATGAGACCTCTGACAAGTTTCTTAAGCCTGCAAACTAAGGGAGAAAAGCTCAATCGTTGATCATGTGCTCAGATTGTCTGAGTACTACAATCACTTGAATCGAGTGGGAGTTAATCTTCCAGATGAGATAGTGATGGTTCTCCATAGTCACTGCCACCAAGCTATTAGAGCTTCGTGATGAACTATAACATATCAGGGATAGACATGATGATCCTTGAGCAACTCGCGATGTTTGACACCGTGAAAGTAGAAATCAAGAAGGAGCATCAATTGTTGATGGTTTGTAAAACCACTAGTTTCTAGAAGGGCAAGGGCAAGAAGGGATACTTCATGAAATGGCAAATCAGTTGCTGCTCTAGTGAAGAAACCCAAGGTTGAACCCAAACCCGAGACTAAGTGCTTCTGAAATGAGGGGAACGGTCATTGAAGCAGAACTACCCTAGATACTTCGTAGATGAGAAGGCTGGCAAGGTCGACAGAAGTATATTGGATATATATTATATTAATGTGTACTTTACTAGTACTCCTAGTAGCACCAGGGTATTAGATACCGGTTCGGTTGCTAAGTGTTAGTAACTCGAAATAAAAGCTGCGGAATAAACGGAGACTAGCTAAAGGTGAGATGACGATATGTGTTGGAAGTGTTTCCAAGGTTGATGTGATCAAGCATCGCATGCTCCCTCTACCATCGAGATTGGGGTTAAACCTGAATAATAATTATTTGGTGTTTGCGTTGAGCATAGACATGATTGGGTTATGTTTATCGCAATACGGTTATTCATTAAAGGAGAATAATGGTTACTCTGTCTATTTGAATAATACCTTCAATGGTCTTGCACCTAAAATGAATGGTTTATTGAATCTCGATCGTAGTGATACACATGTTCATGCCAAAAGATATAAGATAGTAATGATAGTACCACATACTTGTGGCACTGCCACTTGAGTCATATTGGTATAAAACGCATGAAGAAGCTCCATGTTGATGGATCTTTGGACTCACTCGTTTTTGAAAAGATTGAGACATGCGAACCATGTCTATTAGTATATATGCATGAAGAAAGTCCATACAGATCAAGTCACTACCAAACCTCATAGGACGACAAGGATGCGTACTACTTCAGAGTGGTGCGTAATCCTGTCTTGGAAGTCATGTTGCTAGACAACAATGAACCTACGAGCTATGGAGAAGCGATGGTGGGCCCGGATTCCGACGAATGGCTCGAGGCCATAAAATCCGAGAGGATCCATGTATGGAAACAAAGTATAGACTTTGAAAGAACTACTTGATGGTCGTAAGGCTGTTGGGTACAGATGGATTTTAAAGGGAAGACAGACAATGACGGTAAGTGTCACCATTAAGAAAGCTCGACTTGTCGTTAAGATGTTTTCCGGCAAGTTCAAGGAGTTGATTGCGATGAGACTTTCTCACTCGTAGCGATGCTAAGAGTCTGTTAGAATTATATTAGCAGTTACTGCATTATTTATGAAATCTTGCAGATAGGATGTCAAAACATTGTTTCCTCAACGATTTTCTTGAGGAAAGGTTGTATGTGATAAAACCAGAAGGTTTTGTCAATCCTGAAAGATGCCAACAAGTATGCAAAGCTCCAGCAATCCTTCTAAGGATTGGAGTAAGCATCTCGGAGTTGGAATGAACGCTTTGATGAGATGATCAAAGATTTTGGGTTTATACAAAGTTCATGAGAAACTTGTATTTCCAAAGAAGTGTGTGGGAGCACTATAGAATTTTTGATGAGTATATGTTGTTAACATATTGTTGATCAGAAATGATGTAGAATTTCTAGAAAGCATCCAGGGTTATTTGAAAAGTGTTTTTAATGGAAAACCTGGATTAAGCTACTTGAACATTGAGCATCAAGATCTATAAGGATAGATCAAAAACGCTTAATAGTACTTTCAAATGAATACATACCGTGACAAGATTTTGAAGGAGTTCAAAATAGATCAGCAAAGAAGGAGTTCTTGGCTGTGTTACAAGGTGTGAGTATTGAGTAAGACTCAAGACCTGACCACGGCAGAAGAAAGAGAAAGGACGAAGGTCGTCCCCTATGCTTTAGACGTAGGCTCTACAATATGCTATGCTGTGTACCGCACCTGAAGTGTGCCTTGCCATGAGTTAGTCAAGGGGTACAATAGTGATCCAGGAAGGGATCACATGACAGCGGTCGAACTTATCCTTAGTATCTAGTGGACTAAGGAATTTTCTCGATTATGGAGGTGGAAAGGGGGTTCGTCGTAAAGGGTTACGTCGATGCAAACTTTGACACTAATCCGGATGACTCTGAGTAGTGAACCGGATTTGTAAAGCACACACGGATCTAAATGTTGCAGACCCGTTGACTAAAACCTCTCTCGTAAGCATAACATGATCAAACTCTAGAACTCATTGAGTGTTAATCACATGGTGATGTGAACTAGATTATTGACTCTAGTAAACTCTTGGGTATTAGTCACATGGAGATGTGAACTTTGAGTGTTAATCACATGGTGATGTGAACTAGATTATTGACTCTAGTGCAAGTGGGAGACTGTTGGAAATATGCCCTAGAGGCAATAATAAAATGGTTATTATTGTATTTCCTTGTTCATGATAATTGTCTGTTGTTCATGCTATAATTGTATTAACTGTAAACCGTAATACATGTGTGAATACATAGACCACAACATGTCCCTAGTAAGCCTCTAGTTGACTAGCTCGTTGATCAATAGATGGTTATGGTTTCCTGACCATGGACATTGGATGTCATTGATAACGGGATCACATCATTAGGAGAATGATGTGATGGACAAGACCCAATCCTAAGCATAGCACAAGATCGTGTAGTTCGTTTGCTAGAGCTTTTTTAATGTCAAGTATCATTTCCTTAGACCATGAGATTGTGCAACTCCCGAATACCGTAGGAATGCTTTGGGTGTACCAAACGTCACAACGTAACTGGGTGGCTATAAAGGTGCACTAGAGGTATCTCCAAAAGTGTCTGTTGGGTTGGCACGAATCGAGACTGGGATTTGTCACTCCGTATGACGGAGAGGTATCTTTGGGCCCACTCGGTAATGCATCATCATAATGAGCTCAATGTGACTAAGGAGTTAGCCACGGGATCATGCGTTATGGTACGAGTAAAGTGACTTGCCGGTAACGAGATTGAACAAGGTATTGGGATACCGACGATCGAATCTCGGGCAAGTAATGTACCGATTGACAAAGGGAATTGTATACGGGATTGATTGAATCCTCGATATCGTGGTTCATCCGATGAGATCATCATGGAACATGTGGGAGCCAACATGGGTATCCAGATCCCGCTGTTGGTTATTGACCGGAGAGTCGTCTCGGTCATGTCTGCATGTCTCCCGAACCCGTAGGGTCTACACACTTAAGGTTCGGTGACGCTAGAGTTGTAGAGATATTAGTATGCGGTTAACCGAAAGTTGTTCGGAGTCCCGGATGAGATCCCGGACGTCACGAGGAGTTCCGGAATGGTCCGGAGGTAAAGATTTATATATGGGAAGTCCTATTTTGGCCACCGAAAAATGTTCGGGATTTTTCGGTATTGTACCGGGAAGGTTCTAGAAGGTTCCGAAGTGGGGCCCACCTGCATGGGGGGACCCACATGAACGTGGGTAGTGGGGGCAAGGCCCCACACCCCTGGTCAAGGCGCACCAAGATCCCACCTTAGAAGGAATAAGATCATATCCCGAAGGGAATTCGGGATAAGATCAAGATCCCTAAAAAGGGGGGATAACAATCGGTGGGGAAGGGAAATGATGGGATTTCTTTCCCCCACCTTTGTCAATGCCCCAATGGACTTGGAGGGCAAGAAGCCAGCCCCCTCCACCCCTATATATAGTGGGGAGGCGCATGGGAGCAGCACCCCAAGCCCTGGCGCCTCCCTCCCGTGACACCTCTTCCTCCCCGCTTGCGCTTGGCGAAGCCTTGCCGGGATCCCGCTACTTCCACCACCACGCCGTCGTGCTGCTGGATCTCCATCAACTTCTCCCCCCCCTTGCTGGATCAAGAAGGAGGAGACGTCCCCGCTCCGTACGTGTGTTGAACGCGTAGGTGCCGTCCGTTCGGCGCTAGGATCATCGGTGATTTGGATCACGACGAGTACGACTCCATCAACCCCGTTTTCTTGAACGCTTCCGCGCGCGATCTACAAGGGTATGTAGATGCACTCCCCTCTCTCTCGTTGCTAGATGACTCCATAGATTGATCTTGGTGATACATAGAAAATTTTAAATTTCTGCTACGTTCCCCAACAAACAGTGGCAAAAGTAACAGTAGCAGTTTTTGTAGTAATTGTAACAGTGGCAACAGAAAAGTAACTAAGCAAAGATCAATATGTGAAAAGCTCGTAGTCAATGGATCAGTGATGGATAATTATGTCGGATGCGATTCCTCATGCAACAGTTATAACATAGGGTGACACAGAACTAGCTCCAGTTCATCAATGTAATGTAGGCATCTATTCCGTATATAGTCATACGTGCTTATGGAAAAGAACTTGCATGACATCTTTTTTCCGACCCTCCCGTGGCAGCGGGGTCCTATTGGAAACTAAGGGATATTAAGGCCTCCTTTCAATAGAGTACCGGATCAAAGCATTAGCACTTAGTGAATACATGAACTCCTCAAACTATGGTTATCACCGGGAGTGGTCCCGATTATTGTCACTTTGGGGTTGCCGGATCATAACACATAATAGGTGACTATTGACTTGCAAGATAGGATCAAGAACTCACATATATTCATGAAAACATAATAGGTTCAGATCTGAATTCATGGCACTCGGCCCCTAGTGACAAGCATTAAGCATAGCAAAGTCATAGCAACATCAATCTCATAACATAATGGATACTAGGGATCAAACCCTAACAAAACTAACTCGATTACATGATAAATCTCATCCAACCTATCACTGTCCAGCAAGCCTACGATGGAATTACTCACGCACGGCGGTGAGCATCATGAAATTGGTGATGGAGGATGGTTGATGATGACGACGGCGACCGATTCCCCTCTCTGGAGCCCCGAACGGACTCTAGATCAGCCCTCCCGAGAGAGATTAGGGCTTGGCGGCGGCTCCGTATCGTAAAACGCGATGAATCCTTCTCTCTAATTTTTTTCTCCCCGAATGTGAATATATAGAGTTGGAGTTGATGTCGGTGGAGCCTTAGGGGGCCCACGAGGCAGGGGGCGCGCCCTCCACCCTCGTGGACAGGGTGTGGGCCCCCTGGTGTTGATTCTTTCGCTAGTATTTTTTATATATTCCAAAAATATTCTCCGTGAAGTTTCAGGTCATTCCGAGAACTTTTATTTCTGTACAAAAATAAGTGCCGAAAACAACGTCAATCCGGGTTAGTTCCATTCAAATCATGCAAGTTAGAGTTTAAAACACGGGCAAAAGTGTTTGGAAAAGTAGATACGTTGGAGACGTATCATAGTCCTTGGTGACTACTGTTGCAAAGTGACGAATCAGTGTTACATAGACCTTTAGGCATGCCTTGATGAGTGCAACAAACCTGCTGGCATGGTGGTGATGGCAACCCCTCCGTCACAAACCCGTCGAGATTTGATTTTGGGAGCAGTAGAGAGTAGGAATCTTCGGGAATAAAAATTTACATTTTTCTTTTTTGTTGGATACAAAATCACCACCCGAGAATGATTTTCTTTCTTCATACGAGCAAATATTTCCGTGAAATAGGTCCGCTAAATCATCCATCTTTAGAAATTGTGAAGCCTGCATTACTATATTGGAAGCATTTATTAGCTGTGAATAATAGAAATATTTACTTTAGGAAACTACAGCTTGCGCGTAGTATCTATCTATATCTTTATACATAGAAATATGAAAATACTCAGAGACCAGTTAATCTCAACCACCAAACCAGGTCAATCCAATGAACGAGAGTGCTCCAATCGTGAGCACTAAACATGTTTAGCATGCATTAAAATATTATACCAAATATCATTGTCGACTCTAGTTATATAGTTAGCGCCTAAATAATATTCTACCTAAAATATGTGAGGAATCAATATACTACCGAATATCAAATGCAATGCATGTACACATTTAATAGTTTGGGAAACAATCATATAAATCATGGTCTATTCACAACCAAACTATGACTCCATATATTTTCACATCATTCTTCCATAGAAGAAACATTTTAGTTACTGAGGTTTTCTTTGATACAACTACTAAGGTTCGCTTTCATATTATGGAAACAAAGCTTAAAAAACTAGTTATTTATGTGGACTCCACAACTTTCTTCCACGACAACTAATACATGTATGTGTCCAATATTTTCATGGTGTCAATCTGAAATATTTTCAACAATTTGTGTCAACGTTCCCATGACAGTACAATTGCTTCTTGCATAGAAAAAACTTTCTTCCATTTAAACAGATTGTTCTTGTAGTATTACATTTCTATTGGATGTAGTAAAACTTTGAGAAAAAATAAATAGCTTCTGTCCTTCAAAATCTTGCTGCCAACTATATAAGAGCAGTGCTACACACACTACGCTTGCTAGCCGAAATGTGCACGACACTATATCACAGACCACCCACTGGCAAGTCTGAGCAGCCGTAGGCGCTTGGATCAGCTATCGTGCATGCGTCGTTCAGCAAAAAATCGTCCGTCAGGTAGTTCCGACTATATAAACCCAGAAGATTTACACATCTGGTGCTCATCATTACATGGGTAGATGAGAACTAGGAGGATCATTGGAATCATGCACTACCAGATTCCGATAATCTGCTCGTATAACTTTCTTCTAGTACACAATGGAAGCGGTTCGTACACAAGGGTCATGTCTCCACTTCCGATAACCTATGTTCACAATATATTTGCGAACTTCCAGGCTATAGTCGCGTGACAATTTTAATTTCCTATTTGTGATGGCATCATATTTTCACAAAAAGATAAACTAAAAAGACTTTGCATCATATTTTCACAACTATTTTTGTGGAGACAAACGCCCTGAGCAAGGCCGGCGACGTTGTCCTCCAGCGGCACATGGTCGTGGTGCCCCTAGACCCTTGTCGATGAGCGCATCTGGAGTAGAATGGTGGTGGTGGTTTCTAATCTATATCTATATCTATATCTAATATTAAGGACGGATTGTTTCTGCACTATTTTTGGTCCATTAGATGTTTTTCGTACGTTTTATGTTTCTCGTCCGTCCGTCCGTCGTCGTTTTACGTTAAGAAATAAAAATAATGCTTTCGCCGAGACTCAAACCCTTGCCCACATATGTTCAGCCACAATGCAATCAACCTAGCCACAGTGTTTTGCAAAGACAGAGGAATATTATCTTATATGCTCCTCTCCCGCGCGCCTATTGGGACGACCCATTAGCAGGGAGGGACTCCCCTTTTTCTTATTTCAATTTTTTTATTTTTTTTATTTTCCTTACTTAAAATAATTTGGGATTTCAAAAAGTTCCAAATTTCAAAAGAAAATGTGAATATTGAAAAATGTTTTAGAAACTGTGCACCCTATTAGGCCGGCCCATGATTGGGGAGGGACGCCACTGTTTTCTTATTTTGTTTTTTGATTTTTTTTCTTCTTTAAATAATTTGGGACTTCGGAATAGTTCCAAATTAAAAAATGTGACTTTTGAAAAATGTTTCATAAGTAGTAAAATGTTTATAAATTCTAACAAAAATTCTACACATTCAAAACATGTTCATGAATTTTTTAAACAATGTTCACAAAAAATAAAAATGATCATGCATTTCAAAAAAAGTTCATCGATTCAAAAAATGTTCGCTGATTCAAAATATTCATGCATTAAAAAATAATGTTTGTCAAACAAAAAATGTTCATTAATTTGGAAAAATGTTCACCCATTCCAAAAATGTGTGCCTATTTAAAAAAATGTTCACAAGTTATAAAAAATGTTCATTCATTCAAAAAATAATCATCGTGCTCTGTAAGAAAATTTTCCAATTACTCACAACAATATTCGTCGAGATGCCGTCAACCTCCTAGATTTTGTTGATGGTTTGATTGTTCTTGTTGGCTGCACACAACATGATCCGTGCCATCCATGGTCATGAACCAGATGTTGCAAACTCCATCATGGCCTCCGAACCCGCCCTCGCCCAACCAGCAGCAGCAGATCGGCCTCCCCTGGCTGCACCCCATGCCCTTCGTCGACTCCAGCCACCTTGCCGACGTCACCCAATTTCAGGTGGATTTTCTCGCTCGACGACCTCCCCAGAGGGGTGCTCTCAAACTGTACTTACTAATCTGCTCGACCCTCACTCTTGTTGAAGCAGCACGACTCACGGCGCACTGGCGATCACTGGAGACAAGGAACTACGGCGAGAGGAGGGATGCCGTGGCGCAATCCCGACACACCCCACTCACGCACTCTACACGTCCCGCGCTCCACGGCTCGCGCGCCCGACGTGCACGCACGCGCTCGACACGGCCAGGTCCAGCACCTGACGCGGTCACTCCTCCGCACACTTCGCCAACTAACACACACACACACACGCGCACGCGCGCGCGCACACACACACACGACCTGCACGAACCACACCTGGCGCACACGCACGCCGGTCATCATCATGCCGGTCACGGCTTATACATTCACCCCCTAAGCCGTGACAACAGGAACGTCGGGCCCTCGACATCGATGTCGGTAGGAAGAGCCTTCTTCGCCTCATCCGCCTTCTTCGGTTTCGTCCAGTCCCGCCAGAAATGCCCGCGGTGCCCGTGGCTGTAGCAGCGGCCACTCCGCTTCCCTCCGCCGCCCAATGACGTGCTGCTGCCACCATCATCGCCGTGGTCGAAGACGCCGCCGTGCTGACGCCGTCGTACCGCCCATTGAGCCGCCGTGAGAAAGAGCTGGTCGCCGCCATGTCCGCCGCCCTCCTGGGTACATCACCACGTGCGCTCGTCGAAGGCCTTCAGCCGATCGAGCGCCTCCTCGAATGGGATCGTCTCAATGTCGCAAAACAGCTCGATGCCGGCCACTACAGCGTACAGCCGGTCCGACACCGTATCGAGGAGCTTCTTTACCATGGCCGTGTCACTGAGTGTCGCCCCGAGGCTCGCGTACCTCGCCGCCATGACTCCGATCCTCCCGGCATATACGTCCATCTCCTCGCCATCGTCCATCCGCAGCCGATCGAACTCGCCGCGTAGGGTAGAGAGTCGCGCCGCCTTCACTCGATCAGCGCCTACGATTCGCACCTTGATGATGTCCCACACCTCCTTCGCCGTCGCCATGTCAGTTCTATCCAAAATTACATGTGACGGGCTGCTATAAGTGTCCGCCACTGCTAACTCAGATAGCAGTGGTGGCTGTAGTTTTATGCCCAGCATAAGTTAATTTTTCTGCCCTCCATTGGTAAGTTTCATGAGCATTTTTCTCTCTTTGGCCTCCGCGCGCGTTTCATTTTATTTCGATGGGCTGCTATAAGTGTCCGCCATTGCTAACTCAAATAATAGTGGCGGGTGTGATTTTATGCCCACTGTAAGTTAATTTTTCTGCCCGCCACTACTAAGTTTCACGAGCAGTTTTCACTTTGTGGCCTTCGCACGCCTTTTCAATTTATTTTGCAGTCTTAGCCTCAGCCCGCTCCATGCATGAGCTCTCTCCCTCTCTATCTCCCGCGAGCTCTCTCCCTCGACACCGCAGGCCGATTCTAGCAGCTTCCGGTGGCCGTCGACGGCACAAAGCACACCCCCATGACCGCCTTCACCCGCTCCGTCCGCCCCTCCGACTAGATTCATCGCGTGCGTCCTCGAGCGGTCACCCGCGACCCTCCCGTGGCTAGGGTTTCCTCCTCCGCATCGCCTCTACGTCGCCTTCGACTCCGGAGTGGCTCTAGTAGATCTCCCCACTCTTCTTCCACGCGATCTACTGTACCACATCCTCTCTTCCTCATACCATCTTCTCCGTTTCAGATCCACCATGCCACGGTCGCCGGGACAGCAAGGGTAAAGTGCTCTGCTCTGTGTCCCCGGTGCCATGGAGGACACCGCTCATCCCATCTCTCCTCTTCGGTTTCTTCTTTTTCTGTTTGCTCGAAGCTGATTCCATGACTGAATTTGCTTGCCTTAAATGATTAAGGAGATATAGTCATTGTGACACTGGTAGAAAATGGGCCTTTAGTCCCGGTTCGCAAAGGCCTTTAGTCCCGGCTGTGCAACCGGGACTAAATATGCGCGACTAAAGACCCCCCTTTAGTCGCGCCTCTTACGAACCGCGACTAAAGGCTTTAGTCCCGGTTCTCGTGGCTAACCGGGACTAAAGGCCCGTCCACGTGGGCGCCAGGGGTCCGTCGGGGCGGAGGACCTTTAGTCCCGGTTCTCGTGGCTAACCGGGACTAAAGGCCTCCTCCGCAGGTTTAGGGTTTTAGCCCCCCTAAACCTGGTTTCTTTTTAATTTGTAGTGTTTTATTTCTTTTATATTTTATTTTGTGTTTTATTTTAATTTTGATGAAGTTTCAGTACACATATTCTACGCTACTATATACATGCATATGAAATTTCAAACAAGAAGAATTCAAGAGGAATATATAATATATATTCAATCTCGGGTGACCATATACAACTTCGAACAAGTTTCCATACACAATTAGGATGGATGACCATATACAACTTCGAACAAGTTTCAATCTCGGGTATGCATATAAATTTCTTCGTCCTCGGTATAGTGTTCTCCTTTAGGATTGATGACTTCCCTCATGAAAAATCCTGCTAATTCATCTTGAATTGGTCGGAAGCGAGCTTCTAGACTAAGCCTCCTCCGCAAGTTATCCGTCGCCTTGCGCACGCTATCCGATGCGTTCCGCTCAGAGGTGTGTCTCCGGATGTTCTCACAAACATAGTATCCACATAGATTGGTCCCCGGTGGCTGCTTATCCACATTAACTAACCTTCTAAAATCTAGCTCATGTTTGAATTCACCGACATATCTTCTGAGAACCGTCTCCAAACCCTACAGGGCAAAGAAAATTAAATGAACAACGGAGTTATTAGTTACTTGATATTAGGAAATGAACGAAAGAGACTGATCGATATAGAGCTCAAATGATTGAAAATAATTACTTTTGCAGCATTTTTCTCATGTCGGCCCAACGCTTTGGATCCGAATCCATAGAGTCCATGATTAGAACTCTGGAGGTGTGAAGTTCAATATTTAGCAGAATCCAGTGGAACCTGCGGACACGTTACATGCACAGTCATGCATAACTCATCGATTAGACATACCATGCATGGAGTAAACAAAAGAGAATGGGCACAAGAGAGAAACACTCACCCAAAATGGTAAGGAAATAGAATATGACTTTTGAGTTGATGCTTTCTAAGAAACTTGTACAAGTCTTTCTCCACGTCTTCGGGGTGATTTTGTAACACATGTCCATTAACGATATGTGGGTCAATGAACCCAACATCATGGATGTTTCTTATTTTGCATTCCCAAATCTTCAATCTGCATAATAGCGTACGCAACAATATAGTTAGGACAATATATATATATATATATATATAGTGCAGGCAATGAAGAACGAGATGAGGTAGAAATAAATCACTTACAGAACGTAGCAACTCAGCATAGATTTGTCGAGGTCGCGCAGATTGAACAGCTGGAACAATTCACTCATATGAACTTGTACAGAGTACCGTTTGGTGTGATGCTCCTCTGTAACATCCGCATAAACATATTCTTTGTCGGCCCATGTTATGAATTGCTTGTACCAACGTAGCATATTTCGCATTTGTGGTGGTAGACTCTTTTCCCGCGCAGGCTCGACGAGAGGCCCATTCCGCACATATTGTAATGCTATCTCACATACTGGCGCATCCTCAAGGCCTAAGAAGGCACGAAGAGTCAAACCCATCTCGGACACTTGTTTCATGGCACTCGCTACAGTCAATCCAAGTGCTGCCGCAGCTGCTATGATCTCGGGGTCCTCTTCCGGACCGGCTTTCACTATGAGCAGGGGGATCGATTGTTTATTCTGCATCCCGAGCTGGTCAACTTGTTTCCCGCTTTTTTACTTTCTTCTTTCTCCTCCTTCAATATTTTTGCTTGCCTACGAAGTTCATGCCCATAGTCGTCAGGCATATTCAGCTCGGCTTGGGACGGTGTCGTCAAAAAATCCTTAGCCCACTTCTTTTGCTTCTCAGTGAATACTTGCTTGGGCTCAGGCTCTTTTATCGCCTTCATATCCGCCTTCCATTTCTCATAATGAGCAGACGCGGCCAATTTGGTTTCAGCTTCACTAAGTTCCCAAGGCCTTGGGAGGAGAGGCTTCAGTGATGGCTCCGGTACCCTTGTGGTCTTAGGTACATAAGGGTCCGGGTTAATAGTCCAGGAGCGGGTTTCCTTGCTGTCCGCCTGCTTCTGCTTCTTCGCCGGAGGTGGATTGGGGGGCGTCGTACCCGCCGGAGGAGGATTGGGGGGCGTCGTACCCGCCGGAGGTTGTGGATCGGGGGACGGCGTCGAATGGCGTGAAGGAGGTGTAGGTGAACCACCACGACCACGACCACCGCCACCACCACCACCACCACCATCGGAGGGGGGTGGACTTGTTAGCCTTGGCGCCTCGCCTGGAAACACTATGTACTTCTTTTTCCATAGAATGATCTGGCGCTTGACATCTCCAAGTCTTCTCTCCCCTTCGGGTGTAGCTTTGTCAATCTCCAGGTCCTCAAACCCTTGGACTATGTCTTCCACCGTGACACGAGCATAGCCATATGCAATGGGGTCCTTTTCTTCTTTATTTTCTTTTTCCTTTTCTTATTCTGTTTTTCCTTTTCTTATTTTCTTTTTCCTTTTCTTATTCTGTTTTTCCTTTTCTTATTTTCTTTTTCCTTTTCTTCTTCCTTTTCTTATTTTGTTTTTCTTTTTCTTCTTCCTTTTCTTTTTCCTTTTCTTATTTTCTTTTTCCTTTTCTTATTCTGTTTTTCCTTTTCTTATTTTCTTTTTCCTTTTCTTATTTTCTTTTTCCTTTTCTTATTTTCTTTTCTTATTTTGTTTTTCCTTTTCTTCTTCCTTTTCTTTTTCCTTTTCTTATTCTGTTTTTCCTTTTCTTATTTTCTTTTTCCTTTTCTTATTTTCTTTTTCCTTTTCTTATTTTCTTTTCTTTTTCCTTTTCTTATTCTGTTTTTCCTTTTCTTATTTTCTCTTTCCTTTTCTTATTTTGTTTTTCCTTTTCTTCTTCCTTTTCTTTTTCCTTTTCTTATTTTCTTTTTCCTTTTCTTATTCTGTTTTTCCTTTTCTTATTTTCTTTTTCCTTTTCTTATTTTCTTTTTCCTTTTCTTATTTTCTTTTCTTTTTCCTTTTCTTCTTCCTTTTGTTCTTCCTTTTCTTTGTTTGAGGAGGACGGCGGCGGGCGGGCGGTGGGAGGCAGGCGGCGGCAGGGGCAGGGGCAGCGGCGGGAGGCAGGCGGCGGCGGCAGGGGCAGGGGCAGGGGCAGCGGCGGGCGTTGGCGACGGCGAGGAGGAGCGGGCGACGACGGGGCAGGGCGTCGGAGCTCACTGGGGCAGGGCGAGGTCGAGGAGTCGTTGACGACGGCGAGGTCGGGGAGGCCTTGGCGACGGCGAGGAGGAGCGGGCGGCGACGGTGCAGGGCGCGGCAACGGCGACAGCGACGAGGAGCAGCCTGGCGGCGTCGAAGCGTCGGGGGGAGAATGTGGAAAAATCCTAAGTGCCACACTTATATAGGAAAAGCATTAGTCCCGGTTGGGGACGCCAACCGCGACTAAAGATACCCTTTAGTCCCGGTTGGGGACACCAACCGCGACTAAAGGGTACCTTTAGTCGCGGTTGGTCTCCCCAACCGGGACTAAAGGGTATTTCGCGCCGCTTTCGTTCCCGCGCGGAAAGAGCCTTTAGTCGCGGTTCGTGTCACGAACCGCGACTAAAGGTCCTTTTTCATATACTTTTCAGAAAATAAAACTAATTCATTTTAAAATCTTAAAAATACAATTATATATCAAAAAAATCAGAAAAATAAAACTAATTCATTTTAAAATCTTAAAAATACAAATAATATATCAAAAAATTCAGAAAAATAAAACTAATTCATTTTAAAATCTTAAAAATACAAATAATATATCAAAAAATTCAGAAAAATAAAACTAATTCATTTTAAAATCTTAAAAATACAATTATATATCAAAAAATCAGAAAAATAAAACTAATTCATTTTAAAATCTTAAAAATACAAATAATATATCAAAAAATTCAGAAAAATAAAACTAATTCATTTTAAAATCTTAAAAATACAAATAATATATCAAAAAATTCAGAAAAATAAAACTAATTCATTTTAAAATCTTAAAAATACAATTATATATCAAAAAAATCAGAAAAATAAAAATAATTCATTTTAAAATCTTAAAAATACAAATAATATATCAAAAAAATCAGAAAAATAGAACTAATTCATTTTAAAATCTTGAAAATACAAATAATATATCAAAGAAATCAGTTCATCGATCCCTTGAAGGTGTGACAAAAGGTTTGATACATCATTCAGTTCATCGACCAAATACAAATCATCCGGATTCGCCATCGTACGTTTTAATTCACATGATCCATTCAACAAAGTTTGGGACAATAAATTATTATAGATCAATTCTTCCCTTGTGTCCCTGCTTGCTTACGATTGTGCCGTATCCATGGAGCATCCTCATCATTTAACTTAATGCTTGGGTCAGTGTTCACTTTGAAGGGCGGAATTTCACCAAACATATTATAATCTTCTGACATGTCTGTCTTGTCCTCCACTCCCACGATGTTTCTTTTCCCTGAAAGAACAATGTGGCGCTTTGGATCATCGCATGATGTACTGATCGTTTTCTTATCTTTCCGTTTCCTCGGTTTGCTACTCATGTCCTTCAAATAAAAAACCTGAGCGACATCTTTGGCAAGGACGAATGGTTCGTCAAGGTAACCAAGATTGTTGAAATCCACCATTGTCATTCCGTATTGCTCGTCCACCTTAACCCCACCTCCTGGTAGCTTGAACCATTTGCACCGGAACAAAGGGACCTTAAATGTTTTCGCAACCAACTGCCGAAAGTCTTGATCCCTTATTTGTCTGTCCCGAAAGGTTACTGAGAGCAGGCCAATCGTTGATGGTCACAAAAAGCAACGCTCGTAGGTCAAATTCCTCTCCTTTGTGCTCATCCCAGACACGTACACCAGGTCTGGCCCACAACTGTAAAAGTTCATCAACTAATGGCCTTAGGTACACATCGATGTCGTTCCCGGGTTGCTTTGGACCTTGGATGAGCACTGACATCATAATGAACTTCCGCTTCATGCACAACCAAGGAGGAAGGTTGTAGATGCATAGAGTCACGGGCCAGGTGCTATGGCTGGAGCTCTGCTCGCCAAAAGGGTTCATGCCATCAGTACTTAGACCAAATCTTATGTTCCTTGCGTCAGCTGCAAAATCTTTGAACACTCTGTCGATCTTTCTCCATTGCATTCCATCAGCGGTGTGTCTCAACTCCCCGTCGGACTTACGGTCCTCTTTGTGCCATCGCAACGACTTGGCATGCTTTTTGTTCCTGAACAGACGTTTCAACCGTGGTATTATAGGAGCATACCACATCACCTTGGCGGGAACCCTCTTCCTGGGTTTCTCGCCCTCAACATCGTCACCAGGGTCATCGCCTCTGATCTTATAACGCAATGCAGTGCATACAGGGCATTCATTCAAATTCTCGTATTCACCGCGGTAGAGGATGCAGTCGTTAATGCATGCATGTATCTTCAGAACCTCTAAACCTAGAGGGCAGACAACCTTCTTTGCTTCGTACGTACTGGCGGGCAACTCGTTATTCTTCGGAAACATATTCTTCAACATTTTCAGCAAATTTTCAAATGATGAGTCACCTACACCTTCCTGTGCCTTCCATTTTAGCAAATCCAGTGTGCAGCCCAGCTTTTTCAGACTATTATCGCATCCTGGATACAACGACTTTTTGTGATCCTCTAACATGCGATCCAAATTCTCCCTATCCTTGTCAGTTTCGCAGCGTCTCCGTGCATCAGCAATGGTCCGACCAAGATCATCAGCGGGCTCATCATGTGCCTCTTCTTCACCTTCACCTAACCCTTCCCCACCTTCAGCATCATCCTCCATGAAAGTATCACCGAAATGATCATGATAGTTGTCATCGATATCATCCCCTTCTTCATCTTCTTCCATTCTAACCCCTCTTTCTCCATGCTTGGTCCAACAATTATAGCTTCGCATGAAACCGTGCCGAAGCAGGTGCATGTGAACGTCTCTTGAGGAGGAGTAACCCTTCTGATTCTTACAGACAGCAAATGGACAGATAATAAAACCTTGCTGCTTGTTCGCATTTGCCACTACGAGGAAATCTTTCAAACCCGTAGTGAACTCGCCGGAGAGTCGGGGACCGTACATCCATTGCCGATTCATCTGCATTATTATTATATAAAGTATATAATTAACCATCATGCATTTGTTAAACTAACTAGCTAGAAATAATACAAATTAAACAATGAACTACACACATGCATATTTTATCAATGACACATGAAAGGTTCAAGTTGCTAACCGCGATCTCGGAGGAAAAATAAATGAGAAAGCTCAAGTGTGGCTCGGACACTTCATATCATGTTTGTTTCAGGCTCTCGGGCATTTCATCGAACACCTTGTGTGCATAGGAGGAACCAAAAGCAAACCCACCACCCCTTCTGAAAATTGTGAAGTGAGCTGAGTGAAGTGAAGTGAGCTGAGTCCTATATATAGGGATGGGCCTTTAGTCCTGGTTGGCCTGGCCAACCGCGACTAGGATGGGCCTTTAGTCCCGGTTGGCCTGGCCAACCGCGACTAAAGGCCTTCGGGGACCTTTAGTCCCGGTTGGCCAGGCCAACCGGGACTAAAGCCCCTCCCATCCGCCAGCTGTCGACCGAGCGCGCTGGGCCCAGATAGTTGGTCGCGGGTCTCCTCCCGAACCGCGACTAAAGACCCCTTTTGTCGCGGTTCGATTATTTTGGGGACTAATGGGGGCGTATGGAAGCCTCTTTTTCTACTAGTGTGATGTTCTATCCATAGCCAATTAGAAAACACAACTGCAATAATTTTAATCCGAGTAACCATATGTTGGTAGAAAAACTTAATATTAAGTCTGCACATGACATGGTAATTCCAATTCAGAGTTTCCATATGTCGGTACCAAAACAGGATATTAGGTGTGCGCATTGCATGCAGAGAGTACAACTTGCACTAGTTTCTACTGGACAAACAGGATATTAGGTGTACAAGATAGCATCATTTTCTTATCAACAAATAAAGTGAAAACACAACTTGCACTAGTTTCTACTGGACAGAACAACATGTTCCGTTCAATATAAACATGTTGGGGGCCATTTTCTCCATTGCTGATTTGTATCAAGATAGCCTAGTATACCAGTTTGCTGCTGCAATACGTTACCTGAGAGTTAAAGCACCGTTGGTAGCTAATATGCAGTGTTTGTTTTTTCAGTTTGCTCGAATCTGATTTGTGTGTGTGTGTGTGTTTTGCAGTTTCCTTTACACCCATCTGGTCTGGTGAAGTTGGACGACACCATCAGCACGGTGTTTGCCGCAGCCATGGACAAGGTGCTGTTGCTGCTGCAGCCTCCATGCCCCAACAAGCAACCTTCAACTGCAAATAGTATGTTCGTTTCTTCATCACGGTGGTACAAATGAATCCATTTACTGAGCTGCTCAACTGATGTGATGTTGCTTGCTTGATTGATGACTGCTTGCTTGTTAACTAGAAGAAGAAAACCTTAATCTAATTGATGAGAATCATGTATTTTATTCATTTTAGACAAGTACTACTGCTTTTCTTTGCTTGTTTGCAGCAGCCATGTTTTTTAAAATTTAATTGTTAGTTTGGGAAGTTATTGGTTCAATCTAGTATGTCTCTACTCATCAGTCTTTTCATTGTCTCTTTTCCAGTCTTCATGCTCAGTACTTCTTCAGTCTTTTTGTTTCAGTATATGAGTGTTTACTCTTGGTGCAGTCTGTTGTCTTAGTTCAGTATAGTTGTGTTATAGCTCAGTACTTGTGTTGTCTTTACTTTTGTGTTATAGTTCAGTATAGTTGTGTTTTAGTTGGCCAGCGGTCCATTTTATTGTCATCTGATCAGTGTTAGGTGGACATGTGTTATAATATCATGGCCTCTTCTTGGTTCAGAACTTAAAATCCCCCAGGAAACCATAATGTATGCACATTTAACTAATGTCAGATATCAGAGTAATTGAGAATTTCTTTGCTTATATTTTGGTATTATGATTCAGAGATCATAGATGTTTAGATTGTTTATGATTTTTTCAGTTTTTTTCCGACGGCTAGGTGAAGAAGATGACCTCCCGTGCCATTGCTACGCAAAAACCATGCCGAAGATGGCCTAATTTTAGCTGCTCTTCGCCGGTGGGACGGCTGTGGTTGACCACACCGTAACCACTGAGTGGTTGCGTTCTGTAGCTGCCACCCTGCTCGGTGAGCTCCATCTCCTCAGAGGATTTCCCTGTGGTATGCTAGGTGGTTTGTGGCTATGTTGCCATGGCTTTGTTTTGGAATGTGCTCATTAAATTAGTGTGATGCTAGATTTATAAAGATTGTACTGTTGTTCCTATTGGGGTAGTTGTCACTGTTTTAGCTTATGGACTGGTTTTGATGAAATTGGTGTTGTCCATAATCTATTGGTGTTGTCCATAATCTATTGGCACTTGTGGTTATCTGCTTTCAAATTTGGGTTTCCCCAAATCCTCGCGTTCATAGTTGCTGTACCGGTATCTCTTGTACTTCTCATGGTGTTGTTGCTACTGGGTTTATATATTGCTAAGTCATAGCAATAGCCTTCTAGTTTATTGCTTTAATTGTTGTCCCTTGCTGTACTGGCATGTTTACACTTACTAGTTGCCAACCCGTGCTTCCGCACGGGCTAGCTTAGTTTAGATAGATGTACATAAGTTATACTCCCTTCATTCCATAATAAAGTGTGTATAGGTTTTTTTAACAGCTGGACATTGCAAACTTTAATCATGTTTAGAGAGAAAAATATATACTTTTAGAATACTAAATGCATATCATTGGATACATCATGAGTTAAATTTCCATATTGTATATGTTTGGTACTGTAGATATAGATAGTTTTCTCCATAAACTTGGTCAAAGTTAGCTAAGTTTGACTTTTTGGAAAATATATATGCACTACATTATGGAATGGAGGGAGTACTTCTATTAACATTTGTTATCTACAATTTTTGTTTGAAACAATCATTTAAATAGTAATTAATCATTGAGACTAATAACATACAATAATCACTAGTAGAAAAAGGACCTAATGTGAGACACATTAGTCCCGGTTTGATTTTGGCCCGGTACTAATGGTACCATTAGTGCCGGTTCGAACGGCTATGCATTAATGCCGGTTCGTGTTGAACCTTTAGTACCGGTTCGTGCCACGAACCGGTACTAAAGGGGTGGTGGCAGGCTGGCGTCAGGCCGGGGCCCCACAATCACCTTTAGTACCGGTTTGTGGCACAAACCGGTACTAAAGATTCAACACGAACCGGCATTAATGCATAGCCGTTCGAACCAGCACTAATGGTACCATTAGTACCGGGCCAAAATCAACCTGATCTCACGGCGGGAGAAAAAAAAACTATTCTCATGCATCTTCCTCCTCATGCATCATCCATCGAAGTAGATCTTACCAGTTGGACAATGAGACCCAGTCTCGTAGATTTTCCCCCCATATTTTATGGAAGAGGCGTGAGGAGAGGGAGGAGAGGGAGGGGGAAGATGCGTGAGGAGGAGGAGGAGGACCAGGTGGTGGCGCGCCTGCTAGATCCGAGGCGCATGGGCGCGGAGGCAGCCGCGATGGGCTCTGACCTCTTCTTCACGCACGGCGGCAGGAGCAGCTCCACCTCTCCACTCCCTCCATGCGTGAGCCCTCCACAACCCCACCCCCACGCCGAGGCAGCAGCCAGAGGCGGTCGGCGGCGGCGGCGTAGGCGAGCTCCCTCCCGCGCCCTCCTCTTAATTTCCTCTCCCCGACGGCGCCGGTGAGATCCATCCCGTGCCTTCCCACCCGTCATGTTCCCCTCCCCCACAGCAGCCCTCCCTGCTGATGGAATCCATCTCTTCTGCGCTCTTCTTCTTTCCCTTCCCTGCCTCCCCGGTTCTCCCATATATTTGCACATACTAAGCTCGCTCAACCACACAGGCAGCTTGATTGATTCCTATACTAGCAGCAGTAAGTTTGTGTCTAGGCGGCCTCCTGTATGTGTGATTTCGTGTAGTCATCTAGCCTAGTTAGATGCCACTGGACTCCCAGGTTCTTTCCTGTGTGGAACATGACTAAATTTTGTAATTTGCAATAGTTGTTTGGGTGACATCTCAGATTCCCTTTGAGGTCCTGTAGAGTAAATTGCACAAAACCACCACTTTGAAGGCTAGGTTTGCGAAAACACTACAATACATTTTTTTTTGCAGAAAACACCACGTCTATGGTAATCTTTTTGCAAAAAACACTGATTGGCGGATCGGGCTGAGTTAAGTGAGTTTATGACAAATGGGGCCCGCCAGTCAGGCTGACGTGGGGGTGGGGTTAATAGGATTGTCAGCTTACATTTGTCAGGAAAATAACAAGTGCAGACTTGGAAAGTAGAGGGAATAGAACTCTGAAGTTAAGCGTGCTCAGGCTGGGGGAGTGAGAGGATGGGAGACCGGCCGGGAAGTTAGACGATTTGGAATGAGTGATCCACACTTGAGTAGTTAAGAGGGATGATTAGAGACTAAATCATCAAATAATTCAAAAAATTAAAAATAAAAAAATTCAATATTTTTTTTTAAAATTTTCAGAAAAAATAAAAAAAAACCTTTAGTACCGGTTGGTAACACCAACCGGTACTAAAGGTCCCCCATACCACAGCGCGAGCTCACGCCACGTGGTGGGCCTTTAGTGGCGGTTCGTGCCGAACCGGTACTAAAGGGGGGGGGGGGGCTTTAGTCTCCACTCTTTAGTGCCGGTGGCAGAACCGGCACTAAAAGCCCTTACGAACCGGTGATAAAGCTTCGTTTTCTACTAGTGAATGCATATTTGCTACCATGTGTCAAAAATGTTCTACTCTTTTGAATAAATTTTTTGTCATATAACTTACATATATGTATGGTTTACCAAATATGTTACACTAAGATTGTATTATCCTATTATATATTATAGAACTGGTCGATTCCTATACTCACACTGTACATATGTCAATGGAAGGATAAGATAGTACACAAAAATATGTCAATATTCACTAATATCTTCATTTGTGCATTTACTAATTGAGTCTTGCCGAGCCACATCAACCACGTAAACTTTCTTGCAAAGAAACTAACAAAGCAAAAGATATATCACTACAGCACGGATGACATTACGAGGCATTCTAAAACGCCTCCTTAGGACGCAAAAATGCCTCCGAATGTTTTTGTCAAAAATGCTAGAATTGGTCGCGAAGGGAAAGGCCACTCGAGGCATTTTTTTTATAATGCCTGAAAGATCTGGCATTCTGAAGTCGCCTGTACTGTTCTCGGGCGTTTTCTTGATTGAAATGCCACTAAAACCACCAACGGAAGTTGTATTTTCTTTGCTGTCCTGCGGCGCCCGTTGCCTTGCGCGCGTGCCTCTGCCTGCGTCCATGTATGTTACTGCTCTGAATCAATTATAACTGTATAATACATGTACACGCCTACACGCATCCTCCCGTCCATGTTTGTTGATCTGCTTTCCGAAACGGTACGGTACCCATCTTTCCTCCTTTTAAGTACGTTCAACTGTTACTTTCTATTTGGTATGGGACTAAAATTTAAGTTAAAATGTCGCGCTAGCAAAAAATCAAAGCAATCAGGATAAGAGAAATGTTGTTTCTGAAGTACAGAGCACACAGTTTTAACTAGTTTTATACGGAGATAAAAGAAAACCGATCTCTTCTCCAACGCCAGCGTTCGGCTGCCCCGGCGCTGAGATTAAACGACGACGCCCAGGAGCGCGAGTCTCGCGCGCAGCAGCAGCTCGGTCACCTGCCGCCAACGCACCAAGCTGCAATACGCGTCCAAAGCTGCATGAATCTGAGGCGTTTCCCAAAAATGCCTCCAAAGCTGCATCAATCTAAGGCGTTTTCTTAAAATGCCTTCAAAGCTGCATCAATCTAAGGCGTTTCCTTAAAACGCCACCTTAAAGCACGATTTTGAGGCGTTTACAGAATGCCCTTACAAAAACGCCTGCAATTGACTACTGTGGTGTACGTAGTGTATGATGGACAGAGTTACTATCTTTAGGACAATAGCTGTCCAACGGACTCAACTGGTACAGATATGAAACTCGACAGTATATGGAGGAGCTGAGTACCTGCGGTGAGTATTAAAATGTCAGCCACATCATTGACATCAACATACATGCATGATTTCGGCGCCGGACAAAACAGGGCTGATGTTACTATGTTACTCCGGCAACAGGGCATCAATTTTAGCAACTGTCACGTACAAAGTACTGCTTGTCTGTTGTAGTCTTGTTCGTCCTAATAAAAAGAAATTCAGCACTGGCCAGTACACGGTGGTGTACACATTGCAGTGCATCATCATCGTCTGTGCAGGGCCAGCACACACAACTCATGTTTCCTCCCCAAGCAAGCTAGATTCTTTCACAGTTACCCTGTGTTGTTGCACCTTGAGTCTCAAAGGTTGGGCTACCCCGTCCGTGATGCCACGATGACGCAAGCAGGCTATATTTCAGAGGACAATAAGGCATAAAAGTAAACAACTGAATTTTACCTCATTGCAAGATAGGTCAAAAATGTTAAGAAGACAGATTCAACATACAAACTTGTTACTTGAGCCAAATGTGCAGAAAATTTGAACAAAGAAGTTGTTAAATGTACCTTTCAGAATATCAGATCCAATGCATGGGAGTTCATGCCATACAAATTAAAAGGCTACTTATGGTACTCCTCGGATCACCCATGGACTTTTTTTCATAGGTATATAATATAACTATCTCAGAACCTGGCATGTGTGCATAATCATAAGTAAAAAAACTAAAAATACACTAATAAGAAAAACCTTAAAGGTAGAAGCTGTTTTATGTTGGACAGTTGGAATGTCATGTTTAGTTGACGTTTGAGTAACTACTACTTGCAAATATCAGGACACTGAATCAATACATATGGTACAGTAGAGTCTATGACCATGATCCGTAGCCAACAACAAAGCCTAGAGAAAGCCTAAAAATAATACAACAGGGATATTACTTTCAGTAATATAATATAAATCTCAGTATCCTACTATTATAGCAAACCCAGGATAGCATGGATAGCATGCCATCTTTTCAAGTTCAGACTGCAGCTCAATCTGTGACATATTACAGCAAATAGATACCAAGTTAGCTGTATGCAAACATGTGAAGAGGGAAGACCATGAGACCTACATTCATTTGATAACAAATATATAAAATCTGAAAGATGGCAATACAGAGTTGCAATATCAGTATTAGCAGAGTTACAATTAGACTGGTTTTCAGAATAAGAAAACACTAACGAACACAGGACTATAGGGACTTCAAAGGTACAAAATTTTGAACATAAGATAATTAAAACAGAGTGAATATCACTCGTGAGCTTGTTTGGCATTGCCCTCCAAACACTAGGTGATGCTGCCGTCAAACACGCAAGAGTCCCCAATCGTGATAGGTAGCGACATGACAGTGCTAAGTATTACAATTATAACATAAGCATATCAAGAAGTGATACTGTGTATAAATAACTAATAGTGCAATAACGGATGGACACTCAGATTCAGAACGCCATATAACAGGTTAGCCATGTTTTACGGCCATGAACCACTCCAAATCTAGGTGTGGCGCTGCTGAATCCTGCATCACAAAACAAAAAATATAATTTTGAGGAACACACCATTCCATTGAAAATTATACATCATGCAAGGAAGTTTAATCTGAACCAAAACCGACACAATAGAACGAAAAGTTAACATCACATACCTGCTAGTTTCTCTTGCTTTACCTTGCAATTCGATGTGGTAAACTACTTTTATAGTCAGTTTATTTGTAGATCATTTTGGTATTCGCCTCACATAGTAGGTAGCTCCTAAATCTGATCTGGTAGATCTTGAAAGAAATCCTAAAAACCATGACATCATAATATATGTGAAATCAAATCAGTACACAGTTGAGTTTATTTGTAAGTAGAGTTAGCACTTGCTGCATGGTATAAAGAGAGATAGAAAGACATGAAGATGAAAAACCCTCTCTTGCCGCCGCCGCCGGCCTCCTCGCCTCCCTCCGCCGCCGTCGGCCGCCGGGCGAGCACCTCCAGGCTCTCCCCGCTCTCCCACCCCCTCCCCCTCCCCCCTCTCCTCCCCCACCCCCCCGCGGCGCGCCCGCGCGCGCCGGGGGGGGAACCGCTCCTGCTGCGCCTCGGTCCCTCCTTCCTCCCCTCCACCCCGCCGTCGCCGGTGAGCTCCGTCGGGCAAAGCCCGGTGGGCGCGGCGGCGGCGGGGCCCCTCTCCCCCCTGCTCGTGGGACGCCGGCGCGGAGCGGCCTCCTCGAGCTGCGGTGCTGGACTTCGCGGGGTTCAGCAGCTCGGCGGCGGGCTCGCGGGGCAGCCGGCTGGTGGCGGCGCGCCGGTGCCCTGGGTCTCGTGCGTGGCGGGGCGGCTGCGGCGCTCCCATCTCGGGAGGTGGCGCGCGGTCGGCCCCTGCTGGATCCAGCCGGATCTGGTGGTGGGGGTCGGCCGGCGACGCGTGGTGGTGGGGGTCGGCCGGCGACGCGTGGTGGCGGTGGTGCGTGCCCGGCGACTCCGGCGCTATGAGCTCGCCGGGCGACGCGGGTAGGGCAGCGGCCGGGTGTGGCCGTTGCTCCGGCCGTGGGCGGCGACGTGTGGAGGTCCGGCGGTGATGGACTCCCGGTGTCGTGGTGGTTCCATGGTGGCTTGGAGGATCTGCTTGCGGCGGCGGCTAGCTTCTCCGGCGTCGGCTTGTCTGCGATCGGACCGTTTCGGCCTTCACTCCATCTCCTCCGGGCTCGGTCGCTTCTCCCTTCAAAGGGCTGGCCCTTTCCCAGCTACGGTTCATCGCTCGTCTCGCGCCCGGTGCAGCAGGACCGAGCTCGTCTCGCGCACAGTGCCGCCGGACCGAGCTCGTCTCGCGCACGGTGCAGCAGGACTGACCTCGTCCCCGCCCCACGGTGCTGCAGGACCGATCTCGTCTCGCGCTTCGGGCTGCAGGATGGGTCGATGGATGCCAGTGTTGGCCGACCTGTTGGGTCCCGATGCTGGGGGTGGGCCAGGGGTGCAAAGGCGGATCCTTTTTTGCTCGTCTCTTTGGTTGGGGTAGCGGCGGGTCTCGGGTGCATTTGAGCTACATTTAGAAAATTGGTTCCATTTATTATGTAAGATACTGAAAGTAATAAAAGCATGAATCAAAATAGAAAATGAACCGGGCAAGATAATATGAAAGTAACCCAAGAACCTTCCTGTACTTCAAATAAGTTATCATTTGGCAAACATGCCATGGATAAGATGTAATCCTGAATATATCATATTCCCAATATTGAGCAGCGCATAGCATTTACTCCCTGCGTCCCAAAATAAGTGACTCAACTTTGTAGTAACATTAGAAATTAGTACAAAGTTGGAAGTTAGTACAAAGTTGAGTCACTTATTTTGGGACGGAAGGATTATAAGTTAGCGTTCACTTGCATGACCACTATTGATTGTGTAAAAAGACTACAAATAATTGCAACTCATAACTGAATTTGTGAAATTAACATTTAGTTGGTAAAAGCTTGGCAATCTCCAGACTTGAAAAAAATATATTACTTGTGCTGGAGCAGGCAAAGAATGCTAGAAGACAGAGCGAGGCTTTATCTTGACAGGTCCATTAGTGTGGCATGTAAATGCGAGTTAAATGAAGCATAGCTCTAGTTGAGGAAATGTGATGCTTGAGGTAATGCCAAAGGATTTATGTGATTTATATTACTGTGTACTTTGGTTGCCATTTTACTTTGGAAAATGCTTCTTTCCAACCGACTGATCTCTCGCTCTCGTAAATCTCCTCGCGCGCCGTCCGATCGCGAGAGATCCGACGGACCCGGTGTAGCGCCTGACGCGAGAGATCTATCGGGTCGGCCGTTTTCCCTCACCCGCACCCCCTTCCGAACACCGCAACATTTCCCCTTTCCCCTTCGTTCCTCTCGCCCTCGCTCCAAATCTCCGATGCGACGGTCGTCGCGGCGTCCAGCTCCCGGGGCGGCGAAGCTGACGCGAGGTCGACGAGGGGAGGCGCGTGAGGAGGTCCGCGAGGAGGCGGCTGAAGACATGGACGGCGACAATCTGCAGGACAGGTACCTCGGATCCTTCTCCAAAATAATACGGAAATCCGCAGCAGAAATTCGTAGTAGAAAGGCCAGACGATCTATTTTAGGGGAGGCGGATCGCCGGCTCGCCGGAGTTTTAGGGGCGGGCTCGTCGGTAGACATCTATTTTTGGGAGAGGCGGGGTGGTCTTTGTTCTGGATTTGGAGCAGGAGTTTTGCCAGAGCCCATACACTCTCTCCGGGATCTCGCGCTCGCAACTGCCTCTGTTTCAAGCTTGTTGCAATCTTCCACGTCTTTTGCACTGCACCTTGCTGAAGGTCATCAGTGATGGCATGTGTGTGTGTGTTGCTGCTTTTTTGACAGGTTTCGGTGGTGCTCACGACTAATGCTGCAATCTCGTCGACTGCATGTGGATTTATGCAGACGGTTGCTGCTGTTTTTATGTGTGTAGCAGGTCTGATGATGCAGAGATATGATTAGACGGTTTTTTGCATTTGTAGTACTTGCGAGTTGTAGATTTTAGTGTAGTTTTGTCTGTTGTTGTGTTTGTTCAGGAGGCAGTTGTGTTGCATTGCAGTACATGTTACCCCAGGATTTTTACCCATATTGCATGGAAATTGCAGAAGTAGTTGTTTGTGTTTGTTTTTATTTGATATCTGTTAGTGATAGCTATATAGGTTTTCCCTTTCAGAAGTTAGTGAAGATGCTACATTGCATTTTTTATGTGGCCTCCTAAAATGAATGACCAACCAGCATTTTCATGCAATGACCAAGTATATTTCAGATTTTTTTCACGAGTTTCAGATTTTCATGCATTCCTTCTCTATAGCTTTTAGTGTTGTTAATGGGTGTTCTGAACATTTCCTTTTTGTTCTTTTTTTTTGCAGTGATCCAAAAATGGATGATGATGAATCTTCCGATGGGTCGTTTTCAACGCGCTTTTCAGCTAGCCGTTTGCGTGAGGTTGCAGAGAAGGAGCTGAATGCTAACAAGAGGGCAGTGCTAGAGAAGTCGAGTTTTGGTTCGTTGTTGAAGATCAGACCATTTTCTGTACCTCTTGAGCTGATTGACTGGGTAGTTATGAGAATTGACACTAAGCATTCTTTGTTCAGGTACCTTCAAATCACCCTCTGGCCCATTTCATTTTGTTTGTGTCTCTGTTGCAATGTTCTTTATTTGGAATTGCATAGCAATGTTCTTCGTCCTCAAATTTGACATGTGCCTTTTGGTCAGCCATAAAAAGAAGACTATATTGTTCACTAGAGACATGGTGCAAAATTTTTTTAATGTCCCATCCGGACCAAGGGTAGTGGAGCTGCTGAAGAGGAACGAACGTTGCGAGCTGCGCGACATATATTGAGAAGGCACAAGGGCTCCAATTAAGAAATCCATTTCTGTAATCAAGAAAGCATCGGATAATGATGTTGTTACTTTAGAGAGGACTTGGGTTCTTTTATGCCTTGCTCCCGTGCTAGTTCCTGGCACCGGCAACATGGTCTCGTTGGACTACCTTGCTAGCTTGAAGGACTTGGATGAACTGAATGAGTTTGCGTGGGACGAGCATGTGTTGGCAACTGCGTTGAGGGAGGCGAGGAATTACCAACTAAAGAGGGAGGCTGGGGCAAGTGGCTTCTGGATAGGGGGCTGTCTACCTATGTTCGTGGTATGCCAAACGCAAATCATTTTTGTCTATGTTTTCATTGGTTCATATTTTTGCTTTACTTTATTTTATTTTATCCTGCTCGCAACAATCATATGTACGATACAACCTTCTGATTTGTTTTCTTTTTCAAAAATATATGTAGTTAATTTACATGGATTTCCTGGATGTGCCTCGGTCATTGATTAGTGAGGAGACGTTCAACTACTCGCTGCCCAGGGCTTGCTTTGTGTGCAATGCAGATTTTGAGCTTGTTAAAGAATTTGACAGGAACAAGCTCACCCTCGAGAAGGTTGATTTTGGAAAGCGCAATGTAAGAGCAGACCCAATCTTCCTTTTTTTAAAGATTTCTTTCGGTGATAAACATCTTATTTTCTTCTTTTTGGTGATTGTTGTATGCAGCATCGCCCTTTGTCTCAAACGCCATATGCAGTACTGAAGGCGGACAAGCAATGTGAGGGTCAGAATCAACATCATCCGGCAAATATCACTAATAGAGCTGACAAAGCCAACACTCAACTCAGTGTTGAGGGTGATTTAGGTGCCAAGTTTCGCGTCTCTCTGGATGAGTGGTTGCAGCCGCTCCCTTCCTGCCAAGAGTTAGAGGTAGAAATGCACTACCTTTTGTTAGTGCATGATTTTGCTTCTTTGTGTTCTTTTGATCTTCTTTTTTCATTTTTATTTATGCTTACCCCCATTTGTTTGTTTCTTATTTGCTGTGCCAGATACCTTTGCACTTGAAGCCTATATATGAGAAGCACAAAAATCTCTATACGGCAGAGTTGAAGAATGTTGTTACCTCTTTTGGGCAGGTCCTGCAGTCAACTTTCTGCAAGCGGTTGGGTCTCATGTTGATGGAAGCGCACTCCAATGCAGTGTCAAACCATGAGCACAGGAGTGAAGGTTTTGTCGCCCCAAGAGTCATTGCAACAAGCAGTGTCGAGCGCACGGGAGCGGTGACTTTTGGCACCCCAACAGCCACTGCAGCAGGCATTGCTATCCACTCTTCCAAGTGTCCATTATCGGATCCTGATTCCCGGGCAGAAGCAGGTGCTGATGATCAGAACAAGGCACAACCTGGTGGTGTAGTTGCTACTCCCAAAGTAGTGGAGACCGGTGCATTAGCTGAGAAGGTTGGGGTGGAAGCGGAACAGGGGGCGGGTCAAAGCACAAGCGTTGCTAAGCGTTCCAGGGCTGCTGCGTTGCAACAAGGTGAGAGTAGCAATCATTCTCATGGGAAGGATTGTGTGGAGCAGGAGGAAGTTATACATCAGGGCGGAAAGGTGACCCCCAAAGATGCTTGCAACATGGATCCTTCGAGAGCTTCTGATAAGGTTGAAACACCAGTTCTTTCCCAGGGCACGGTGCAGGCAATGATGGTAACTGCCTTGGAGTGGGAAGATGGCCCATCTTGTGCTCTTTTCTCGGAGGGGACCGAAGACTATGAGTGGATGAATCAAAAAGTAGACATACCAGTCAAGCATGTGCAGACAGCAAATGCTTCTAGCTCTGATGTGCAGAATTCAATCCCATCAGTGCCAAACTTTGACAACACTCCTCAAGTTGAAAGGCCTAGCAACCTCCCAATCGCAACATTTGACACAGCTCCAAAGCTCCCTAGGGCAAACGACATTCCGGGGCCTGTGTTTGATGTGTCCCCCATCTCATTCAAAAACGCTTCCTCCGATGGACCTCAAGGTTTTTTCTTGCTTCAGAACACAAGCTCCTTTTTATCTAAGAGTTTTCTCAGTGCGTTTCCTTTTTGCATTCTCATGTTTTCTTTCTGTTTTTTGTGTTGTTGCAATGTTGTGCAGTAGTAGTGGATTTGCACGAGACAACCGAGGCGAATGTTGAGGTCAGGGGTGAGTCCAACAGTCTTGGTAAACAGACAAAGAAGAAAAGGGTGGCTGTCTCCCCAGACAATGTGCCAACGATGAAGAAGATTAAGGTTGATGCACACGGTGATGCCTTACACCATCAGTATGTAATGACCAGATACAAGACAAGAAAACCAAAGAAAAACGAGCTTCTGTGAGTCATATGATGATGCTTTTCTATTACTCATTTTTGCCTGAAATCTTTTTTTTTGTATTTCCATAGATGAAAGAGTTTGATATGTGAGCATATCTCTTGCTGTTTTTATCTAAAATCAACACAAATTTTCTTTTTGCAGGCCCGACTTCATTGAAATAGATGGCTTCCATACATCTCTCGAGAATTTTCATGCATCTCTAAAGCCAAGAGCGGAGATTGACAATGAGGTCATGACCTTATACCTGAAGACATTCAAGTATGATGAGTCAGTGAAGAAGAAGAAGCCAAAAAAAATTGTTTTCTCAGTGTTGATGAGTGTTAGTGTTCAAATCTGTTTTTTTCTATCTGTTTGTTTCAATGCTTTTTTGATTTATCATATAGTTGTGGTCTGCCCTCTAATATTTTTGTTTTGTTTTGTGATTTTCTCCATCAGTTGAAACTCAGTGCTGAGCCAGATGTGTTTGATCCGAAGGTGTGCGAAAAAGAATTTAAGAATGCTTGCTTACAAAATCACATTTCAAAATCTGACCTGGTAAGTTCTTATCTTGTTCCATCTTTCATTCTTTTTCTATTTTTTTACCTTTTTTTTCTAAATGGATTTTCTGGTTCTGCTTTGTTTTGATGCATTGCAGCTATTCTTCATGGTTGTACACAAAAGGCACTGGGCAGTAGTAGTTGTTAACATCACCCAAAAGGAGTTCAATATCTTTGACTCCATTAGGAACTCGGAAGACCTTTTTGAGATGGACAGGATCACTAAGAATGTGGTAATGCTCCTGTTGGAGTTTGGCGCAACAAATCTTTTCCTTCTTTTTGCTTTTCCACACCGCACACTTATGCATTTTGTTTGTCCATGTTTTATCGGGTTTGATCAGGTCGCAAACATCAAGAGTGTTGCAATGAGGGAGCCACTTTTTAAGCACAATCTCGAGTCTTACTCGCTATTCACCCCACTTGATTACCCTCAACAAAAAACTTAGTAAGCATTTTTATCCCAGCAGAATATGTGTTTATTTTGCATTTAGAGACATTTTTCTCTTTTTTCACCTAAAGCTGCTTTTGCATTTTATAACTATATACCTTCTATTTTTTCAGCTATAACTGTGGCTACTATAGTATTTTATACGTGGAGAATTGGGATGGCCTTGTTATGCTGTCATTTGGCGAGGTATTTTCTTTAGATAGCAAACCATATTTTTTTTGTGTAATTCTTCTCAACTTGATTGGGATCTGTTTCATGACTAAATTTTTACTTGTTTCCTGTCTTATTGCTTCCTAGGATTACATCCCAAACCTTCAGAAACGCATTGCAGCAGATCTGTTGAGACACCCAAGCAACAAGTTGGACCCCGCGCATCAGCTGAAGCTGCTTCTTCAGCGTTAGATGGGTGTTTTCGAGCTTCTGCAACAGGAGGAGTCATGGCAGCGGTGGCCTAGTACTGCTGACGCGAGTTATTGTAGCTAGCTAGAGTGTAGTTGGGAGCATGTTCTTGTCGCCAGCTCGAGTGTAGTTGAGAGCTTGCTCTTCTAGCCAGCTCAACTGAACCTTTTTCACAATGCAACTCTGAATGAATCACAGGAATGTTTCAGTGTGTGACTGTATGCAAGGATTTGTTTTTTGTGAAGCCTATTCAAGATTGTTTGTCAGCTTATGCAGGGATTATTTGTTTTTTACTTGCCTTTTCAAGAAGATTGTTGATATACTTTGACTGTACCTGGCTTGAGATCTTTTTTTTCTCACAAGTAGTTACAGTGTATCTGCTAGTATCTCTATTACTCATATGGAATTAGTAATTACAGTGAATATACACCTTTTTTATATGGATTTAGTAATTACAGTGAAGTTCGACATCATCAATGAAAGTCAATACATTGTACTCACACATGTAATCGTGTGTGAAGTTGAATAATCGCAACAATAGGGTGGGGTTGGGGCGATTGTCGGGCTGTTGTTTCTCTTCATCTTCATAACTTTTCAATCTCACTAAAACAAAAGGAAATGTAATGCAATATCCTTTCTATGTGGCAACGGGCATGTCAAAAGTTTTTGCTGCAGTTTCTCCAGTGTGTTTTTTATGGAAAAGTTTTTAAAACAGGATGCTTCAATGTACTTGTATGTTTAAGTAGCCAGCAACAACATCATGCATTGTTGTCCCAAGGAAACCTTTCAAAATAAAAGCTACAATGGTGGAAGTACAATGAGCCAGCAACAATATCATAAGCAACAAGGGGAATTGTAATTTCAGAAAAAGAAGAACATTATATCAGGCACAACTCAATGCATGATGAAATAACTACTTTTTGTCCTCTAATGTAAATTGCACCATTCTCTTTGTCAAGAAACTAATCTATGTAACCAATATTACAAATGTGTAGTAGCAAGAGAGTTTTCTTTTTCTTTTTCTGGTCGAAGTTGATCACAGCCTAAGCTCTGTTGCTCTAGCCATGCTAGCATCTGTCTTCATTGCAGCTTTTAGGTAGGGACATTCTTGCACAGCATGACCTTGCTCTTCACAGTAGGGACATTTTTTGACCCCCATTGCAGCCTTCAAGTACTGGCATGTTTGGACACCGTGACCTTCTTCGTTGCAGTACGAACAAGGAGGCGCTTTCTTCTTTGGTCCAGGTTTTCCTCTGGCCTTGGTTTGCTTCTTTTCATCTTTCTTAGCTTTATTCTTATGTGCATCTTCTCGTTGCTCAAGCAGAGTCTTTCTCCTCTTTGATTTTTCAGTCGGACGCCCTTTTTTTGGAACACGTGCGGGGTTCTGAAGCATGGCATCGCCATCAGGTTGCGGCACAGTGGTTGGCTCGGGGGTTTGTTGTTGCTGTTGCATTGCTTGCGGCTGATTTGCTTCCTGTTGTTCTGGGAGCGCCCCTTGCTTTGCTGCAGCTATGAGGGGCTCAAGTTGGTGAGCTGCATCATTCATTATTTTGTAGGCAAGATCGTTGCTGCAAGCTTGTGAAGCCAACCATGTATACTTTCTGCACAAGGCGTTGTACTTGAGAGTGTTGGTTGCAGGGTGCCCAAAATCTAGGAGACATCCACCACCACTCATTGCCGTTGTCGCAGCTTCTGACCACCTCTCTAGCATGTATCTTTGTGGAATTTTTTGGACATTGAGATGCACCATTACCCTTATGATGTGTGCACAAATAATCCCATTCATCTCAAAACAGTTGCAGCTGCATTCAAACTTCTCCTCTGCCAACACAACATTCACTGAAAATATTCGGGGGTTCTCAAAGTAATTTGAGTGCAGCTCAAACCTCACGCTTGCATTGTCAAGAGCAGGGGCCAGGTTCATGATGAAGCCTGTTGATGCCATGACCTCTTTTTGAAACTTGAGAAACACGCTTCGGGTATAGAAGTGAACTGCTTGGCGCTCAAAGTTGTACCTGAATGTTGCAATGAAAAGGTCAATGATTTTGAGTTTTTCAAGTTCCCTGTTCTAACCTTTTCTCTCTACAAAGCACACACATACCTTGAGTAAAGTGGTGCAGTTGTTGCGTGGCCTATGAAAGCTTGATTGTCTTCACGGTCCAACATTGTTTCTTGAAGCACCTCATATTGTTGTACAAATCTCCAGACAGAGTCTTGAGGGTTGACAAATGTCTTGAAGTAGGAGTTGAGACTCTCAGACCGCCCTGTAGTGCTTGTAAATGGGAAGAAGTTCTTTCGGAAGTATGCTGGAGCCCATGTCTCTCGCTTACGCCACATGTTGCTTAGATGTCTGTTGTCAACCAATTCAAAGCAATGCAGCATATGCTGCCAATTCTCCTCGAACTCATCCACCGTCTCCGAATCATTGATAACCCCATAGAAAACCTGCTCAAAATTTTCATCCATGCTCAGGATCCTACCCAACTTTTCCCTTGCTTTTCGCTGGACGTGCCATTTGCAGCACCTATGCACTGTGTTTGGGAAGACATCTTTTATTGCTGTTTCCATTGCCTTGTCCTGGTCAGTCATTAGGTTCAACGGGTGCTCATTATTCATTGCAATCATCCAATGTTGAAACACAAACTTGAAAGTTTCTATTTGTTCATTTGGCACCAAGGCACAACCTAGCAGCACGGTTTGCAAGTGGTTGTTCACACCAACAATAGGAGCGAAAGGCAGATTGTACCGATTTGTGCAAAATGTTGTGTCAAAGAACACACAATCTTTGTACTTTGGGTACAATGCTCTTGTCCTTCCATCCACCCAAAACAGAGCTGTCACTTCGTTTGTTTCTTTGTCAACTTCTGTTGCATAGTAGAATTGAGCATTCTCAGCTTGACGCCTCTTAAAGTAAGCAACCGTCATATCCATGTCCTGAAATGACTGATTTTGTCGCAGCTTGGAACGCGCATTTGAAACATCCCTCTTCACATATGGCAGTTTCCTCCGGTCTCCGCCATGGACCATTCCAAGCATTCCCATGCAATTTGTAGTTGACAAGTTTACATCATGCATTGTCATCAGTAGTTGGTAATCTTCTTCTGGAATTTTGCGATGTGAGCGGTAGAACCTCACAATCTCCTCATGCTGCATCAAAGGGTGTGTATGCTGTGCAACAAAGTAGGTAACAACCCACTTATTGCCCCTGAGGCCAACAATCATATGAGCTTTGCAATCATAACGCATAATCCGATTCCTCTGACGCTTGACTGTCACATCCATTTCAACCCCGGCCTGCTTGCTTGATGAGCTTCCCCCTGCTGCAATTCCTTCCGAGTGGCTGCTTGTCTCACATGTAGTCTCCGGTTTGCCAGCATGCACACATTGGAAGACCCTCTTGATAAGTTGTTGTGGACCTTTCTTCTGGCTGTTCTTTGAGGAAGCTATGCGTGAGCCAAAACCCGTTCCAAATGCGTAGTCATTATAGAACTTTTGGGCATCTTCAATTGAGTCAAATTCCATGCCAACATAGGGCAGAAGTGGCTGAGATGAAATATCATCATCCTCATCTGCATCATGCATTCCACCGTGAGTGTTTAGGACACCACCTGAATCCCCACCACCATGACTTGTGAAAGGTTGCTGAACAAAACTCTCCTCATTTGCCGCCCCATCTTCGGTATGCTACATCATTGCAACAACAGTAGAACAACACCATCAGTAGCAGTTGAACAGTATTTGAGGTCAACATTTCTTTGCAAGAGAAACATTTTTCATAGATGAAACATCAACATGTATATCAGTAGTATATCATTGCAGCATGTTTATAAGATCTATAGGTAGTACTGTAGTAGTACATTTTACGACATTTTTTGGTGCTGCATAACTTTTTTATCAACTTCAAATAACCTTTTTTTTTCATCATAGAGTTTTTGTGCTTGCTGAAATCCATAGACTAACACCACTATAACATGCATAAGGTCTCTAATCTACTACTGTTTTTTGCTATTTTCAGCAGCAAAAATATTTTTCTGAAGCTGAATTTTCAACATTTTTTTTGCAATATCTGAAATCTAAAGCAAAGCAAACATTCAGTAGTCTTACATCCTCTGAATTTAAAGCAAGCAAACATGCAGTGCTGTTGCATTCTCTGAATCAAAGGAACATTCAGGGTCACTGAAAGTAACCTTTTCCAATTTTACACAACCTTTTTTTCTTGTTACTGAACTGAACCAAAGCAACATAATGTGTAGTTTCAAACATTTTTGTTTTTTCTACTTTTTGTGAATTAAAACCAATTAGCATAGCAACATCCAATGAGCATAACTGGCAAATGTCAATGCAGCACATAAACAAGTGGAGGATTTCAGAGGATTTGGCAGCAGGGGAAGCTCACCCAATTTGCAGTGGATCCAGCCGGAGGAGCATCAGAGAAAACAATTGGAGGATCTCGGTACATGCGCGTAGCAGAACTTTGTCGCCTGAGATCGAAGGCGCTCGCCAGAGCTGAAGTCGTCCGCCGGGGAACAGCCGAACCCTCGCCGGAGCTACCACCTATGGCGGAGTAGGCCATGTCTCTGGCGATGTGGTGCGCCATCGCGGGCAGGGGGTGGGGGGTGGGGTTGGGGAAGAGGTGGAGGGAAGGGGAGGCGGCCGCCAGATCGCCGCCGGATCGCGACCGATCCCCGGTGGGGCGGAAGCGCCCGCGATCTGCGGGTGGGGATCGACCTATCCCCGTTTCATTGCAACCGCTCGCGTGGAGGTGGGAGCGTGCGCGTGGTTCAGCTCGTGTGGATCGGACGGACCAGCTTTGTTCGATCGGACGGACGCGAGGGCGGTTTACAAATCCAGCGTATCACCCGTCCTACGCCTAGCTGCGGCCTTTTACTTTACCTGCGCATTGTTCCTCAAACAATGCAATGGACACATCGCTTCAAATCTCAGGAAGCTTAAATGGGACAAAGAGTGACAAAACTCACATGTTCATGTATATGAACAACAAAACATTTGGCGTGTACAGCACAACGCTAGTAGTACATACATAGTTGAGCTGTAGAAATTAGGAGAAATTTTAAGCCAGGTGTCTTGTTTATAATATATCCATGCATATGCACATGGTTGTACCGAATGTCAGAGTATTTTTGCAAGAAACAAAAGGTGTCCCAGATGACCATTTCTGTGTTACAATGGAAGCTCAAGAAAATGGGCATGAAAAGAAGGAAAATTGGCCATAGGAATTGAAGGTTATTTTCTGTCCGTAGCATGGTGGAAGTTCTCCCGTGTGTATTGCAAAACATAGCATTGTTAAAGCTGGAAGTAAAAGAAATAGGTAGATAGAAAAGTTGGAATTAAAAATTGAAGTACCTATTGGGCCTGCTTATTTGGTTTACTACTGTTATTCATGGTTGGTTGCTGGATATTTATTGTCTGCATTGCTGTGTAAGGAGAATATCTGGCATTATAAATACTTGAAGGAAAAACATTGTTTTGTGAGATTTTTGAAGTAATACATACTCTTGCTTGCATGTTTTGGAAGGATTATGGTCATCTTCCTTTGAGCTGCATTCAGATAAGATACTTCTCTTAGGGGGTAAGCCAACCGACCAATAAAAGCAGAAAATGTATAAACCTTGTGCATTATAGGCACGTGAGTATTGTCATACCTGAATGATTTATTGCCATCATTGTTGCTGAAATCTATTCTTCTTTTTGCTCCAGATCTGATGAGAAAGGAAGTTTAATCAGAGTAGTGCAATAAGCTTTGAGGTTTACGAAGCACTACAGACGGGAAGCATAAGATTGATCAGAGTGGTTAAATAAGCATGTAGCTTTATGAAGCATACCTGGATTCATTTCCTTTTATGTTTATAGGTGTTTGATTATCAATTGGAGGTATATAGTCAGAGGAGTCATTTGGCTTTTTTGCAATTGAACTAAAGATAATTAGAATAAAAATGATTAGAAAATGTGGATGTAATAATTTGTCAATATATTTTACATGATAAATTTGAGAAATGGTTGGTAACCACTGAGCACTTATGTTGGATGAAGTTGAAGAGGGCAGTAGGTTTGTATCTTGAACTGTCTGAAAAAGCTTGACATGTCAAGTTAATAGTCTGATATACTAAGGGATTAATATTTAAAAGTTGCTAACCTTTGTTGAAGGTAACAGAGGCACTGAATTACAATTGTCGACAGAGAAACTTCTCTTTAGAAAATATACACCTATCTATCACAGGGGGAAATGCAAGGCGTTTGTGTTTAATCGTCTCATGCAAAGAATTACAACAATGAAGCAAAATTAAAATCAGGTTGATATTGAGCAAACAAAATCCAGAATTAGCAAAGCAACCGAGGTGGAGACTATGTACCAGTAGGACGCACAAATCGAATGCGTTTGTGTAGGCAGAGAGGGAAGACGAATGAACAGTACTTGGGTGTAATCGAGCAAGTACAAGGCACAAATCGAATGTTGAAGTGGAGCGTCGACACCAACATTATTAGGATAGGGAACGCCAAACATCAATTAGGGACCTGCAATAGAAATTGTTTTGTTTTTATTTATAGGGAGTTCGGTTTTCCATAAGAAATTGGCAACAAAATAAAAGAAAGCAGGTTCAAAGTAATGGGCTGTAGAGGGGCCTTTTCCATAAGAATAGAAATTGCCTCAACAGACTGATACCATGATCGATTTTGTGCGTAGCTTAATAGGTTTTTTTTTTGCGAATGACGTAGCTTAATTAGGTTCACCGCACGTTGCGGCAGGAAGTCAAGAGAGAATCTTATATCTACAATGGAAGAAAGATGGTTTAGCTACAGTGTTTGAAAAATGCATTACTCCATGCATGATATAATAGTGACGACCAAGGGATCTCATCTAAGTCGTCAGGACATGTGGCGTCCATGGATGCGTTTGTCACATCAGATGAAAGTAAATGATGGTTTGAATCATGAAAATCCTGTGTATTCTGAAGTAGTCATTCCACTCGCTATTCCACTCACGAAAAAGACGGTATATTTTTACTCTACTCCCAAGTGCTGCCCAAAGCTATCCCAATAAAACAACAACTGCTGTTCAAAAAATAAACGACAATTGACACATCTTTTCTATTTCATATAACTTTTCCGCACATCACACATTATTTCTTCAATCGAAAGGTCAATTTGACAGGAATAATGGAGATTGGGTAGCTAAAGGAGGGGTTGCCATCGCCGCCATGCCTGCAGGCCCTTTGCACTCCTTAAGGCATGCCTCGACTGTTATGTAACACTGATTCGTCACTTTGCAACAGTAGTCATCAAGGCTTTCTTTGTAAACACACAATGATACATTTATCTTCTCCTTATCGATGCCATCGATGACTCGACCTATGGAATCACAGATAAATAATTATTTGAAATTAGTATGATTTTCGATTGATTGACAAACAAGAACCACATGCATGGGACAAAAACGAGAAAAGAAAAGACAGTGGTCGTGCACTAGCAAAAAAGAAAAGACATATTTTAAAGACTAGCGATTATCAGACGTAGACAAATAACTATTGCATGTGTATCCCCTGCATACGAGGAGAAGAAGTAGAGCCTGCAGCACTACTCTTGCACGGATGGGAGCCGTGTGCTTGTCCATCTAGATAATGCGATGCACCACAAGCACTTGTTTCAAGAGAAAAGAGATTGACAGGAGAATATTTATGTGTTCTAAGCAAAACTAGAAGTTGATTTCTCTATCCACTCGTAATCCTGTATATATAGAGGGTCAGAGAGAGATCCTGTGATCGGGAAAAGATCAATCAATAATTTGTATAATAAGCAGGTTATCGTACCTTTCCAATTATGGTATATTTAGGGGGAATTTCTAAAATACGGTGGCGAAAATGAAAAGCTGATTGTCAAGTTTTGATAAGCTTGATTACCGTCCTTCTGATTTTAGATGTGTTTCCCAACTCTACTCCCAGTTTACGGATCTGCGGCAAACTGCAATCTAGAAAATTATCTGTACCGGGAGTTCAAAATTACAGCTGCATGCTTGAACAGACTGATAGTACTGTGAGTTCAAACTGTACTCTCTTTTTACGGAACAATTTGAAGTCTGACATGCGTAGCTTAATTACGTTCATGATTACATTTTCATTCAAGAAGTGGTTCATTTCTTTACTAACAATAGCATGTTGCGGTGACAGACCGGGAGGTGACCGACCGCTGCAAACTGCTTCACGCAAGGCTGCCAGGCAACGGTGCCGAGACCTCCAAGCCAGGACCGTTGGCATCAACGAACGAGGCCACCATGTTTGTTCACTGGGAAGAAACGTTCCCGTCAACTGTAAGACTTCTGTTGTGATGTCGTAAAATCTCAAGATGGAATGTCGGCTCAATCTCTCGGAACTACTCATAGAGGTGAGAATATGCTCGTGTATGTAAGCTACTTCGATTGTACTGTGTTCAAAAAAAAAAATAACGAGGCGATGGCTGAAACAATTTGCTAATGTGCAGTCTTGTCTCGAAAACAAAATGCTAATGTGCAGTCTAGCGCAGGCGCAGCTATACCTCGCTCCCTTTCCCCTCCCCTCCCTCGTGCCGCCCCACTTGGGCGACCCGAGGGGCGAAATCCCTAGCCCCGCCGTCCCCCTCGCCGCCGCCTGAGACACCTGCTGCCGGGCAAGCTTGGCGCGCTGCCGATGAAGGTGGCGGCGGGGCCCTCGCTGCCTCGCCTCACCTGCGGGGGGCCTTTGGATCCGGGGCGGCGCCCCGGCAGGTGTGGCGTCGCCGGCTCTTCGGCTCACGGTGGCTTGGGCGCGGGTCGGCGTTTCTCGGCCGTGCGGGCGGCGAGATCCCCGGTGGATGCGGGCCTGCGTGCGGCGGCGGTTTCAGCTCCTGCTGCGTCAGATCTGGCCGCCTCCACTGCCCTTCTTCTCCAACGAGCTCCTCCCCCCTCAGATTTGGCATGCTTCGTCGTGGGGCTCTGGTCTTATTCGTGTGGGAGTGGGTGACGAGGATGCAGGACCGGGGGAATCCCCTAGCCAGCCGTGCCGGCTACGACGCCCGCGGGCGCTGCTCACCTTCTTGGAGGCGTCGGTCAGGTCTTGCCCCCTACGCCCTTCCCCTTTGTATCCCGGGTGAAATCCTCAACATTGTTGGGCTGCGGCAACGCCCATGGCACCGTAACCTTCTTGAAGGCGCTGTTTTGGGAACAAAGATGGGTTGTGGGCTTCGTTGTGGTGTAGGTGGAGTGTGTCGGCGGCAGCAGCGTGTCTCCAGCGGCGGCGGTGTCTCCCTGGGTGTGTGGTCAAGCTGTTGTGGTGCTCTTCGTTGGGCTGCAGTGTGTTTCCTCCGTTGCCCGTGGATTTTCCAGGACGAGAGGGGATAGGGTTCCCCTCCTCCGGTGGCTGTTCTTCAGCTCGTCGAGCGAGCTAAAGATCCCGATTTGGTTTTGGCCCTTACTGCTGCCCATTTCTGCATTCCGACTGCTTGCCCCCTTTCAAGCCTGAACTCTGGGAATTGGCGTCGCTCTGCTCTAGGTGAGTCGTCGTCGGCAGGCTGGGAATGCCTGGTTCCACCCCTGTGGTTTCCTTCGATGCCATACATCCAGGTTCTAGGTTGAGCATGTCCATCGTTCAATGGTGCGGCGCCTCCGACCCAGGCGAGGAGGCAGGGGCCTTCTGTGACCATGGATCTCGATGGATGTGTCTTCTTCAAGCCCAAGTGTTTGGCAACGGCGTGTTTGCATCGTCGTCGGTGCCCTTTTTCTAAGCCGGTTAGCGCTTTCGCCTTGGTTCTCAGCGTGTAAGGGGTCCCTGGTATCCCCAAGCTATATGTTCTATGTCCATCTTCTAGCTAGCTTCTTGTATGTCCATTGTGATCTGCTCCTAGACGCCCTGGTATCTTTGCCGTTCGTTTTCCTTTCCTTTTAGTTGGTGTGTGGTTGCGATCCGGAGTTGTAATCCTGGCCGGTTGATGGCTTTGTTAATTCAAAGCCGGGCTCTGCTTGAGCCTTCGTTCTAAAAAAATGTTATACCTCGCTCGGCGCGAGTTGGACGCTAGCCTCGCCTGAGGGAGCCCCATACTGGATCAGCCCAACTTGCGGGAGGCCACGTCCTTATTTGTTTCTGTTTCTTCTCATGTTTTTTGCTTTGTTCTTTTAGTTTTTTTATACTTTCAGACAACATTCTAAATACAAATATTACAAAAATTACTCTGCATAATTGTTTTGAAAAATGTTAATCTAGCATTTGTAAACTGTTAAATCTGTATAGAAAATGTTTCTTGTGTATATGTAAACTCTATACAAAAAATATACATTTTTTTATGAAAAATTTGCTCATGTATATCAAGCATTTGAAAAAATGCTGATCATGTATAAAAAATGTTAAGCATATATTTCAAAAATGCTAAACCTATATAAAATAATGTTCCTGATTTGTACCGAAAATATAAAATGTGTTATAAAAAGGTAGTCATCAATCACAATTTTATTAAAAAATCATGTATTTCGAAAATGTTAAAAGTGTAGAAAATATTGTCCCTGATTTATACAAAGAATATAGAGTGTGTCGTAAAAATGTGAACATAAAAGTAAAATACTTATAAAAATGTTGATCATGTATAAAAAAAGGTAATCATATATTTGAAAATGTTAAACATGTATTAAAAATGTTCGTGATATATACCGAAAATGTACAATGTGTATGAAAATGTAGTCATCAAACATAATTTGTTTTTAAGATGTTAATAATCTATTTCAAAAAAATCAAGGTGTACAGAAAAACATTCCTGGCATATACAAATAGTATAGAAAACGTATTAAGAAAGTTGAACATAAACATAGAAATTTATAAAAAATATTGATCCTGTATAAAAAAATTAATCATATATTTCAAAAATGTTACACTTGTATTAAAAGACATTCCTGATATATACCAAAAATGTACACTGTATATGAAAAAAGTAGTCATCAAACTTATTTTTTTAAATGCCATTGTGCACTGGCCCAGGACTGAAGCCGTCAAACGAGATATGGTTCAACGCATGAACAATGCCCTCCCTTTGTGACATATCAGCACATTTGGGCCATCCTAGTGTTTGGGCAATGCAGGATTGGGCCCCACGTCTCTATGTCATCACCAGCTCATCCCCACCCGGCAGGCGGATGTGATTTTGAATGTCTGTATCCGCCATGTTTGTCAGACCAGGATCATGATTCGCAGTTATAGCTATAGCCAATGTAGTCCTCGATGAAGGGAGTGCTGACAAGAATGTCACGAGGGCTACCCGGCTACAATAGATGCTGGCATCGATGAGGCCCCTTCCACCGACAAATGTGGACCCCTTGGCAAGATGCGGTTGACATCCAATCGTCGACCTTGATCTACGGAGTAATGATACCATATGACGAGGGTTTAGAGAGAAAGCAACCGAGGCTCACTTGGCAGTAGGACATATTTTTTTATGCGAATACCCAATGCACAAGCTCCTCCTTCGATTTCTTCCGTTGAGTCACATTGGACCACGGATCACCTTGATCATCGTGAACGACATTGGAAAGGACCACATTTGCCTCCTAGAGAGCCCCCTCCTCCACATCAGGTAGATCAGCGTCATCATTGATGACTAGGGGCTCGAATCATGATCCAGAAGTTGGCGACTTCGCCGCCGGGGTTAGAGCACCAAGCAGGAGAGTAATAAGCCCGTGATCCACTAAGATCCAAGCTCCAACACGAACCATACAGTCCATGATCACCATCAACATGGATGCTCTCCCCTCCCATAGATATCATCCTTCCTCGATGTTCTAATCGGAGTCCCGATGGAGAGTCACGCCATACAACTGATCAAACTTGAGAAGGCATGGGCGTAGTGGCGGCGGGGGTTCTGGCGGTCTCACTATCGCCTCAGAGCCTTGGAAGGTTGAAAATATTCATAAGAAAGTCTTTATGTGGGGGGTATGTCCTTATGTAACTTGACGCAACAATAAAAAAGTCTTTGGTTTACTATTTAACACGGTGCACACAAGAAGTGTGAACCAAAACCTATAACCGTTGTGCACCAACTATTTGGGAAAGAAAACAAAGGATATTCAGACAGTGTGACATGGTTTCTTCCGTGCCGACAAGGGAGCAAGCTGAATTAGGCATCTCCCTCCATGGAGCGGAAACGGTACATGGATCCCAGCGACGTGTCATGTGCCTTGTGTCGAGAAAAGACGAGTAATAACGAGGACAATAGAAATGAGTAAAGCAAAGTTGAAAAGGATGGGGAGATCATAAGTGGGATCACGGTTGGCGGAAAGCGCATATACGAGCTTGTGTCCAAATAATGAAACAGGGGAGGGGAGTGCAGAAGGGTCTACGTCGCGACATGGGTGACCGTTGTGTATTAAGGTTGAGTTTTTTGTACAGTCTGATATGTGTAGTTTCAAAGTCAGAACGAAGAATCTTTGCGCGCCAATTTTTCGCAGAAGGATGCAAAGGATACCGAGCTTGTCGATAACAAGCCATATGGTTTCTTTGGTACCAAATTAAGGAGCAATAAAGGTTTGGGAGAGGATATGAAGGACACCGAGCTAGGCGATGATGTCATCAAATGGTTTCTTTGGTACCAAATTAATCAATGCCAATAAAAGAAAAGGTACGCCAATTTAGCAGAAAAGGTACGTGTCATGTTCCTGCGGTCGTAGCTACGGGCAGGGGGGCCGCGCCGAGGGCTCCCGCGCCGTCGGGTTCGACACCTAGACCGGCTCCTCCTCCCCACGTCGTTGCTCGTCCGTCTCAGTCGTCCCAGACCAACGGCACTGTTACTGCGCCCCGGGGTCAGTGGGGGGACGACGGGTACGATGCCTACGGCGTTGGCCAGCACCGTGGGTCTTCATCCTCGGGAGGTGGCCGTGGCTATGCATGGCAAAGTGATGGCTCGATTGAGAGGCCATTTTTGGGGCCTGCCGGGGGCTTCGTTGAGGGGTCTTCGGATCCGGGTCATCGGCAGCGAGGAGGTTACCGTGGCCATCGTGGTGGTCGGGGCGGGCGAGGAGGCCGATACCGTCCACGACAGCCGCCACCACCGGTTGTTGTCGAGCAGATGTCTGATAGCGGGGCGGCAGAGGAGCCTGTGTTGTCTAATCATGCTATGGAGGTAGTGACGGCTCTTGCTTCTGCTCCGGTTCCTGAGGTTATGTCTAATGTCTCTGCGGAGATAATGGACAGGGTTGACTCCGATCGAGCGTCCAAGTGGGCGCGTCGGAAAGAAAAGATGCTTTGTTATCGTTGCGGTGATAAGGGTCACTTCATTGCCGAGTGTGTGGCGCGGCTGTGTGATACATGTGGTAAACTGGCTCATGAATCGGGGGAGTGTCCATTATTGCGCGATCAGGCACCGTCTCTCAAGATGTATGGAGTTTACTGTGCTGAGCTCACGTTTTTCGAGTCTCCGACGGAGCCTGAGGTGCCTGCCGAGTCTCCGAGTCTGACCACGGGGATTGTCAAGGTCACCAGAGGGGAGGTGTCTGAGGCACAGATTGTGCAGAGGCTTCGAGAGTTGGCTCCTGGGGAGTTCCAGTGGGACCTTGTCGGGCTTGCTGACAAGATGTTCAGGGTCGAGTGCCCGTCTGTGGAGGACTTGCAGCGATTGCTGAGTTTTGGGATGTGTAAGGTGCCGGGTACTGATGGTATCCTTGAGTTCCAGGAATGGAAGATTGTTGAGCCTCAGGGTGTACCGCTTACGCAAGCGTGGCTACGCTTTTCCGGGGCACCTTCCTCGCCGCTGCAGGATGCTCGGGTTGTGGCCAGTTTGGGCATTCTTTTGGGGAAACCCGAGCGTGTGGACATGGCTTTCACCAGGGCTCATGGAATTGCTCGGGTGTTGGTCAGTATACTGAATGTTGAGTATGTGCCGGAGGTGGTTAAGTGGGCTTACCGAGGCAGGATTTATAATCTGGTTATTGAGTTTGAGGACGAGAGCCTGCTGTCTGCACCGGATCACACGTCTGACGTTGATATGCATGAGGGTGACGGTAACGCGGGAGTTCAGGAGCCGCCGGCTGAGGACTCTGGACGACAGCTGTCCATGGGGCCGGGGTCTGAGACCGCGATGACCGGGGATGGAGCTACCCAGCCCTCCTCGGTGCCTTCGCAGTCGTTGAGATTTGGATCCTTTCAGCCTTTTTCTGCACCGCCGCGGTTGTGGAGCGACCGGGTGGAGTCCGAGGAGGCCTTTGAGCTCGCCTTGCCGGCGTTGGATTTTATGGATGCTCTGGACTCGGGATTTGGGGCTCTCGGGGCTTCACCTCTTTTGGTCAGGGGGGCGGAGGAGGTGAGTCGGCCGGTGGCCACACCCTCTTCTGGTCAGCGCATGGTCCCCCCTATGGAGATGCCGCAGTCTACCGGATCCCGTGTGCAGGGAGGAGTCATAGACCAGGCGGTCTCAGGTTCTTTTTGTGCTGAGGATGGGGAGGCGGGGCAGGTGGCTCCCGTGTACTCTTCTACACTGGGAGGAGGTCTAGGTCAGGAGGACTTGGATACTTCTTCTCCCGTTGTGATCTCGTCTCGGACGGTGTCGACTTCGCCGTCGGGAGTGGGCTCGGGGCAGGTGGCCTCGGTGCTTGCTCCTATGGTGGCGGCCTCCCCGGTGCAGGTTGGGGAGTCAGGACGGGAGGTCCTGGCCATGTCTCCACCACCATCGGTGATGCCCTCGTCTGGTGGGCCGTGCCAGGCGTCCCTTACTCCTACTGGCGCGCCCGTGGGGAGGCCCGGGCAGGTCGCTCGGGCTGCGGGCTCGGGTGTGGCAGGAGGCCGTACCCCATCCGTGATCTCTCGGGAGGAGGTGATTGCGTTTGGCGGGATCCAGGATCCCATGTCTGAGGGGCGCCGGGTGAGTGCCCGCCTCCAGGCACATCCGGAGGTGGACGACATTCAGCAACGGTGCGCTATGAGGGCGGCCAAGCTTCATGATGTTGAAGTCAATACTGGTATGTCGGTCAATATTTCCAATTCCATATTGCATTTTTCAAATGATGAGATTCTTGATAATGCAAATCAATTAGGAGTTTCTCTTGGTAGTAATGAACATGAAACTACTAATTCTATTAATGATCTCCTTGACCTAGAGGCTGAGCGGGCCTTAGAGATGATTCGCAATATTGCCGCTGTTAAACCCATGTGTGATTCGGAGGTTGATGCGCTTGGGGTTAGGGTGCTTGGTAATTTTTGTGAGGATTTGTTGCCTTCTAGTTCCGAGGCGGGGGTAGAGGATGTGTCTACTGAGATAGGCTTGGCAAGCCCCTCTGACACTGGGCATGAGGACCAGTTGCAGAGTCAAGTTATTCCAAAGAGCAAGTGGAAACGGAAGGTATATCCGGTGTCCGCAGTGCGTAGGAGTGCTAGGTTGCGTTCGGCAAAAAAAATTCTACGATGAATTATGAAAGGAATCTTTTGGAATAGCAGAGGTCTGAGAGACTTGGCTAAAAGAAGGTTTCTTGCTGAGGCGTCAGTCGAACATCGCTTAGATTTTATCGCTCTTTTGGAGACAGGGAGAGATAATTTTGCACCTCAGTTTCTAAATTCTTTGTCGGGAGGTATTGCTTTTGATTGGCACTGCTTGCCGCCGCGAGGGCAATCAGGTGGAATCTTACTCGGCGTTAGATGCGAGACGCTTGAGGTTCGCACTGTGGTTATGGGAGACTTTGCAGTCAAGTTCCGGGTGCGGTCGAAGGAGGATGGGTTTAACTGGGCTCTGGTTGCGGTTTATGGGGCTGCGCAACCCGAGCTCAAGCCCGATTTCCTGGCTGATCTAGTTCGGATGTGTGGCTCCGAGCAGCTGCCGTACCTGGTGGGGGGTGACTTCAATATTATTAGGAGGCGGGAGGATAAGAACAATGATAACTTTGACGGCAGATGGTCGTTCATGTTTAATACTATCATTGAGAGTTTGAACCTGAGAGAAATTGAGCTCTCGGGCAGAAAATTTACCTTCGCGAATGCGCTGCCAAATCCGACGTATGAAAAGTTGGACCGTGTGTTGGCTAGTGTCGATTGGGAACAGAAGTTCCCTCTAGTAACAGTTCAGGCCTTATCCCGTGGTATTTCCGACCACACGCCGCTTTTTGTGGATTCTGGACAGCCCTCCCACTTGGGGAATAAGAATGTATTCTCCTTTGAGATGGCTTGGTTTGAGCGTGAAGGTTTCTTTGATCTTGTGGCTAGAGAGTGGGCTAAGGATTCAGGAGGCAAGACTGCGCTCCAGCGATGGCAGAATAAGATTAGGCACTTGCGGAGTGTCCTGCGTGGATGGGCTAAGCATCTTAGCGGGATCTATAAGGTTGAAAAGGAAAGGCTCCTTTCCCTTATTCAGTCCCTAGATGTAAAAGCAGAAACCACGCTGCTGCCAGTAGCAGAGCTTCAAGCCAAGAGGGATGCGGAATTCAGGCTGAAGGAACTTCTTAGGGAAGAAGAGTTGAAGTGGGCGTTGCGGGCCAAGGTCCGGAGAGTAGTCCAGGGGGATGCGAATACTGAATTTTTTCATATGATTGCTAATGGTAAGCATCGAAAGAAGAGGATCTTTCAGCTTGAGCAAGATGAGGGTACAATTGTAGGACATGAGAACCTAAAATTGTACATTACTGAATTCTATAAGCAGTTGTTTGGTCCTCCAGACAATAACTGTGTGTCTCTGGATGAGTCCAGGGTTGAGGATGTTCCTCAGCTCACAGTTGTGGAGAATGATGTTTTGACGGCTCCTTTTACCGAGAAAGAGGTATTTGATGCCGTCTCCCAAATGGAAACTAACAAAGCGCCTGGCCCAGATGGATTTCCAGCGGAGTTTTATAAGAAATGCTGGTTTATTATTAAGGAGATTTGTTGCCTTTGTTCCATGATCTGTTTGCTGGGCAGCTTCATCTTTTTCAGCTAAATTTTGGAACGATTACCCTTCTTCCTAAGAAAGCAGAGGCAGTGAGAATTGAGCAATTCAGGCCAATCTGTCTTCTTAATGTTAGCTTCAAAATTTTCACCAAGGTCGGGACCAATAGGCTCTCACAGATTGCGCATGCCGTTGTGCAGCCTACTCAAACGGCCTTCATGCCGGACAGGAACATTCTTGAGGGTGTTGTGGTCCTACATGAAACACTCCATGAAATCCACACGAAAAAGCTGGATGGGGTTGTTTTCAAAGTGGATTTCGAAAAAGCGTATGACAAAGTCAAATGGCCTTTCCTTCAACAGGCTTTATGCATGAAGGGTTTTGATGAGGCCTGGCGACGCCAGGTAGAATCCTTTACGCAAAAAGGCAGTGTTGGAATTAAAGTCAATGAGGATATAGGTCACTATTTCCAGACACACAAAGGCCTGAGACAAGGAGATCCAATGTCTCCTATATTGTTCAACATTGTAGTTGATATGTTGGCCATTCTTATAGGTAGGGCAAAGGACGTCGGTCAGGTAGGTGGCTTGGTGCCTAACCTAGTTGATGGGGTGTCTCCATTTTGCAATACGCTGATGATACAATCATCTTCATGGAGCATGACTTGGCAAAAGCGAGAAACATGAAGCTCGTGTTGTGTTTATTTGAACAGTTGTCCGGTTTAAAGATTAACTTTCATAAAAGTGAGTTGTTTTGCTTTGGTCGAGCCAAGGAGGAACAAGAGGCTTATAGGCAATTGTTCGGGTGTGAATTAGGGGCTTTACCTTTTACTTACCTAGGTATACCCATTCATCATCGTAAGCTCACGAACAGAGAATGGAAATGTATCGAAGATCGTTTCGAAAAGAAACTTAGTTGTTGGAAGGGCAAACTTCTATCTTATGGAGGCCGGTTGATTCTTATTAATTCGGTGCTCACAAGTTTGCCGATGTTCCTACTATCTTTCTTTGAGGTTCCAGTTGGGGTTAGGAAACGACTGGACTTTTATCGGTCACGATTTTTTTGGCAGAGTGATGATCTAAAAAGAAAGTATAGACTCGCCAAGTGGGATATTATTTGTCGTCCCAAGGATCAGGGGGGGTTGGGTATTGAGAATCTTGAGGTAAAGAACAGATGCCTGCTTAGTAAGTGGCTATATAAGTTATCAGATGGGACTGATGCGACTTGGGCATAGATACTTCGTAACAAGTATTTGCAATCCAAAATGTTGTCACGGGTGACAATGCGACCAACTGATTCGCCATTTTGGAAGGGGCTTATGAGAGTTAAGACAGCCTTCTTTAATAGAACAAAGTTTATAGTCGGCGATGGTAATGATACTCGCTTCTGGGAGGACACCTGGCTTGGTGAGACTCCGTTGGCGTTACAGTACCCAACTCTATATCGTATTGTGCATCGCCGTGATGCGCTTGTGGCAACGAGTATGCAAGCCACACCCCTTAATATTCAGTTTAGAAGGGTGCTTATTGGTAATAGATGGGAAGCTTGGCTTCATCTGGTGCGTAGACTGATGGAGGTTCAGCTACAAAATCAGCCCAATCAGTTGTGTTGGAAGCTTACTAGGTCTGGACATTTTACCGTTAAATCAATGTACATCGATGTTATTAACTCGAGTGTCATTCCTAACTCCAAACATGTTTGGAAAGTTAAAGTTCCTTTGAAAATCAAAGTGTTTATGTGGTTTGTACATAAACAGGTCATTTTAACAAAGGATAACTTGGTTAAGCGCAATTGGACAGGATCTACTAGGTGTAGTTTCTGTGATCGGGATGAAACCATTAAGCATCTATTCTTTGAGTGCCCGTTGGCAAAAATTTTGTGGCGCTCCGTGCAAATTGCTTTTAACATTACTCCTCCGAGTTTGGTCGGGTCGTTATTTGGAACGTGGCTGGATGGGATAGAGTCCGGTACAGCTAGACATATTCGTGTAGGAGTTTGTGCGTTGTTATGGGTAATTTGGAACTGTAGAAATGATCTGGCTTTTAACAGAATAACTACTATTCATTTTTTGCAGGTTGTATTCCGAGCTACGGCGTTGATCCGTATGTGGTCCCTACTCACTCCGACGGAGGCCAGGGAGCGTTTGGTTACTGGATCTGTCCGGTGGGAGATGGTAGCGCGGGATATATTCAACCGGTTTGGATGGCGGTCATGTAATAGGATTAGCAATTAGTTTCCATCCCTAATTTTCTGCCAGCCGGTTGTGGCTTTATGGCCTTTTATTGTGTATCCTCCTGACAAGGTCTATGTGAGCTCGACGTAGTTTTCTTTTACGACTTTCTTGATATTGTGGAACCTATTTTATTTATCAAAGTGGCCGTATGCATCCTCCTGATGCAGAGGCCGGGGTATCACCCCTTTTCCAAAAAAAAAAAAATATTTAGCAGGATACAATGTATTGCGCTGCATCCAAAGCGGTTAATTACATTAATATATTTTAGGATGTAAAACCAACTACAAACAAAAAAGGATGTAAAACCAACCAATGAACGAAGAGCAACTACGTTCGAACCTGATCCAACAAGAGCAATTTTTGGCACCTCATTAAACATTGACCAGACCAGCAGCTACAAATACCCATCCATTCCCCATTGACTCTTCATCCCAGTCTCGCTCCCGACGGTCATCCATCCATCACCAAGCTAACGAGAGCAAGCTCCGGATGGGGTCGGCCACTATGACCGTGCGCGAGGTGCTGTACATGTACAGCATCGCCCGGGAGGCGTACGAGCGGTTCATCTCCGTGGGCGACAACCTGGAGCAGGCCCAGAACGCGGTGGCGCTGCTGGTGTGGCTTGACCAGGGCACCATCTCCGCCATCCACCATGTCCCCGGCCTTGAAACCAGCGCCGTGGCCATCGTCGCGGAGGAGGCCAACGCCGTCCTCGAGTGCCTCCGCTACCCGGTGCCCATGCTCCCACCCATCCCGTTCATCTCCACGCTCTGCATGCAAGGCGGCGTCTACATCGAGCCTGGCTTCTTCGCCTTCCACCAGGACTTGGTGGTCCGTGGGGTTGCCCACTTCCTTGATGGCGCCGGTAAGTTGGTCTTCAACGACCGCTTGAATGTATTGCTCAAGAGGTATGAGACTGGACTGGTTGGGAACCCGCCGGAGCTCATGGCGCCCTACAGCCCGCTACCGGTGTTGGTGCCGGAGGACTGCCGCTCCATGTTCATCACCTTCTCCAAGGACATGCATCTCCATCGCGAAGAGATCTTTGACTACTTCAGGGAGTAAGTGCACTACTGAGATATTACTAGATCTACTCATTAAGTTTTGACTTATACTTGAATCTACTAAGATCTGCATGGATGCATGCATGCATGATTCGGATTGATCTTTGTATCATTGATGTTTGATGATTGGCAATTTTTCATGGATGGATGCAGGAAATGGGGTGATTGCGTGGTGAGGGTGCTCATGGAGAAGACGACAGGCGGCAACATGCCCATGTATGGCCGGATCATCTTCAAGACAGAGGCGGTCGTGAAGCTGGTGCTCAACGGTGAGAGGCTCGTCAAGATCTCCATCGACCACCGTGAGATGTGGATGCGCAAATACATTCCCAGGCCAACCAACGTCATCGCCTAGCCAGATCCATCCAGGAATCAATCATCGTCTTGTCTCAATGCTCGTGTTGCTTGTTAGCCAGATCTACCGGATTTTTGACGTGCCATTTCAAAAAAGATTTGTAACCCAATGTTGTGTTGGAGCCAAATTAGGAGAAACTAAAAACTGCTTGACAAAAAGTTTGTTGCTCCTTTCGTTTGGTACTAAACAAACCATATGAGGACATCATTGCCTACCTCGGTATCCTTCCCTTCCTTCTCCCAAACCTTGGCGCACAAAAGTTCTTGGTTTAGATCATCCTTCTCCCAAACCTTGGCGCGCAAAAGTACTTGGTTTATTTTGAAATTGCGCAAACGTTAGACAACGGCCACCAATGTCGCAACATAGCCCCCCTACCCCTCTCCCCACTCCATTATTTGGATATTGATCTCCTTCACGCAATTTCCCCGAACCTGGTCCCATCACCGATTATTTTCCCTATTCATTTTAATTTTATTTGTAATCCTCTCTACAATTCATATATATGTTCCTTTTCTTTTCTTGGTACATGAGCATGTACTATCTCCGCGCTGGAAGGGGTAGATATTCCTAATTCAGCTTCATGCTCCCATGCCAGCATGGAAGAAACTGTGTGTCGGTGCCTCACTATCCTTCTATTTCTTTCCCTAGTTGTTGGTTCATGAAAATTCTAGGTTTTGATTTCACATTGAATATTCATGAACACCCTTATTTTCACTTCTTGCGTACACTACTTCAAATACTAACCGAAGTTTATTTTCTGCAGTGGTTCAAGCCTCGTGCGGACATACCCCACATGCATTGCATGTTTTCAATACTTGCATATGCTTTCTCTTATGAAAATGTTTAGGGCATGGAAATTCTCACAATTTAATGTTGATGTAACATGAAAATTCCCTTCAGTTGGCTTGGCAAGTCTTCGGCAAGGTAATTTTCACCATTTTTGTTTTTTAGTCTGCCAATTGTCCATGCTGCAACCATGGCAATCTCCTAAACCATATGGCAAGTACTCTTCTGCAGCATGGCAATTTTCTGACAATCTTTTTATACAGCATGTTTTTTTTTACTTTAGAACATGGCAAATCCATATACAACAACAATGGCAAATTTATCTATTTCACATGGCAATTCTGGAGCGTTTGCTGAGAATTTTTTGTTTTGGAACAAAAAACGTTCGTTCATTCTTGGCTTGCTAGGAGAACGATAGTTCGCTTGGGTGACCGTCCTGAGGGAACGTCAATGAGTTATTGGAGTCATTATCTTATGTAAGTCTATACTCGCATACACCTTTTCTAAAAGTTCATCTACCACCAGGGACCTCGTCCGGGGCGACGCCAACTTCGTTTAGCGATGACAAGTTCATCTTCGATGACCACCTCCACGTCCTTCTCAGGAAGTCCGAGACCAGGCCGATGGGCATATCAGGCTCAACAAAAAGGCATGGAAATGTTCTCGGTTTTCATTTTGAATTGTGCATTTTTCATGGACGGATGCAGTAAGTGGGGTGACTGCATCCTGAGATGCTCATAGAGATGACGGCGGGAGGAAACATGCTCATGTACGACCAGATCATCTTCAAAGTTAAGGCAATCGTGAAATTGGTGCTCAACAGCGAAAGGCTTGTCAATATCTCCATTGACCATCGTTAGATCTGGTTCCACAATTATATCACCGGGCCAAGCAACACCACCGCTTGATCCATCCATCCAGGATCTCCATCCTCTCAATCCTCATGCTAGATAGCCAGATCTACCAACCAATCGATTTGTAACACAATGTTGTGCCCTAAAGAAGGTGAGATAAAGAATATCTTGTGAAATTTTTTTGTTGCTCCTTTAATTGGTATTAATAAAACGATATAATGACATTGTTGTTATTTGGACATTGACCACTTTCTTGCACCTTCACCCGGACATGGTCCATCTCTACATATTCTCCCCATCCATTTCAAATTTAATTTATACCTCCCTACAATCCATGTTATTCATTATCTTTTCATGGTGTATGACACCATGTACTGTCTCCGCTCTGTAGAGAGGGACATGCCTAATTAAGGTTATTCTTCCCTTCTCGGTACGGAAGAAACCGTCTGTCCTCGCTTCAATATCCCTCGATTTGTTTCCCAGGTTGTTAGCACATGAAAGTTCTATATTTTCATTTGACATTTCATATATACAAGCTCCCTTGATTTACACTTCTTGCATACACTACTTCAAATAGTAACAGTAGAATTGTTTTTGTTGTTGGACATCCACATTTTCTATGTTTGCATGTGCTTTGCTTATGTTCTATACTCACATACACCTTCCCCAAAAGTTGTGACAAATATAATTACAAGGACGTTTAAATGTTTGGGCTTTAGGATATTTAATGGAAATAAAAAATACATGACACTACACAAAAAGCTTGTTGCTCCTAACATTTGGTGGCACTGGTAAGTCATTGCCAGGCTTGATAGCTAGGCTTGGTATCCGTCGCTTACTTTCCGCAAAATCCTTGGCTTGCGAAAGTTTTTGGTTTTAATTTGAAACTACATATTTCCCAAAAACATTGGCTCGCAAAAGTGTTTGGTTTTTATTTGAAACTACATATTGGACCGGAAAAAGAAGCACAACCGTTATACAACGGTTAACCATGTCGTTGGTAGATCACCAGCTTCCACTATTTGGATATTGACCACCTGTGTGCATACACCTCCTTCAACATTCCACTACCTAATTAAGCTTGTTGTTCCTTTATTAACATGGAAGAAACCACAGTTGAGTTTCTTTACCAAATGTCTGGTGCACGAAAGTTCTAGATTTGTCAGCCACCCTTCTTTGTGTATATTGTTGCTTCCTTACCACCACTACAAAAACTACATGTCATTGGCTTGATGTTATTTGCTTCCTCACCCAAAACCTTGGTGCGCAAAAGTTATTATATTTATTGAAACTGCATACCAAACTGAACAAGAAGCACAATCGTTCCACAATGGCGGCCCATGTTTGGACAATGACCACACCTACATACCTTCCACAACGTCAACTGTTCAAATCGCGCACCCCCCCACCACCACCATGATGAATTTCCGCTTATTCTTGTCCTCTCAATAGTCCATGTTCTTCCTTGTTTTTCTTGGTGCATGACACCTCATTTAGAGCCACATACCACATATGCAGAATCACATAGAGATTTCGGTGGTCATAGCAATCCATAGCAAGGTTGACACCTCAGGCCAGAGTGATCACCAGAATGACCAACACCGATGGTGGAGCATGCCAGCACCGACTACCACCTCACTTGAGAGAGCCTTGCCCAGGCCTATCAGCCCAATGGCTGACATGGCCGGAACTAAAATACGAATGGAAGATCACCACCACTGACACGTGACCAAATAGAGCTCAACCGCCGCTAGTTCAAGAGCACACAACCACCAGATAGGTGCCGCGCCTCTCAACCGGAGCACTGTGACTGCCCCGAGCATGCCCACTGTCACGCCTTAACCATGCCGTCACGTCATCGTCTCACATCAGCGCCACCGCCGGAAGCTCACGATCGAACTATTGTGCACCATGGCGAGGCCCACACCCACGGGAAGCCAAGACATACCCCGCGAGAGGCAACAATGAGGGAGAGGATGGGATGTGATGTGGTCGTGCTTTGGCGGCACTAGGAGTAGATTTGTCTTAAGTATTATGATTCAGTATTCTGCAAATTGTCCTATGTGATTTAGTAAAAAAAATTGTGACTGCAAGTAGACTGATTAATTACCTGTTTGGAAATGTGCCGCGAATTTTCATGTTCTTTAACATGGTTGCCTTGTTGGACCCAATGAAAACAACTTGTGACATTAGTAAATGGCTTGATTGTATTTGATATGTTTGCTTGATAATTAATGAAATAATGGTTGTTTCGTTTAACATATTTACACAAGTGTGCCATATTACCACCTCAAAATGTTTAGTTTGGATGTTCATGTGTAATGCTTAGTTTCAACTGATATCATGTGATGTTAAAGAACTAATACTAGAGGCATGTCCACAACTTTATATATCTCAATCATTTTGCTAGCATCTTTGGTACACAACTTTTCCTGCAAGTTATGATGCTTAGATTCACCTATGATGGTTTTTATGTCACTAGATCGTGCCAGCAAGTTGTTTCACCTGTTATAACTCTAAACCGGTGAGCACGAGGATGGTAGACTAGGTTATCAGCGGGGAGGACTTAGATTTAGGATCACATGCATTGAACAGGTTTTAATGCCTTCTCCGATGGTTTCAAAGAAGAACAATCTTATTACCCATAATTACCTAATTATTATGTAAGGTTCCTAGACATGTTTCAAAGAAGAACAATCTTATTACCCATTATGGATCCTCCAACTACATATAGAACCCGTTCCTACAGAAGTAAAAAAGCTTAAACTTAGGGTATTAGCTCATCTAGATAAGCACTCTGTCATCAGTGATATCGTCAGTGCGGTGTCTCAGTATCCACTACCAAGCCTACTCATTTAATACTAATAGATTTCCTCACTACTTGCTACTTGCAACTATCAGGTAATTCAACTCTCATTTACTTTACTTACAACTATCACCGCTGTAAAAACTACTAGCTAAATACCTGCGTGTTGCTATGGAACAAAAAACATCTTGACAGATTGAGTGGCGGTACTTTCGTTATGAGCATGTGGGTGAAGCTAAATTTTTTACCACCTCACAACAAGTGGCCATGTCCTCATCTCTATCGACCATGTCTCACCTCTTTGCATTTGTTCTTCTAGTCCTACATCTTATTCCTGAAGGAAATATGCCCTAGAGGCAATAATAAAGTTGTTATTTATATTTCCTTATATCATGATAAAAGTTTATTATTCATGCTACTATTATATTAACCAGAAACTTGATACATGTGTGAATACATACACAAAACAGAGTGTCCCTAGTACGCCTCTACTTGACTAGCTCGTTAATCAAAGATGGTTAAGTTTCCTGCCATAGACATGTGTTGTCATTTGATGAACGGATCACATCATTAGAGAATGATGTGATGGACAAGACCCATCCGTTAGCTTAGCATAATGATTGTTAAGTTTTATTGCTATTGCTTTCTTCATGACTTACACATGTTCCTCTGACTATGAGATTATGCAACTCCCGAATACCGGAGGAACACCTTGTGCGCTATCAAACGTCACAACGTAACTGGGTGATTATAAAGATGCTCTATAGGTGTCTTGGAAGGTGTTTGTTGGGTTGGCATAGATCGAGATTAGGATTTGTCACTTCGGTTTTCGAAGAGGTATCTCTGGGCCCTCTCGGTAATGCACATCACTATAAGACTTGCAAGCAATGTGACTAATGTGTTAGTTACGGGATGATGCATTACGGAAAGAGTAAAGAGACTTGCCGGTAACGAGATTGAACTAGGTATGATGATACCGACGATCGAATCTCGGGCAAGTAACATACCGATGACAAAGGGAACAACGTATGTTGTTATGCGGTTTGACCGATAAAGATCTTCGTAGAATATGTAGGAGCCAATATGAGCATCCAGGTTCCACTATTGGTTATTGACCGGAGATGTGTCCCGGTCATGTCTACATAGTTCTCGAACCCGTAGGGTCCGCACGCTTAACGTTCGATGACAATTTGTATTATCAGTTACCGAAGGTTGTTCGTAGTCCCGGATGAGATCACAGACATGACGAGGAGTCTCGAAATGGTTGAGACCTAAAAATCGATATATTGGATGGCTATATTCGGACATCGGAAATGTTCCGAGTGATTCGGGTATTTTTCGGAGTACCGGAGAGTTACGGGAATTTGCCGGGGGAAGTAGTGGGCCTTAATGGGCCATACGGGAAAGGAGAGAAGGGCCTCAAGGGGTGGCCGCGCGCCCCCCATGGGCTGGTCCAAATTGGACTAGGAGGGGGCGGCGCCCCCCTCCTTCCGTCTCCCCTCTTCCTCCTTCCCTTCATTCTCCTTGTTGGACTAGGAAAGGGGGAAACCTACTCCTAGGAGTAGGAATCCCCCCTTTGGGTGCACCCCTTGTGGCCGGCCCTCCTCCTCCTCCCCTCCTTTATATACGGGGGAGGGGGGCACCCCATAGACACACAAGTTGATCTTTAGCCGTGTGCGGTGCCCCCCTCCACAGTTTTACACCTTGGTCTTATCATCGTAGTGCTTAGGCGAAGCCCTGCGCCGGTAACTTCATCATCACCGTCACCATGCCGTCGTGCTGACGGAACTCTCCCTCGGCCTCAATTGGATCAAGAGTTCGAGGGACGTCACCGAGCTGAACGTGTGCAGATCGCGGAGGTGACGTGCGTTGGGTACTTGGATCGGTTGGATCGCGAAAATGTTCGACTACATCAACCGCGTTACTAAACGCTTCCGCTTTCGGTCTACGAGGGTACGTAGACACACTCTCCCCGCTCGTTGCTATGCTTCTCCTAAATGCATGACCGTAGGCAAAAAATTTGAAATACTGCGTTCCCCAACAGTGACATCCGAGCTAGGTCTATGCGTAGATGTTATATGCACGAGTAGAACACAAAGAGTTGTGGGTGATAATAGTCATACTGCTTACCAGCATGTCATACTTTGATTCGGTGGTATTGTTGGATGAAGCGGCCCAGACCGACATTACATGACCGCGTTCATGAGACTAGTTCTACCGCCGTGCTTCGCACACAGGTGGCTAGTGGGTGTCTGTTTCTCCAACTTTAGTTGAATCGAGTGTGACTACGCCCGGTCCTTGTTGAAGGTTAAAACATCACACTTGACGAAAAATCGTTGTGGTTTTGATGCGTAGGTAAGAACGGTTCTTGCTAAGCCCGTAGCAGCCACGTAAAACTTTCAACAACAAATTAGAGGTCGTCTAACTTGTTTTTGCAGGGCTTGCTGTGATGTGATATGGTCAAGACGTGATGATATATAATTTGTTGTATGAGATGATCATGTTTTGTAACAGTTATCGGCAACTGGCAGGAGCCATATGGTTGTCGCTCTATTGTATGAAATGCAATCGCCATATAATTGCTTTACTTTATCACTTAGAGGTAGCGATAGTCGTAGAAGCAATAGTTGGCGAGACAACAATGATGCTTCGATGGAGATCAAGATGTCAAGCCGGTGATGATGGTGATCATGACGGTGCTTTGGAGATGGAGATCAAAGCCACAAGATGATGATGGTCATATCATATCACTTATTTTGATTGCATGTGATGTTTATCCTTTATGCATCTTATTTTGCTTAATACGGCGGTAGCATTATAAAATGATCCCTCACTAAATTTCAAGGTATAAGTGTTCTCCCTGAGTATGCACCGTTTCTACAGTTCTTAGTGTCGAGACACCACATGATGATCGGGTGTGATAAGCTCTACGTTCACATACAACGGGTGCAAGCCAGTTTTGCACACGCAGAATACTCGGGTTAAACTTGACGAGCGTAGCATATGCAGATATGGCCTCGGAACACTGAGACCGAAAGGCCGAGCGTGAATCATAGAGTAGATATGATCAACATAGTGATGTTCACCATTGAAAGCTACTCCATCTCACGTGATGATCGGACATCGTTTAGTTGAAATGGTCACGTGATCATTTAGATGACTCGAGGGATGTCTATCTAAGTGGGAGTTCTTATGTAATATGATTAATTGAACTTTAATTTATCATGAACTTAGTCCTGATAGTATTTGCATATCTATGTTGTAGATCAATAGCTTGAGATGTAGCTTCCACTTTATTTTGATATGTTCCTAGAGAAAAATAAGTTGAAAGATGATAGTAGCAACGATGCGGACTTGGTCCGTGATCTGAGGATTATCCTCATTGCTGCACAGAAGAATTATGTCCTTGATGCACCGCTAGGTGACAGACCTATTGCAGGAGCAGATGCACACGTTATGAACGTTTGCCAAAGCTCGGTATGATGACTACTTAATATTTTAGTGCACCATGCTTTACGGCTTAGAACCGGGACTTCAAAAACGTCTTGAACGCCACGGAGCGTATAAGATGTTTTAAGAGTTGAAATTGGTATTTCATACTCATGCCCGTGTCGAGAGGTATGAGACCTCTGATAGTACTTTGCCTACAAGATGGAGGAGAATAGCTCAACCAGTGAGCATGTGCTCAGATTGTCTGGGTACTACAATTGCTTGAATCAAGTGGGAATTAATCTTCCAGATAATATAGTAATTGACAAAGTTCTCTAGTCACTATCACCAAGTTACCAGAACTTAGTGATGAACTATAATATGCAAGGGATGACGAAAGTAATTCCCAAGACCCTCGCGATGCTGAAATCGGCGAAGGTAGAAATCAACAAATAGCATCAAGTGTTGATGGTTAACAAGACCACTAGTTTCAAGAAAAGGGCAAAGGAAAAGAAAGAGGAACTTCAAAGAAGAATAGCAAGCAAGTTGCTGCTACCATGAAGAAACCCAAAGCTAGACCCAAGCCTGGAACTGAGTGCTTCTGCTACAAAGGAAATGGTCACTGAAAGTGGAACTGCCCTAGATACTTGGCGGATAAGAAGGATGGAAAAGTGAACAAAAGTATATTTCATATACATGTTATTGATGTGTACTTTACTAGTGTTTATAGCACCCCTCAGTATTTGATACTGGTTTAGTTACTAAGAGTAGTAACTAAAAACAGGAGTTGCAGAATGAACACAGACTAGTTATGGGTGAAGTGATGATGTGTGTTGGAATTGATTCCAAGGTTGATAATATCACCATCGCACACTCCCTCTACCTTTGAGATTAGTGTTGGACCAAAATAAATGTTATTTGGTGTTTGCGTTGAGTATGAATATGATTGGATCATGTTTATTGCAATACGGTTATTCATTTAAGTCAAAGAATAATTGTTGTTCTATTTCCATGAATAAAACCTTCTATGGTCATACACTTAATATAAATGGTTTATTGAATCTCGATCATAATGATACACATATTCATAATATTGATGCCAAAAGAGCAGCCGCCAATCCCTAATCTCCCTCGGGTGGGCTGATCTGGAGTCCGTTCGGGGCTCCGGAGAGGGGAATCCATCGCCATCGTGATCATCAACCATCCTCCATCACCAATTTCATGATGCTCACCGCCGTGCATGAGTAATTTATAATGTAATCGAGTTAGTTTTGTTAGGGTTTGATCCCTAGTATCCATTATGTTCTGAGATTGATGTTGCTATGACTTTGCTATGCTTAATGCTTGTCACTAGGGCCCGATTGCCATGAATTCAGATCTGAACCTATTATGTTTTCATGAATATATGTGAGTTCTTGATCCTATCTTGCAAGTCAATAGTCACCTACTATGTGTTATGATCCGGCAACCCCGAAGTGACAATAATCGGGACCACTCCCGGTGATGACTGTAGTTTGAAGAGTTCATGTATTAAGTGTTAATGCTTTGGTCCGGTACTCTATTAAAAGGAGACCTTAATATCCCTTAGTTTCCAATAGGACCCCGCTGCCACGGGAGGGTAGGACAAAAGATGTCATGCAAGTTCTTTTCCATAAGCACGTATGACTATATTCGGAATACATGCCTACATTACATTGATGAACTGGAGCTAGTTCTGTGTCACCCTATGTTATAACAGCTGCACGAGAAATCGCATCCGACATAATTATCCATCATTGATCCATTGCCTATGAGCTTTTCACATATTGATCTTTGCTTAGTTACTTTTCCGTTGGCACTGTTACAATTACTACAAAAAACTGCTATTGTTACTTTTGCCATCGTTACCGTTACTTCCATATTACTTTGCTACTAAATACTTTGATGCAGATATTAAGTCTGTCAAGTGTGGTTGAATTGACAACTCAGCTGCTAATACTTGAGAATATTCTTTGGCTCCCCTTGTGTCGAATCAATAAATTTGGGTTGAATACTCTACCCTCGAAAACTGTTGCGATCCCCTATACTTGTGGGTTATCAGGATTATTTTCTGGCGCCATTGCCGGGGAGCATAGCTCTATTCTTGGAGTCACTTGGGATTTATATCTGTTGATCACTATGAGGAACTTGAAAGACAAAAAAAAACCAAGATTTATTCACCACGAGGGGAGGTAAGGAACTGCCATCTAGCTCTGCACTTGATTCACCTTCTGTTTTGAGTAAACATGCGACACCTAAACCTACTCCTGCTATTGATTCTGATATGTCGCATGTTATTGATGATGCCACTTCTGCTATGCATGATGCTTATGATGAAACTACTTCTATGCTTAATGATACTGTGCCATTAGGTGAATTTCATGATGAACAACTTGCTGGGGTTAGAGAGAATGAAATTATTGAAACAGATAATATTGATGAAAGTGATGATGAAGATTCTCCCCCTAGATATGAATTGCCTGATGTGCCTACGGGTTATGTTATGGATGAAGAAACAGCTAGAGACCTTTTTGCTTGCAAGGATAGATATGATCTTAAGAAACTGTTAGCTAAGCTGAAAGAAAAGTCTTCGAATGCTAGAATGAAATATGACCTTGCTATCGCTACTTCACCTATTTGTATTTCTGATAATGTTGGGGATATTACTACTAGGTGTAAACCGGCCAAGGAAGCCGGGTTATCCCCATAATGGATTGTTTATACTTAAAAGCCCATGAAGACACGGAATAAACCAGTTTACTATAGAGACTCAAAGGCCCAAGGCCCAAAGGTAGATTAAGGCATGTAGCTATAAACCGCCATGTAGTACATGACTTGTATTGTAAGGTATGACAAAGTAGAGACCGGGCCGGTATGTGTATAAACCGGCATCGGGACTCTGTAAGCCGGCGGGCGTCGACCTGTGTATATAAAGGCATGACCCGGCGGCGGTTCAAGGACAACACACAACACCTCGAGACTCAGGCAAAGCGTATTCGCTCCCTGGTCATTGAAACCCCAGCAATTCCATCACAACTAGACGTAGGCTTTTACCTTCATCATAAGGGGCCGAACTAGTATAAACCTCTCGTGTCCCTTGTCCGGTTTAACCCCTTTAAGCTAACCCGTTGCGATGGCTCCACGACTAAGTCCTTTTGCTAGGACATCTGCTGTGACAAACCCACGACAGTTGGTGCCCACCATGGGGCTATCGCGCGATGGTTTCGAGTTCTTGAAGGGCAATTTTGAAGGGCTCAAGGGATACGCCATGGGCCGGATGACTAAGAGTCGTCGCGGCAAGCTCTACATCGACGACGCAGGCTGGGGCCCTGAGGCCAGCTCAATCGAGTATGGGTACCGGGTCCCCTTTGGAGGAATTCACGTCTGCATCGGCAAGATCGGCGAACCGGGCCCTGAGCCGGACATCTGCACCGACCTCGTCGAGAACAGCGTGCGAGCCCTGCCCGGGTTCAGCCCGTCGGGAAGCGTGCGTTCGTAGGATTCATCAATGGTGCGGAACTTGAACCGGCGTCCGATGGCGAGACCGTCGTCTACTCAGATGACGAGTCGTCCACCAGGGAGACCGAGTCATTGTACCAACTGCAAGATGGCCAGTTTGGGGGCTATTCCGACGGTGACAGTATTTCGGACCCCTTTGAACCGTCGAACCGGGTTGCGATCTTCATGGCTGGAACTCAGCCCACATTGCAATCTTCAACCGCGGCAGCAATAATTTCCGGATCGGCAGCTGGGCGGGAGGCCCCGCGCGGCGGCTGGCCCAAATCTTGTCCGATTTATTGGACGCCTGGACGACCTTACTGACCACACAAGTTACCGCCGCCACCCAAGATCAGCATAATGCGGAGGTGGCTAAGCTGCAGGATCAGATAGCTCAAGCTAAGGAGGACTTAGCGGGTGTAGAAACCAGTATGGCTGAGGAGCGGGCCGCTTTAGAGGCACAAGCACAGCGGATTCTGGCGAAAAATTATCAACTCCTGTTGGATCAGAACGCTTCAAACGACGTGTTAAGGAGAAGACATCGGTCACGACTACCACCGGTTTATGAGGCAATGAATCTCTTTGGCACGCCAGGAGCAGGAACCAGTAATCTGGCAGCGGTGAACCGGATTGAGACGCCGAGGACCGGAGCACCGGATCAGCCACGGGTGACGGATCCCCCTCGACGGACCCATAACCCGCTGCAGTGTGTACCGGCGCCGCCGGGTCACTTCTCCACCCCTTTGGATAATATGATCGCTGCCGCATCACGATTAGCCGCTATTCCAATGGAGGGTGAATCCCCAGCGGCGGTTGAGACGCGGCGTGCTAGGGATCTTCTTCACACGGCTATGGTGCAGCAGCAGGCATATTCATACAGGCGAGACATAATTCATTCAACCCCACGCCCGAGCCGGAGTTATAGTAGGCACATCGATGAACCGGCTGTGTCAAGCTGTGCGCGGAACCGAGACGCTCCTCGAGGACCTAATCCGGCGTGTGGTGGGGCAAATGCTCAGGATGTGGTGAACAATGGAGCACGTCAAGAAGCCGAGTTAGTAGCGCAGGACCGTCAGCTCACTCCGGTTCGTCCGGTGGCTTCCGTAGAGCAAGGCCTTACTTTTAGCTCTTGGGGGGTGCCCTGCCTCGTCCCGGCTTTGCACAAAGTCCGGCTGCCCAAGGATTTCAAGTGCCCCCGTAAGGTGCCTAATTACACCGCTGATGTGCCTCCCGAGTCATGGATTGAGAGTTATGAGATGGCTATGGAGATGTTAGATGTGGACGAAGCGGCCTGCACGAAATATTTTGCTATGATGTTGGATGGAACAGCTCGCACGTGGTTTAAAAGCTTACCAGTTAATTCCATTGGGACATGGGCTGAGTTAAAAGCCCGGTTTATAGCAAACTTCAAAGACACGTGCAAGCAACCTGTTTCAATTGTGGACTTAGCCGCCTGCGTCCAGGGAGAAGGCGAGTCAACAACCCGTTGGGTGCACCGGGTTTCAGAGATCTTACATTCTTCGGATCGCATCAATGCCAACTCGGCGATTATAACATTGGAGGGGAATTGTCGGTTTCAGCCTTTAAAATTGAAGTTGGGACGGTTCAAGCGTCACTGCAATGACATGGGAACACTTATAGCTGCTCTGGTTAAGTATGCTGATTCTGATAGTACCAAGGACGACCCCGAGTCTGACGATGACAAACCGGGGAAGGGAAAGAAGAGCGGCAACGCCAAGGGGCAGTAGCATAACCCGACGGGCCACAATAATAATGGTAAGCGGAAGGCAGATCATAATTCAGATTTTGTGGCTAACACCAATACTCAGGGTAATGGTCAGCATCGTAAAGGAAAGCCGCCCCCAAGAAGGGCAGAGCCTAGTCCTAATCCGGAGCGCCTGAATTACCTGTTGAACCAGCCCTGCCCGAAGCATGGAACGCAGGACAAACCGACCACGCACATTGTTATATCATGGGAGAATTCAAAAATTCAGATTTCCTCCGGAATGATCATGGACCATCCGGCGGTTCAGGATCCGGGTCCTATGGGCCGGGTTATGGACGAGGCAACTCCGGTTCAGGATTCCAAGGCAACCAGGGTGGACATGGCAATCAAGGCAATCAGAGCAACCAGGGTGGTTATAACCAACAAGGACCGCAGCAGCAACAGTCAGGGTGCCAAATTCACCCAAAGCAGTTAAATAGTGGACAGTACCACGTTTTCACCACCAGCTTATGCAAACGCGATCAGAAGCTTCATAAACGAGCAGTGAACTCAGTTGAACCGGCAGTGCCTTGTTATTTGCGATGGTCTGAGCAGCCTATTGTCTGGAGCCGAGAGGATCACCCGCCCCGGGTTGACAATCTGGGTCATTTGGCGTTGGTGGTGGCGCCTCAGGTTGGAGGTTATAAGTTTACTAAGGTGCTCATGGATGGAGGCAGCAGTATCAACATCTTATATTATGACACCTTCCGTCGTATGGGGTTGACAGATAAGAATCTTAAACCGTCGAACACTGTTTTCCATGGTGTGGTGCCTGGCAAATCAGCCTATCCGGTTGGTAAAATAGCTCTGGAAGTCGCTTTTGGAGATGAGTATGACTCAAGATCAGAGACATTGACTTTCGAAGTGGTGAAAATCCAAAGCCCGTATCATGCCCTGTTTGGACGGCCGGCTTATGCTAAGTTCATGGCACGACCCTGTTATGTTTATCTGTAGCTCAAGATGCCGGGTCATAAAGGGACTATCACAGTACATGGAAGCCACACGATCGCTTTGGAGTGTGAGGAAGGTGATGCGGCCTATGCTGAGTCGGTTTGTGCAGCAGAGGAGTTGAAGTTCTATAAGGACAACGTTGATCCGGCGGACATGACTTCTTTGAAGAAACCAACCATGGAGCATGATCCGGCCTTGAAGTTTAAATCGGCTGATGAGACCAAGATGGTTGATTTTGTGCCCGGCGATTCATCCAAACAGTTCATCATCAGTGCAAATCTGGATCCAAAATAGGAAAGCGCGCTCATCGAGTTCATCCGTGAGAATCGGGATATCTTTGCATGGAAGCCTTCTGACAAGCTAGGTGTACCAAGGGAACTCGCTGAGCACACCCTTAATATTGATCCCAAGTTTAAACCGGTCCGACAATTCCTTCACCGGTTCAATGAAGAGAGGCGCAAGGCTATTGGTGAGGAGGTAGCCCGGCTCTTGCCGGCAGGGTTCATTGTTGAAGTTTTTCATCCGGAATGGTTGGCTAATCCGGTGCTGGTGCTTAAGAAGAATGGCACCTGGCGTATGTGTGTGGATTACACGGATTTGAACAAAGCGTGTCCGGCTGATCCTTTTGCCCTCCCCCGTATAGATCAAATCATTGATGCTACGGCGGGTTGTGAGCGTTTGAGTTTTCTGGATGCTTATTCAGGTTATCATCAGATTAAGATGGCAGTTAAGGACCAGGAGAAGACAGATGCCCTTTGGGCTCAAGAGTGCCCAGGCAACTTATCAGCGTTGTGTTCAGAATTGTCTTCATAACCAGATTGGGCACAACGTTCATGCTTATGTGGATGATATTGTGGTGAAGTCCAGTAAGGAGGAAACATTAATAGATGACTTAAAGGAGACCTTTGATAACCTCCGGGTTTATAAGATGATGCTCAACCCGGCCAAGTGTGTTTTTGGTGTGCCAGCAGGCAAGCTTTTGGGTTTTCTGGTGTCTAACAGGGGCATTGAAGCTAATCCGGAGAAGATCAAGTCTATTACTTCACAGGCTAAACCGAAGTGCATCAATGATGTTCAGCGATTGGCAGGCCGGATTGCAGCATTGAGCCAGTTTATAAGTCGTCTCGGGGAGAAGGCCATCCCTTTATATCAAATGGTGAAGAAAACGGACAACTTTGTCTGGAGTGATGCGGCTAATGAAGCGTTTGGGGCTCTAAAGCGGTAGCTTGCTGAACCACCTATTCTTGCTGCTCCCATGGACAAGGAACCATTGCTGTTATATGTGGCTGCTAATGCTCGGGCTGTCAGCGTGGCTATTGTGGTGGAGCGCAAGGAGGCAGGAAAGGAGTATCCGGTTCAACAGCCGGTTTATTATATCAGTGAGGTGCTCATTGAGTCAAAATAGAGATATCCACATTGGCAGAAGCTTGTATATGGGGTTTTATGGCGAGCCGGAAGCTGAAGCAATACTTTCAGAGCCATCCCATTACCGTGGTCAGTTCTGCTCCTTTGGGAGATATCATCCAGAACAGAGAAGCGACTGGCCGGGTTGCTAAGTGGGCTATTGAGCTTGGGCCTCACGGATTAAAATATATGCCTCGCACGGCCATCAAGTCTCAAGCACTCGTGTATTTCATCAATGACTGGACGGAGTTGCAGGTGTCGGAGGATAGACCGGATAACACATACTGGACGATTCATTTCGACGGATCCAGGCAATTGGAGGGCTCGGGGGCTGGAGTGGTTCTTACTTCCCCTTGAGGTGACAAATTTTGTTATGTTCTCCGCTTGATGTTTCCTTGTACTAATAATGCAGCTGAGTATGAGGCCCTGCTCCATGGTCTTCGGATGGCTAAGGAGATGAATCTGAGCCGGGTTAAATGTTTTGGTGACTCGGACCTAGTGGCTCAACAAGTTTCTGGTACTTGGGATTCCAAGTACCCCCTCATGGCAGTGTATCGACAAGAGGTGGATATTGTTGCAGGTCATTTCAATGGTTATTAGGTTGATCATGTAGACCGGCGAAAGAATGAAGCAGCGGACGCTTTAAGCCGGTTGGGCTCCCAGCGTAAACCGGTGCCACCCAATGTTTTTCTTGATGTTTTGCATAACCCGTCGGTCAAGCTACCCACGGAGGAGGACTTAGCTATTCCTGATCCGGAGGCTCAGTTGGTGGCGGCGCTTCATGTCACCCCGGATTGGATGATCCCATATTTGGCGTATATGAACCGGGGTGAGTTACCAGAGGATGAAGTTCTGGCCAGGCAGATAATCCGGCGTTCCAAGTCCATGACTATTGTCAATGGCGAGCTACATCATTGCAGTGTCTCAGGGGCTTTTCAACGTTGTGTTTCTCCTGAAGAAGGTCGTGAAATTTTACACGAGATTCACGAAGGTCATTGTGGTCATCATGCCGGTTCAAAGTCCCTGGTGGCTAAGGCTTTTCGTCACGGTTTCTATTGGCTGACGGCTCATGCTGATGTCGAGGACTTGGTCAAAAGGTGTGATGGCTATCAGAAGTTTGCACGCCGGACTCATGTTCCGGCTCAGGAGCTGAGGATGATTCCAATTACCTGGCCATTTGCAACCTGGGGGCTTGATATGGTTGGACCCTTTAAGAGGTCTAAGGATAAGAAGACCCACCTCTTGGTGGCGGTTGATAAATTTACCAAGTGGGTGGAGGCAGAGCCAGTTAGCAAATGTGATGCAGCCACGGCGGTTCAATTTATGGAGAAGGTGATATTCCGTTTTGGTTTTCCACACAGCATTATAACAGACCATGGCACGAGTCTTTCCAAGGGTGCTATGGAGGAGTTCTGTCAAAGAGAGCACATCCATCTTGATGTGTCTTCAGTGGCCCACCCCCAGTCTAATGGTCAAGCGGAGAGAGCTAATAAGGAAATCTTGAAAGGGATCAAGCCCCGGCTTATGGTTCCTTTGTAGAGGACACCGGGTTGTTGGGTTGAAGAGTTGCCTTCCGTTTTATGGAGCATTAACACCACCCCCAATAGTTCTACGGGTTATACACCCTTCTTCATGGTTTATGGAGCGGAAGCTGTCCTTCCAAGTGATATTCGTCATGACTCACCACGAGTGGCAGCTTATGTTGAAGCGGATAATGAAAGAGCACGCCAGGATGCGTTGGCCTGTTGGATGAGAAACGGGACGTAGCGGCGGCTCGCTCGGCAATTTATCAGCAAGACCTGCGGCGTTATCACAGTCGCCGGGTTAAAACTAGAACTTTTCAAGAAGGCGATCTAGTGCTCCGGCTTATCCAAGATCAGACCGATATGCACAAGTTATCCCCGCCTTGGGAAGGGCCCTTTGTGGTCAGCAAGAATCTGAACAACGGATCATATTACCTCATGGATGTTCGAGAGCATAAAGACTCACGCAAGTTAGAGGAGGAGACGATCCGGCCGTGGAACATAGCTCATCTACGGTCGTACTACACCTGAGCCATAGGCTCCTATCATGTACATATTTTGACGATGTATATATTATGATCAATATAATAAACCGGAGCCCCAGCTAAAGCGGGGTATCTGCTGTTCTTCTCATATCATGAGTGGTTACACGGAGGATTCTGTTTGTGAAGCGACATCCAGTTTACCCTTTGATTCAGCTTTACATCTATCTATTCAATTTAAGTCACTTGGGGGCTTGGTCGTATTCGAACCATAGCTACACCTCTTGGCTGGCTCAAGGCCACAAAAGAAAGTCACTTGGGGGCTTGGTTGTATTCAAACCATAGCTACACCTCTTGGCTGGCTCAAAAGCCACGACAGTAAGTCACTTGGGGGCTTGGTTGTGTTCAACCATAGCTACACCTTTTGGCTGGCGCAATGCCATTACTTAGGGGCCAAACAGTGTTCTCAAGAACAACTCAAACATAGGCACCCGTTGAGCACAGCTCAAAATGTTGCTTGGGGATTCTTTGCTATCGCAATGAACAAAGAAATCTACACTTGCAGTAGGCTATCAAGCCGTGTCTTGGAAGCCTGGTATATACACCTAAAACCCCGGGTTAACCTGCCTTCATTAAGTAAGTCACTCCACCCAGGTAAGCCTGGTATGACCCGCCAACTTGACAAGTCAATCGCATATGACCCTGAACTTGTCAATGATAGACCGGCGATTGGTTAAAGATGGAGGACCATCTTAAAAGGCTTTGTAAAACGGTTTAACTCAGTGGCCTGGCAGCCCATGAAAAGCCTCGCATTTGGGCCTGGCAGCCCTTGAAAAGCCTCGACTACAAGTTTTTTTTCTCTCTGGTTTTTTATTGGTCAGTTTTGTTTTTCTCCCTTGTTAAAGTTTTGAGCTAAACCGGCGTCCAATGGCCCAGCCTGATTGTAAATCATCCGTATAAACCGGTGTTTATTTAACCCGGCCTGGAGTTAACTATAAGTTGCCAGGATGATCATCCGGTGTTTATCATAACCCGGCATCACTTATTATATACCAGCATAACATGGTTTGAGTTATCAATACTCAGTATTTGGGTCGTCACCCTTATTACAAGAATGTTGGTAAACCAACAAAGTGATTCAATATCACAGGTATGATATGTTTCATATTTCATTATTTAAAGCTATGGTTATCAACCTTGGCTATATATTGGGCATTATGACCCGTCCGGCGGTGAACCGCCAGGACAGTTTTCACTTTGTTTTATGTAGAAATAGGGCTGTATAAAACCGATAAAGATTATAAGCAAATATAGCATGACGGATTAACAATATTTTGTGCAACAAGTATGCACGATGGCATATCAGATCAGCTGTTCAAGCTAGCCTATTACAAGGCGTTTTCGACTGCCAATAAGAATGATTGTTTTTCACAAAGATGACAATAGGCACAAGTTAAACCGGCTTCCGGATTATGATTCTACCTCAGGTTGATGTGAAGGTTGTGGATCTTCCTGCGCCGGTTCATCCTCCTTCTCTCCACCCAGTGGCTGGAAGTCAACAGTTGTCCAATCAATTCCTGATAAGGCTTGAAAGACAGCTTCGTCGTGTATAAGATCAGACGGTTCAACATCAGGAGCGTAAGTGTGCTTACAGATCGGCGGGATCAGACTTTCCACGTCATAAGTTGGAGCACTTATTCGCTTGCCACTGGCATCATATACATTCTGGTAAATTGACAAGTTAGTATCTTCAGCCAACTTACTTGCCAGTGGTCACATCTCTCTTGTGATAGCCCGGAGATCGTCATTGTTAAATTTTGAACCGTCCTCTTTTTGGCTTGGGTAACCATTTAAAACATCTTCCGGATCAAGGTTAGAGATCCAGGCCTTGGCGCGCGTCAGTCCAGTAAGGGCACCGGACCTAGCAGCGGATTTCTTTAATTCCACAATCTCGGCAGGCATCATAGACAATTTTTCCAGCGTTTCCTTGATTACCGACGGGGGCGGATAGTTATTGGAAGCTATGCAGATAGCTTGTTGCGCGCCGGTATAAAGCTGCTCTACCAAAGTATAGAAGGCCTTCAATTTTTTGCGCATATCTGCGCCAAGATGAGTAACACGGCTACCTGCAAAAGGATCATATTATTATTAAACCGGAAGTTTTTATAACTGGTGTTGTTACATATTGGTGAAGAGATTGTTACCAAAGATGGCAGAGGTCATGGCATCAATCTGCCGCTTCAGGCTGCTCAGCTCTTCTGTGGCCGGTTTAAGGGCGTTTTCCGCATCTTCTGCCCGCGTTAACAAGGTGGTCTTTCCAGTTGCCCAATCTGCCCGTTCGCCTTTGAAGAATTCCTTCAGCTGCTCCATGGTTCTTAAAGCGGTGGTCAGCTCGCTCTTAACTTTGCAAGTTTCGTCTACCTGAGACTTGATGTTTCCTTGGAGATCAGTGATTTGGGAGTCTTTTTTGGACAACTCAGCCTGCAAAATACAGATAATAAGTTAGCATTACAACATTGAAGTCCCAACCACATAACAAGTTATCTACTTGACACTTGGGGGCTAATGCGGATTGCTTCTTATCAGCTATTAATTTAAAGTCTCAACCACATAACAAGTTATCTACTTGACACTTGGGGGCTAATGCGTATTCGTTCAGATTCAGATGGATTGTCATCATTATAAGTGGTGAGATTAGTAGGATGTACCGGTTCATTCTAAAAAGATATAAGCCGGTTCATGGGGGCTACACCAGCAAAATGCAAATATCGATTCAAGACCCGGTTCAAACCAATGTTATGCATCGGCCCTTGGGGGCTACTGGAGTTGATACGTTTGACCAGTTCTAACCAAAGGACTGTTGGAATATTTATGCAAAGGGAAAGTGACATTTACCTTATACCGCTCCTTCATCAGGCCTACTAAACCGGCTTCAAAGTCGCGGCTTGTATACAGGCGGTTTAAAAAACCAGAATGAAGGTCTTCAGTGCTGAGGTTGGTATAATTGGATAACTCGGATTTCCATTTCACTTTGTCCATAGCAGAAATTTCTTCTTTGGCGCTATGCTTTGATAACGCGACAGGACGACCAGGGGAGCTGAAACCAAGGCCAGTTACGACATCATCGTCCGTAGTTTTGGCAGGGCTTGGCGGTTTATCGGATGCTTTAGCCGGACTCGGCGGATCAACAGTTGGACTTAATGGATCAGCTGACTGGCTTGTTGGATTATTTTCTACCGGTTCAACAAGCGTGTCGGTTGCTTGAGGTTCCGGATTATCAATAACAGTGTTAGCCTCCGGGTCAATAGCCTCTAGGGTTTTCTCCGGCTCGGTAGCCGGTTCATGGTCGGTTGGCCTATTCAATCTAGCCTTCTTGCTTGGTCTGGCTTTAGCACCGAAAAAGAGCAGACACGAAGATCGATATGACAATATAATACAAGACCAAAAAGTTAATAGTATGTTATGCTTACCTAGGGACAGTTCTCAGAGGAGGAAGTTGTGTCGCTGACGACTCACCGGACGATGAATGGGAAGTTCCCTGATAATTTGAGTCAGACGGATTAAGAGGATATCGGATGTAACCCGCCTTAGGATAAAGGGTGTCAGGAGTATAAGCAACCTCTTGGCGGCGTTTGCGAACTGGCGAATTTGGTAAACCGGAGGAGGTCACCACTTGGCCACTATGTCGAGTTGTGCGGTGAGCTTCATGCTGCTATGTCTTTAAAAGAAAGTGCGGGTCCAAATAAGAAAGAGGGCATGAAAATTTTACTTTCCGAATGGCTCGACGGATTCTTGGTACTGGCACAGGATCAGAATCAGAAGAAAGAATAGTTACCTCATCAGCATGGCTGGCTTCCGCTTCATCCTGATAATGATCATTGTCAATAAGGTGTATGAAAAATGAACCGAGAGAGTCAAGTTCTACCTCTGAATCCGGAATATCCAGATCATCATCAATAATGGGCTCGGACGGTTCAACGTTCCTTCTTTTCATAGGCTTTTTTGAAACCTTGGTCTTAAGCCGAGGATTCTTTACTGGTTTATCTTGTGATTTTTTCTTCCAGAATGGATCATCGGCCTGCATTGACAAAAAGTAAGTCATCAAAGGAGGAATTTAACAAAGGATGGATAAAGGCAGAAATACGGTAGATTATACCTTTGGCGGTTTATTGGCAGCATAGAAAGGACTGAGCCCGGTTTTGCTGCACACATCTATTGGCTCATTAAGCATCTTTTTAACAGCTTCGGTGACTTTATCATCAGTCAGCTGGATGTCCATATGGCATTGCGGGTCTTTCAGATCCCCTGTGTATTCACACATTAAACCGGGTCGCCGGCTTAAAGGTAAAACGCTCCATGAAACCCAACATCAGACAAAATCCACGCCTGTCAGCCCATTTACAACAAAGGCTCTGAGCATTGCCAGTTGAGGGACATATTTTGCTCGCTCCTGGGCGGTCAACCGTTGAGGAAAGGGATGAGCTTGGGTAAGCCGGTGTGGACGGTAACCCGGCAAAGGATTTTCATTGGCTGGGGCTGTGTTGCGGCAGTAGAACCAAGTCTGATTCCAGTCCTTAGGATGACTATGAAGCTTGGCATGAGGGAAATCAACATCTCTCCTCTTCTGAATTGAAACCCCGCCTAGTTTAGTATTGGGGCCATCCGTAAACTCAGTACGGCGGTTTAGATAAAAGAAATCCCGGAACAGATCAACAGTAGGCTCCTCTTGCAGGTACACTTCACAGAATACTTGCCAGTCACAAATATTGGATATGGAGTTTGGACCGATATCTTGGGGATGGATTTGAAAGTCGGCGAGCACGTCACGGAAAAATTTTGATCCGGGAGGAGTGAAGCCTCGGCTCAGGTGATCAGTAAATACAATAACTTCTCCGTCTTGGGGTTTAGGAGGAAATTCTGGACCGGGGACTCGCCAATGAATAGTGTCCTTATTTGCTAAAGCGCTCGTTGCAACACAACCAGCCAGCTGCGCTTCCGTAACCCGGGAAGGAACCCAATTACAGGAACAGAATTGTTTGGCCATTTCTGGTGACAAGTTGGAAAAAAGCACGGTATCCGGTGTAAAGTTCATGGTTACAACTTACAAACCGGTGCAATGATGGAAGACGACGATATTTCAAGCATTTGGGTGTACTAAACCGGATTTCAGCACTTAAAGCAGGTTGGCGGTTTAACAAAGGGCTAATGGTATATGATGAGTTATCAAAGTTTAAAGGATAAACCGCCCACAATGGTATAGAGGCTACAAATTTACAAAAATTTGTAAGTATGGCGCATACAGATTTCACAGATCAGTGGTATAAATTTGGATCTGCCACAGTTCTAAAATGAGGAAATAAATTTAACCTAAAATGGTGGCAGTGGAAGAACACGTTTGTATGATTGGATCTCAGGCGGTAAAAGGTGTTTTCTGAGGTTGGTAAAGGGCGCTAGACTATCATCGCCTACTTCTACTATCAGTTGCAAATCAAGTTATGAGATCTAAGAACAGAAAGAAGACGAACAGGGAAGAACACCGACGAACCGCGGAACCCTAATGCAGATCTGAGATTGAAAAGGAAATGAACTAACCGGTGCTGCGGAACAGCGGAGGAGCGCCGTGTCGCTCTGGTTTGATCAGGTTGATGCAGCGGCCTTGGTTGATGTAGATACGAAGGACGACGGCGGCAGAGCTCGGGTTCTAAGGCATCACGAGGAAGAAGGAGACGAAGAGAAAGGGGAAAACGGAAAGGACCCTCGACCGTATTTATGAAGACGAAAGGATAAGGGTCAAGCGCAAGAATCGAGGAGCCAAACAAATGGATATGTGACAGATTTGTCGCCTCGATTGTCGGAGGCTCATTAATGAAGGTGAGGAATACACCATTTAAAATAACAAATGACGTCATGGCGGTTTATTATGATTCTGGATGATGACGTCGTGGCGGTTTACAAGATTTATGCGAGGATATGGAAGAAGAATTTTTTTCAAGGTTTTGGAGATTGACATGAACCAGTTCAAATCAATCTGGGCCTAATGTTGGGGATATTACTACTAGGTGTAAACCGGCCAAGGAAGCCGGGTTATCCCCATAATGGATTGTTTATACTTAAAAGCCCATGAAGAAAAGGAATAAAGCGGTTTACTACAGAGACTCGAAGGCCCAAGGCCCAAAGGTAGATTAAGGCCTGTAGCTATAAACCGCCATGTAGTACATGACTTGTATTGTAAGGTATGACAAAGTAGAGACCGGGCCGGTATGTGTATAAACCGGCATCGGGACTCTGTAAGCCAGCGGGCGTCGACCTGTGTATATAAAGGCACGACCCGGCGGCGGTTCAAGGACAACACAGAACGACTCGAGACTCAGGCAAAGCGTATTCGCTCCATGGTCATCGAAACCCCAGCAATTCCATCACAACTAGACGTAGGCTTTTACCTTCATCGTAAGGAGCCAAACTAGTATAGAACTCTCGTGTCCCTTGTCCGGTTTAACCCCTTTAAGCTAACCCGTTGCGATGGCTCCATGACCAAGTCCTTTTGCTAGGACATCTACCGTGACAAACCCACGACATATAAGGATTATGATTTCTCTGTCGATCATGAGTTAATTACTTTGGTTCAATCTGATCCTTTTTATGTCTATGAATCTGAAACTGTTGTGGCACATCTTACTAAATTAAATGATATAGCCACCCTATTCACTCATGAGGAAAAAATTCGTTACTACTATATCCTTAAGTTATTTCCGTTCTCATTAAAGGGTGATGCTAAAACATGGTTTAATTCTGTTACTCCTGGTTGTGTGCGTAGTCCCAAGGATATGATTTATTACTTCTCTGCTAAATATTTCCCTGCTCATAAGAAACAAGCTGCCTTAAGGGAAATATATAATTTTGTGCAAATTGAAGAAGAGAGTCTCCCACAAGCTTGGGGGAGGCTTCTCCAATTACTTAATGCTTTGCCTGATCATCCTCTTAAGAAAAATGAAATACTTGATATCTTTTATAATGGACTAACCGATGCTTCCAGAGACCACCTGGATAGTTGTGCTGGTTGTGTTTTCAGGGAAAGAACTGTTGAGCAAGCTGAATTGCTATTGAATAATATATTGGGTAATGATAACGATTGGACACTTCCTGAACTAGCTCCTAAGCCAAATCTGAAGAAAAGGGGTATTCTATTTCTCAGTCCTGAAGATATGCAAGAGGCAAAGAAATCTATGAAAGAAAAGGGTATTAAAGCTGAAGATGTTAAGAATTTACCGCCTATTGAAGAAATACATGGTCTTGATAACCCGACACAGGTAGTAAAGGTAAATTATCTCTATAGATTTGATGAGGGTGATATTCCTCGTAATAAGTCTGCTATCCAATGCTTGGATGAGTTTGATAACTTTGTTGTTAAACAAGAAAACTCCAATGCTTATGTTGGTAGACAATTGAAACGAAATGCTTATATGATTTAACACTTGAGTGATTATATGTCTAGAGTTAAAGGTGACCTTAAACTTATTAGTAAACATGCTTCTATGGTTACCACTCAAGTAGAACAAGTGCTTAAAGCTCAAAATGATTTGCTAAATGAATTAAATAATAAGAAAAATGATAATGTTGTTAGAGTTATGACTAGAGGGGGTAAAATGACTCAAGAACCATTGTATCCTGAGGGACACCCTAAGAGAGTTGAGCAAGATTCTCAGAGAACTAATGTTGATGCACCTAGTCCTTCTAAGAGGAAGAAAAAGAAAAATGATAGGACTTTCCATGCTTCTAGTGAACCTGTTGTTGACACACCTGAAAATCCCATTGATATTTCCATTTCTGATGCTGAAACACAATCTGGTGAGGAACATGAACCTAGTGATAATGTTAATGATGATGTTCATGTTGATGCTCAACCTAGCAATAACAATCATGTAGAGATTGAACCTGCTATTGATCTTGATAACCCACAATCAAAGAATCAACGTTATGATAAGAGAGACTTCGTTGCTAGGAAGCACGGCAAAGAAAGAGAACCATCGGTTCAGAAACCCATGCCTTTCCCACCTAAACCATCCAAGGAAAAGGATGATGAGGACTTTGATCGCTTTTTCGAAATGATTAGACCTATCTTTTTGCATATGCGTTTGACTGATATGCTCAAAATGAATCCTTATGCTAAGTATATGAAAGATATTGTTACAAATAAAAGAAAGATACCGGAAGCTGAAATTTCCACCATGCTTGCTAATTATACTTTTAAGGGTGGAATACCAAAGAAACTAGGAGATCCAGGAGTACCAACTATACCATGCTCCATTAAAAGAAACTATGTTAAAACTGCTTCATGTGATCTTGGAGCCGGTGTTAGTGTTATGCCTCTCTCTTTATATCGTAGACTTGATTTGAATAAGTCGACACCTACTGAAATATCTTTGCAAATGGCCGATAAATCAACTGCTATACCTATCGGCATTTGGGAGGATGTGCCTGTTGTGGTTGCAAACGTTACTATTTTAACGGACTTTGTTATTCTTGATATTCCCGAGGACGATAGTATGTCGATTATCCTTGGTAGACCCTTTTTGAATACCGTAGGGGCTGTTATTGATTGCAACAAAGGCAATGTCACTTTTCATGTTAATGGTAATGAGCATACGGTACACTTTCCGAGGCAACAACCTCAAGTCCACAGTATCAACTCTATTGGAAAAATTCCAACGATTACTATTGGAGGTTTTGAATTCCCTCTTCCTACTGTCAAGAAGAAATATGATATTCTTATTGTTGGGGACATACATATCCCCGTTGAGGTAACCTAGTGTTATTTGAAAATTCTCCGGTTTCATGCGATTCGGAAAGAGTTTTCTTAACAGGACTTGATCAACCTTGTTAGTGGATTCCTTTTGATGAGCATGGGATGGATGAAGTTAGAAAGCACAACTCTCTGTGCCCTCCTTTTACTTTCTGTTTTTTAGATTAAATAAAGCAAAATTAGTATTTTATGTCTGTTTTCTAAATTATCCTTGCAATAAAAAATTCCTCGAAAATAAAAGTTATCCAAACATCCTGAAAATGAAATATGATTTTTTTGTAGAATATTTAAGAAAATCTGGCACTGAGAACACACCAGGGGCCCCACCATTTGGCCACGAGGGTGCAGGGTGCGCCCCCCTGCCTCGTGGGCCCACGTGGACCCCCTCCACTTATTCCAGCACCCACTCACTTCGTCTTCCTCCAGAAAAAATCCTCCCATAGCTCAAACCCGTGTTCTAGCTCATCTTGTTGCCATTTTCGATCTCCTTGCTCAAAGCTCCATTCACAAAACTGTTTTGGGGGATTGTTCTTGGGTATGTGACTCCTCCAATGGTCCAATTAGTTTTTGTTCTAGTGCTTTATTTATTGCAAATTTTTTATGCTTAGGTGACCCTATTCTTGAGCTTGCATGTCAAATTTATATGGTCCCAAGTAGTTTTAATGCATGATATAGTCTCTAGGCACTTGTGGGAGTAGTTGCTATCAATCTTGTTTAGTTTTGTTCACTTTTATTTCGAGTAACTAAAATTTTCAGAAATTTTTTCAGAGAAAGAAAAATGTTTAGGAAAATGTACCAAGGTGGTTCCTCAAGGAAGCAAGGACCAAGGCTCGCGATACGTGAGCCGGATGATGAACCACCGAGGGAAGCTCAAGTGCGGCCTTGTGAATTGCCGTTAGAAGAGTTTATGGTCAAGGCAGACATGAAGAATGAATTTGACGCGTATGTGCGTAATGCTGATCTTGAGGGCTTCGTGTCAGATAAGTGCCCACAATACTACTACCTAACTGATTCCTTTGTGAGGAAGTTTAAATTTATATCTTTGCGCAATTCTCACACTGTTTTATTTGATCTTTATGATAAATCATATACCATGGACCTAGAAGATTTTAATACTGCTTGTAAACTCCCGCAGTGGGGCAATGTTAGTGAACCTCGCAAATCTGAATATAAAGACTTTCTTGCTAATATCTGTAGGGGAACGCAGCAGAAAACAAAAAATTTCCGACCTACGCGCCAGCCCAGGACCACTATGGAGACTGCATACAAGGTTTGATCTTTTTCGTTACCGACTCGTAGCGCAGCGGGAAGTAGAGTCGATGATGATCGGTGGTGCAGATCCCCGCAGCTAGGATTTACAACCTCCCAACCGCGAGGATGTATACCCTCATCTGCCCCTCAGACAGCCCTCCGGGAGGACCTTCGAAACTCGAACGGTCACTCGGACAGCCCTTTGGGAGGACCTTCGAAACTCGGACGGTCACACGGACAGCCCTTCGGGAGGCACTCACGAACTAAGACCGAAACTACGATCTCTCTACAGAGTTGCACACATACGGTGTCATCTATCCGGCAGGGCTTCGCCGTCTAGAACTAGTTCCTGCCGGAACCCAGACAGCCTTACGGCTCTACGAAACTCTTTTCATGGGAGGGAGAGAAGAAGCCAGATAATGCATGGCATGTGTATGAGAGCAAGGGATGAGTGTGGAGGGCTGCCCCTCCACCTCTATTTATAGGAAATCCCAAGGGGGTAGGGTAGTTTCACAAAAAACCCAAAATGCACATGAATGAAGTCCTTCCACAAGGACCTAGGAGTGAAACCAAGGAACAAGAGGGTCCCCAAGGGGGGATACCCCATGTGGCCGGCCACACCCCCATGAGGGGCCCAAAAAATGGCTCCTATCCATCCATGTCATCCCCAAGATCTTTTGGAGCAAAGCCCCAAAAGGTGGCTTTCCATAAAGTAACCATAAAGCTGATTTTCACTATTCACGACGACATTTTTCAGCGTCTGATCGAACTGAAAATATTTATGTGGGCTAAGAACATTTCCAGTACCCACTAAAATGATTTTCAACGCGTTCCGAAACAATTCCGGTTTTAGTGATTTTCATCTGCGAAACGCATCTGAAGTGGCTCCGGCAGCTCCGGAACATTTCCGGTTTTTATCTCAGAAAATTCCAAAAAGCTTCCAGAATGATTCTGGCATCCTCCAAGAATTATCAGGCATGTGCCGAAACCAATTTGACTTAATGGTGTATCCCGAAACAACTTTTCGGTATCATCGAAACTTATCCGATAACCTCTCTCTGCGGTACGATTCCGCTGTCCGAAACTTTTCGGTGTCCGAAACTTTTTCGGTGATTTTCTCTCAGACTCCCTGTCTAGTATTCAGCAGATAGATGACCCTTAAGCGTGTGACCCTATAGGTTCGGTGAAGTATAGACATGACCCGGAACCCCTTCCGATCAATGATCAACATCGGAGCCGTGGACACCCATATTGACCCCTATACCCACACGAATAAATATTCGAGTGAACCTCCAGTTGCCGTGTGCTATTCCTGTTGCTTCGCGATATGTTACAAATACCCGAGGTGAGACATGTTGGCATTCCCGTGGATCAACCACTTGTCCACTATGCTAGTTACCTCGTTACCGGTATTGTTCTCTTTTCTCGTTATCGTGTTCCGGCATCCCCGTGATCAAATCACAAAGTGTCTGGCCAGACGATGATGGATACCGTAACACCGAGAGGGCCCAGAGATATCTCTCCATCGTCGGAGGAGCAAATCCCAATCTTGAGCTATCAAGTTACTTGACACACTTTTCCATGAACCCGTAAGCCGCCGTAATAGCCACCCATTTACGGATGACGTTTAACAAACCCCAAAGTTCATGAAGCAAGCATGAAGAAACTCGATACTCTCATGGTCTAAGGAATCATGCAAACGTTAACCATCTCTGTGTTATGTACCAATAAACTTGTGACGAATGAATCTCATAGCATAACATCATGCCGGGTCGATTCAACATAAATGTTCTCTTAACATTATGCCCTCAAGGTTGCTGACATAGACATGCCCATGATCAGGAAAACATAACCATCATGCAACACTTGAGCTAGTCTTAGAGGCCAGACTAGGAATACATTTTACCGTTTATTATTCCACACGTGCATATGAGTCTTCCTCCGAGCCTCGTGGTTATTGCAGACTCGAGAACCATAGCAGTTATAGCATGGAACATAAACATAATTATGAACTCGGAGATAAATAATATCATTTATTATTGCCTCTAGGGCATATCTCCTACAGACTCCCACTTGCACTAGAGTCAATAATCTAGTTAATACTAATGCACTTTACACCTGTGGCACACCGGTGTAAATATGCTTCGCTTGTGGTATAGCCTGATGTCCAACGGATCTGACGACTTCAGTTCCGTGTGTATCTTTGCATGTCCTCGCGTTTTCACGTTTTCACAAAATTCATATTTTGTGTGGACTTGGCTTTGTATGTATGTGAATCACAGGTCGAACCTGGATTCCTCAGACTAAGTTATGGAGCAACTACCTGCAGTAGTGTCCCATTGTCAAAAGCCATCTTGGAACTATAGTAAGTTCATGAATGAACTATATGATTCAACATCTTCTTTGTCGCTTCTAAAGCGTCAACATACTTAGCCCTTGTTATAGAATTCGCCACAGTAACTAGTTTGAACAAATTCCAACTAACTGTGCCACCACATTGTGTGTTACACAAAACCCTTAACTTAAATCGAAAATCGCACGGTGAAAAGATGAAGACTATCGATGTAACATTTTACAACGAACTCTTCATGATCTCCGCTTGCAAGAAAACATATCATCAGTACTTACTCTAGTACTCAATGACATCTTTCACTGTTGTCCCACGATCAGTACTTTGATCACTTTAGTATCCATACTCGCAACACCTTGGGAGTATCGGACATATCTGGTTGTTTTACATACCATGGAATACATGATTAATCCAAACACAAAAGTGTGTGGAATCTGCATTATGTATTTTACTCATAAGTGTTTTGGGACACCTAGTCTTGCAAAAACTCTTTCCATGTGACTTTGGCAAGAATCACTCCTTGGCGTTTTAAATGCTAAAAGGTTTTAGCATCTTGTCAATATGTATTCATTGCTTAGCCCCATTAGGTAAATCTATCTCCATAGATCATCATGCCTAATATTGAGGCTATTTAGCCTAAGCATTTCATCGAAAAACTATTTTCAAATGAAGTCCTAATTCGTGTCAAGAAATTTATTTCCGATTACCAATGTGCCAAGCACATAAGGTTTTTAGAAATATTATTACGCTCCCACTTACTTTCTTGAATTACAAGCATCTTCGTTACCCATTGATGAAGTCAAAACCCCTTTGCCCATTTCATCAAAACACGAAGATTCCAACTCCATTTTGCTCTCTTCTGTCCATTGCTAGAACTCTGAAGTTTGCATACCTACTAGCATCCTCTGGATCGACAAATTACTTTGGACTGTATCATATACAAGTCCTAGCTTTCATTTCCATCAGATGGAAATCCTTTTATCATCCATGTTTCATATCTCATGATTGAAATATGTATTAATTGCTAGTTCAACCCGAACCGACTTTAAGCATCGCTACGATGAAAACAACCTCATCGTAGTCAACTCTTGAACTTGTTATTTCAACAAGTCGAGCTTTATGGATAAAACATTTTTATCCGTATCAGTTTTAAGTTCCATAAATATTCGTTAGACTCTAAGTCTTCCGAAAGGTGTATCAACGTTTAAATCTTGAATCACTTATATGGAAACTAATTCGGGTTGTATTGGTATTTAGCCAATTCCGGAGTTAGGGCCCATCAACGCTTCCTTGTGTATCGTAGGTATAATGTTGTCTAACAACAATATCTCGTTTGCGCACCTGAGAGGTTTGCACGAGCCTTGCCTACGTGGTTCAGCTGCAAGTTCGACCGAAGTTCATACATTTTATTGTAGAGACTTCAGTATCAGTCGCAGTAGGAAACTCTAGAATTACTTCCAAGGTCTCTTTCCTTTGATCTGATGACGTAGATACTGTTTATCTCGTCGAGTTGCACTATTCTCCCACTCACCTTTTTGAAAGAACCATTCTCTTTAAAAGCACACCGTTTCGCGGAAAAACTATTTGCCTCGGTATAGTGAGGGAGGAATACCCAACATTTTGGTATAACCTACAAAGTAGCACTTGTCTGATTTGGAATAGGTTTGTAACCTTTTACACAAGCCCCATATTCCAAATGTTAAGAAAAGATATAACATGGTTGGGCGTACCATACCATGGCTTCATTTCAATAGACCCGATGTAGCTCTTTTCAGTGTAAAAGCCGCAGTCTTTAAAGCATCACTTTAAAAGGGATAATGGCAAATTTATTTATGTCATCTTTGACCTTACCATGTCATAAATGGTTTGATTACATCTCCACAGACTTTCCACTTGCAGTGGTGTTCCGGGAGGTGCAAGTTATGAAACCCCTTTCACAACTCATCAGACATTCGCTAAACATGTAACTCAAATATTCCTTTGTGCAATCAAATTGCAGAAACATAATTTTCTTGTTACAATAACTTCTACTTCATTTTTGAAAACCTTTTGAATGATTTCAAAAGATCCAGACTTACGTCTCATCAAGTAAATATCCATATATCTACTTGAGTCATTTCTGAAGATAAATAAATCCACTACTAACAACACTTATCGGACTACACACATCAAATGTATGATCACTAATAAGTTTGTTGTTCGTTCCTTATGGCCTGTGAACGGTATTTTAGTCACTTCACTTTTTGGAGGAAAGTTGCAAGTGTCAGATGATTCAAAATCAAAAAGACTTCAAAATCCATCATCATGGAATTTTCCATGCGGGTTTCTCCAATGTGACCAAATGTAGTGCCACACTTGTGTGGTATTCTTTTAGTCTTGAGACATTTAGCGTCAGTGTTATGGATGTATCATATTTCCATCAATATTCATAACATACATGCCATCTTGGATGGAAGCATGGCCCTTCATGTTATTCATAATACTTAACAACAATTGTTGTTTTTATGAACAACTCTTTTGCAACAAACATTGTGCAATGGGCTAAGGTGTATGAAACTCTAAAATGAATTATGAAAGTAAACCCAGAGGTATTGTATTATTATCAATATTCATAACATACATCTCATTCATAATGAAAGTATGGCCCTTGTGTTATTCATAACATCGAACATAAAAGGTTCTCTTATGAACAACCTTCTTGCAAGATAGCTTATGCAATGGGCTAGAGTTTGTAAAACTCTAAATGAATTATGAAAATAAATACAGACGGCAATACACCGATGGAAGGTATAGTAACATTTACTATGTTCCCTGTGTATACCTTAACCTCATTTCGGGCTAGTCTTTTTAGGCCACAGTAGCTCTTACAGTGATTCGCAATTGAATGCAATCGAGCGGGTATCTTTGTGATTAACTCACAATACCCAAGAATTAGTGATTAACATGTTTAACCAGAATTCCCAAGAACTTTATCGTTGACCAGCCTACTATACAACAAAAACTTGTATGACATTCATACATGAGCTGGATATTCCAGTCATCTTTCTTTCTGCCTTTTTACTTCTAATAGTTTAACTTTTAGTATTTCTCCTACTCGCAAAAGAAGCACCCAACTTAAGAGTGGCGTTAGCCCCGGACTTCCTAGGCGTGTAAGTCATACTAACACCCTTTGGACACTTCCTTTCTCTTTAAGTTGTTGTTTTATTCACCTTTCATTATATGACAGGCGTTCTTCTGGATCCCTTTCCCAACAGTCAAATGCATAGTAAACACTTTTACTAATACTTGCAAACAAACATTGCTTTGTTTGTATCTGAAAATAATTTTCAGTTCCATGAATATCATATAACTATCCCAACTTTCGAAGTTTGGGTTTCATGGAAGCAAACATATTCCACTTGACCGTAACAGAATTCTAGCTTTTGGATCGAAGGACGAGAGTCACATGATCCATAGCATTAGTGGGAGGATACGAAAAGCATGCGATAGGAAAAAGTCCTTCTCGGCACTTTTGAGGACAATCCTCATATTACGTTACCAATCATAAAGTTTTAACCAGATATTTAACAGCTATTCAATTCTAATAGGGAAGGTGGAAATGCGAGCCATTATTCTACAACTATTATGCAAGAAACACTTAGACAGTGTTCATAATTAATTGCACTAAGAATTAAACATGTTAATTCAACAGTGCGCTCCCACTCAAATCAATATCTCTCACAATTAATTTTGAGTGATACAAGATCCAGACTTCAATTCATCGCCATAGAATCATCATCTCATAACGGGAATTTTAATCGGTAGGCCAACTTGCCGATCACATCTCTATGTGACTCTTGCTCATCTTTCGATGCGTGTGTTCCGAGCTCAGGACGATCCTGCCATGAATGTCAAGACAACCAAGTGATCTTGCTGCGAGGTCTGACCTCACCCGCCTCACACTTCTCTAATCGTTCGTACCCATGCATCCATGGCGCACCCCGAAAAGATAGGTGCCGTGATGGAGCTACACTTGGGAGAACACTAACTACTTGATATTTTAAGTGAGAGATCACCCTAATAAAAGCGACTACCACGCAATCAAGAAGGGTGCATCATAAGGGATAAACATCTCAGGCAATTCATAATAGCATGATATGGTATAGCCCTTTCTGACGGAGAAGTATTTCATTTCTTCGTCTTCGGCATTCGCGTCGGTGGTCACCTTCACGAAGATTGCCACCACCTTGTCGATGCACCAGATAATATTGCTATCTCTATAGCTAACAAAATAATGCATTACAACAAGGTCGACACGCAGGTCATTAAAATGCAATCATATGGCTCCAGCCATCATGCCGAATCATGACACGCAGGTCATGTTAATCAAATTACATCATATAGTCATCTCATACATAATCGAATTAGTATGAGCACTGCTATACCACATCACATGCACATCCTGCAAAACCAAGTTAGACGCCTCTAATCGGTTTATGCAAAAATTTATTTTACGTGGCTTCTAAGGTTTTGACTTAAACCGCAGCTACCAACGTTTTATCATCAAGTATGATTATTCAGGTTGCTAGATTAACATCTCGGGGTGTATGAAACACGGGATAATTAAATCTCGAGCCCCATACTAAACTTCGTCATACGCATGACCCCCGTGCAGATCATATATGCAATGCCCTTTCATGTGTGAATTTCATATTTCTTTTGACTACGGCAGAACCCAAAGAACTGATAGCACTTCCATGATCAATCAGGATCACGGATTGCCAGAACTTTGTCAAATTCCACCATGCTGTCTCGAGATTGAGCAAACGCAAATTCTAGGGAAGCAACAAGAACCTCGGGTCACAGATTTCATCTGTCACCCGCATAAATAATTTTCAGCAATAGATCTCATCTACTACCTAATTATATTATGCAATACCCATACATCTCTATGTATTCTAGATCGAAACCTGCATCTACGCATAGCACGGCTCATGATGCCACTGTAGGGGAACGCAGCAGAAAACAAAAAATTTCCGACCTACGCGCCAGCCCAGGACCACTATGGAGACTGCATACAAGGTTTGATCTTTTTCGTTACCGACTCGTAGCGCAGCGGGAAGTAGATTCGATGACGATCGGTGGTGCAGATCCCCGCAGCTAGGATTTACAACCTCCCAACCGCGAGGATGTATACCCTCATCTGCCCCTCAGACAGCTCTCCGGGAGGACCTTCGAAACTCGAACGGTCACTCGGACAGCCCTTTGGGAGGACCTTCGAAACTCGGACGGTCACACGGACAGCCCTTCGGGAGGCACTCACGAACTAAGACCGAAACTACTATCTCTCTACAGAGTGGCACACATACGGTGTCATCTATCCGGCAGGGCTTCGCCGTCCAGAACTAGTTCCTGCCGGAACCCAGACAGCCTTACGGCTCTACGAAACTCTTTTCATGGGAGGGAGAGAAGAAGCCAGATAATGCATGGCATGTGTATGAGAGCAAGGGATGAGTGTGGAGGGCTGCCCCTCCACCTCTATTTATAGGAAATCCCAAGGGGGTAGGGTAGTTTCACAAAAAACCCAAAATGCACATGAATGAAGTCCTTCCACAAGGACCTAGGAGTGAAACCAAGGAACAAGAGGGTCCCCAAGGGGGGATACCCCATGTGGCCGGCCACACCCCCATGAGGGGCCCAAAAAACGGCTCCTATCCATCCATGTCATCCCCAAGATCTTTTGGAGCAAAGCCCCAAAAGGTGGCTTTCCATAAAGTAACCATAAAGCTGATTTTCACTATTCACGACGACATTTTTCAGCGTCTGATCGAACTGAAAATATTTATGTGGGCTAAGAACATTTCCAGTACCCACTAAAATGATTTTCAACGCGTTCCGAAACAATTCCGGTTTTAGTGATTTTCATCTGCGAAACGCATCTGAAGTGGCTCCGGCAGCTCCGGAACATTTCCGGTTTTTATCTCAGAAAATTCCAAAAAGCTTCCAGAATGATTCTGGCATCCTCCAAGAATTATCAGGCATGTGCCGAAACCAATTTGACTTAATGGTGTATCCCGAAACAACTTTTCGGTATCATCGAAACTTATCCGATGACCTCTCTCTGCGGTACGATTCCGCTGTCCGAAACTTTTCGGTGTCCGAAACTTTTTCGGTGATTTTCTCTCAGACTCCCTGTCTAGTATTCAGCAGATAGATGACCCTTAAGCGTGTGACCCTATAGGTTCGGTGAAGTATAGACATGACCCGGAACCCCTTCCGATCAATGATCAACATCGGAGCCGTGGACACCCATATTGACCCCTATACCCACACGAATAAATATTCGAGTGAACCTCCAGTTGCCGTGTGCTATTCCTGTTGCTTCGCGATATGTTACAAATACCCGAGGTGAGACATGTTGGCATTCCCGTGGATCAACCACTTGTCCACTATGCTAGTTACCTCGTTACCGGTATTGTTCTCTTTTCTCGTTATCGTGTTCCAGCATCCCCGTGATCAAATCACAAAGTGTCTGGCCAGACGATGATGGATACCGTAACACCGAGAGGGCCCAGAGATATCTCTCCATCGTCGGAGGAGCAAATCCCAATCTTGAGCTATCAAGTTACTTGACACACTTTTCCATGAACCCGTAAGCCGCCGTAATAGCCACCCATTTACGGATGACGTTTAACAAACCCCAAAGTTCATGAAGCAAGCATGAAGAAACTCGATACTCTCATGGTCTAAGGAATCATGCAAACGTTAACCATCTCTGTGTTATGTACCAATAAACTTGTGACGAATGCATCTCATAGCATAACATCATGCCGTGTCGATTCAACATAAATGTTCTCTTAACATTATGCCCTCAAGGTTGCTGACATAGACATGCCCATGATCAGGAAAACATAACCATCATGCAACACTTGAGCTAGTCTTAGAGGCCAGACTAGGAATACATTTTACCGTTTATTATTCCACACGTGCATATGAGTCTTCCTCCGAGCCTCGTGGTTATTGCAGACTCGAGAACCATAGCAGTTATAGCATGGAACATAAACATAATTATGAACTCGGAGATAAATAATATCATTTATTATTGCCTCTAGGGCATATCTCCTACAGTATCACTGTGGGGGAATCTAGAGAAATCACACAAGCTACCATAGGGAGCATTCATTTCCCTTCCATACATAATTTTGCTCTCTTTATAGGTAGATGCATTAACGGTAAAGATGAGGCTTGTCACATGTGCGTTCCAGATCTTAGTGTCCTCAAGAGTGCGGTATTAGGAGATAAACAATATAACTTGGGGGCCATTGCTGCACGTAGGTTGCATCTTAATGGTACAAGCGGAGATTTGTTTGGTGGAATTTATGCAACTCGTATAGCTAATTATCTTGATGTACCCATACATGAAAATGACATAGAGTTGCCTCCTGCTTATCTAGATTATAATGCTATGGTTCGCCATCAGTTTGTTGAGAGGAATGGACATTTCCTCCACTACCGACTAATCTTTGACAGATGACGCGCTGTCCATATTGCCCTCCCTGCTCCTACTTTCTTTAACTTTCAGGCAAAAAGGAGATATGTTATAACCAGGGAGGAGGCGAACGAGTACGAGAGGAGGACAGAGGCAGCTCGCCTCTGAGATGCAGCTCTTGAGGTAGTAGCTGCTGCATCTCAATACAACCCCAGCTACGACTTTGGATATCCGCCAGGCCAGCCGTGGGCATAGACCAACTTAGGCCAGAAGCCTAAGCTTGGGGGAGTACGTATTTCTCACCGACATTACATTCATGTTCACACACTCATTCTAGTTGTCGGTGCTCATACTTTTTCCATTGTGCTATCCATGCTAGTTTATTTTCTCTTCTAAGTCTTTTTCTTGTGTGTTTGAAAAACCTTAAGAAAAACCAAAAAAATTAGTTGTAGCTTTTAGCTAGTTTACTTTCCATGCCTGTACTAGTAGTAATTGAAAGAAAACCCAAAAAGATTTCTCGTTCTTCTTTTGCTTGTTGGGAGCTTTCCCGTGTAAATAGTTTTATTTTATTTCTTTTCTTTGGGGGGCGAGAGGAGAGACCATGATGAAAATGTTGAGTGGATCTTATATGCATTATTGTTGATTTAACCAAGAGCCCATATTACCTTATCTTCTCCCCTGTATTAAATGCTTGCAGATTCCAGCTTAGTCCGATGCACGTGCACTATTATTATTATCCACACCGTTCGGTCGTGCAAGTGAAAGGCAATAATGACGATATATGATGGACTAATTGAGATGAGAGAAGCTGGTATGAACTCGACCTGTCCTGTTTTTGTAAATATGATTAGTTCATCGTTCCTGATTCAGCCTATTATGAATGAAACATGTTTGCAATGAGAATTAGAGATTATAGTTGCTCATGCCATGCTTAATTAGCTAGGAGTTTATAATGGTTTACCTTGCGTGCCAACATGCTATTAAAATGGTTGTGATGTGGTATGATAGGGTGGTATCCTCCTTTGAATGATTCGAGTGGCTTGACTTGGCACATGTTCACGCATGTAGTTGAAACAAGATCAACATAGCCTCCACGGTATTTATGTTCATGGTGAATTATATCCTACTCATGCTTGCACTCAGTATTGATTAATTTTAATGCATGTTCATGACTGTTGTCGCTCTCTAGTTGGTCGCTTCCCAGTCTCTTTCTAGCCTTCACTTGTACTAAGCGGGAATACTGCTTGTGCATCCACTTCCATAAACCCCAAAGTTATTCCATGTGAGTCCACCATACCTTCCTATATGCGGTATTTACCTGCCGTTCCAAGTAAATTTGTATGTGCCAAACTCTAAACCTTCAAATGAAATTCTGTTTTGTATGCTCGAATAGCTCATGTATCAACTAGGGTTGTCTATATCTTCCATGCTAGGTGGGTTATTCTCATGATGAGTGGACTCCGCTCATCACTCATGAGAAAATGGCCGGTAACCGGGATGCCCAGTCCCATGCAAAAATCAAAATAATTGCAAACAAAACTCCCCCAGGACTGTTGTTAGTTGGAGGCACCCGTTGTTTCGGGCAAGCCATGGATTGATGCTTGTTGGTGGTGGGGGAGTATAAACTTTACCATTCTGTTTTGGAACCGCCTATAATGTGTGTAGCATGGAAGATATCGAGATCTCTTGGTTGTTATGTTGACAATGAAAGTATGCCACTCAAAATATTATTTATCTCTGTTTCAAAACTTGAGCTCGGGCTCCTCTACAAATCCCTGCTTCCCTCTGCGAAGGGCATATCTATTTACTTTTATGTTGAGTCATCACCCTCTTATTAAAAAGCACCAGTTGGAGAGCACCGCTGTCATTTGCATGCATTACTATTAATTTACATTAAGTATGACTAGATCTCTTTTACCATGAATTACAATGTCTAGTCAGTCCTTGATCTTCAGAGGTGCTCTGCATTTATGTTTTGCGGTCTCAGAAAGGGCTAGCGAGATACCATCTTGTTATATCATGTTATGATTGTTTTGAGAAAGTGTTGTCATCCGAGATTTATTATTATAGCTCGCTAGTTGATTATGCCATTGATATGAGTAAACATGATACCTAAATGTTATTGTGAATATGGTTAGTTCATAATCTTTGCTGAAAACTTGAATGTTGGCTTTACATATTTGCAACAACAAGATCAAACAGAGTTTGTAAAAGTTTTTCTTTATCAGTTTCAGTTTGTCAACTGAATTGCTTGAGGACAAGCCAAGGTTTAAGCTTAGGGGAGTTGATACGTCTCCAACGTATCTACTTTTCCAAACACTTTTGCCCTTGTTTTGGACTCTAACTTGCATGATTTGAATGGAACTAACCCGGACTGACGCTGTTTTCAGCAGAATTGCCATGGTGTTATTTTTGTGCAGAAATAAAATTTCTCGTAATGACCTGAAAATCCACGGAGACACGTTTTGGAAATAATAAAAAATACTGTTCGAAGAATCAGCATCAGGGGCCCACACCCTGTCCACGAGGGTGCAGGGCGCGCCCACCCCCCGGGGTGCGCCCCCCTGCCTCGTGGGCCCCTTGGGACTCCACCGACCTCAACCCCAACTTCATATATTCACGTTCAGGGAGAAAAAAAATCAGAGAGAAGGATTCATCGTGTTTTACAATACGAAGCCGCCGCCAAGCCCTAATCTCTCTCGGGAGGGTTGATCTGGAGTCCGTTCGGGGTTCCGGATAGGGGAATCCGTCGCCATCGTCATCATCAACCATCCTCCATCACCAATTTCATGATGCTCACCGCCGTGCGTGAGTAATTCCATCGTAGGCTTGCTGGACGGTGATGGGTTGGATGAGATTTATCATGTAATCGAGTTAGTTTTGTTAGGGTTTGATCCCTAGTATCCATTATGTTCTGAGATTGATGTTGCTATGACTTTGCTATGCTTAATGCTTGTCACTAGCTTAGGGCCCGAGTGCCATGAATTCAGATCTGAACCTATTATGTTTTCATGAATATATGTGAGTTCTTGATCCTATCTTGCAAGTCAATAGTCACCTACTATGTGTTATGATCCAGCAACTTCGGAGTGACAATAATCGGGACCACTCCCGGTGATGACCGTAGTTTGAGGAGTTCATGCATTCACTAAGTGTTAATCCTTTGGTCCGGTACTCTATTAAAAGGAGGCCTTAATATCCCTCAGTTTCCAATAGGACCCCGCTGCCACGGGAGGGTAGGACAAAAGATGTCATTCAAGTTCTTTTCCATAAGCACGTATGACTATATTCGGAATACATGCCTACATTACATTGATGAACTGGAGCTAGTTCTGTGTCACCCTATGTTATAACTGTTGCATGAGGAATCGCATCCGACATAATTATCCATCATTGACCCATTGCCTACGAGCTTTTCACATATTGATCTTTGCTTAGTTTCTTTTCCGTTGCCACTGTTACAATTACTACAAAAACTGCTATTGTTACTTTTGCCACCGTTACCGTTACTTCCATATTACTTTGCTACTAAATACTTTGTTGCAGATATTAAGTCTTTCAGGTGTGGTTGAATTGACAACTCAGCTTCTAATACTTGAGAATATTATTTGGCTCCCCTTGTGCCGAATCAATAAATTTGTACTCTACCCTCGAAAACTGTTGCGATCCCCTATACTTGTGGGTTATCAACTTGCGGTGAAGCGTGTATTTACAAGAAAGTGAGTGGGAGCACAACCGTCTTTCTGATAAGTATATGTGAAAGACATATTGTTGATCAGAAATGATGTAGAATTTTCTAGAAAGCATAAAGGAGTGTTTGAAAGGAGTTTTTCAAAGAAATACCTCGGTAAAGCTGCTTACATATTGAGCATCAAGATCTATAGAGATAGATCAAGACGCTTGGTAAGTTTTTTCAATGAGTACATACCTTGACAAGTTTTAGAAGTAGTTCAAAATGGAACAGTCAAAGAAGGAGTTCCTGCCTGTGTTGCAAGGTGTGAAGTTGAGTAAGACTCAAAGCTTGACCACGGCAGAAGATAGAGAGAGAATGAAAGTCATTCCCTATGCCTCAGCCATAGGTTCTATAAAGTATGCATGCTGTGTACCAGACCTATTGTATACCTACCCTGAGTTTGGCAAGGGAGTACAATAGTGATCTAGGAGTAGATCACTGGACATTGGTCAAATTTATCCTTAGAGGACTAAAGGAAATATTTCTCACTTATGGAGGTGATAAAGAGTTCATTGTAAAGAGTTACGTAGATGCAAGCTTTGACACGGATCTGAATGACTCTGAGTCTCGATCTGGATACATATTGAAAGTGGGAGCATTTTAGCTAGAGTAGCTCCGTGCAGAGCATTGTAGACATAGAAATTTGCAAAATACATATTGATCTGAATGTGGCGGACCCATTGACTAAACCTCTCTTACATGCAAAACATGATCACACCTTAGTACTCTTTGGATGTTAATTACATGGCGATGTGAACTAGATTATTGACACTAGTAAACCCTTTGGGTATTGGTCACATGGCGATGTGAACTATAGAGTGTTAAATCACATGACGATGTGAACTATTGGTGTTAAATCACATGGCGATGTGAACTAGATTATTGACTCTAGTGCAAGTGGGAGTGTGAAGGAAATATGCCCTAGAGGCAATAATAAAGTTGTTATTTATATTTCCTTATATCATGATAAATGTTTATTATTCATGCTAGAATTTTATTAACCGGAAACTTGATACATGTGTGAATACATAGACAAAACAGAGTGTCCCTAGTATGCCTCTACTTGACTAGCTCGTTAATCAAAGATGGTTAAGTTTCCTGACAATAGACATGTGTTGTCATTTGATGAACGGGATCACATCATTAGAGAATGATGTGATGGACAAGACCCATCCGTTAGCTTAGCATAATGATCGTTAAGTTTTATTGCTATTGCTTTCTTCATGACTTATACATGTTCCTCTGACTATGAGATTATCCAACTCCCGTATACCGGAGGAACACCTTGTGTGCTATCAAACGTCACAACGTAACTGGGTGATTATAAAGATGCTCTACAGGTGTCTCCGAAGGTGTTTGTTGGGTTGGCATAGATCGAGATTAGGATTTGTCACTCTGGTTTTTGGAGAGGTATCTCTGGGTCCTCTCGGTAATGCACATCACTATAAGCCTTGCAAGCAACGTGACTATGTGTTAGTTGCGGGATGATGCATTACGGAACGAATAAAGAGACTTGCCGGTAACGAGATTGAACTAGGTATGATGATACCAACGATCGAATCTCAGGAAAGTAACATACCGATGACAAAGGGAACAACGTATGTTGTTATGCGGTTTGACCGATATAAAGATCTTCGTAGAATATGTAGGAGCCAATATGAGCATCCAGGTTCCACTATTGGTTATTGACCGGAGATGTGTCTCTGTCATGTCTACATAGTTCTCAAACCCGTAGGGTCCGCACGCTTAACATTCGATGACGATTTGTATTATGAGTAATGTGATTTGATGTACCGAAGGTTGTTCGGAGTCCCGGATGAGACCACGGACATGACGAGGAGTCTCAAAATGGTCGAGATGTAAAGATCGGTATATTTGAAGGCTATATTCGGACATCGGAAAGGTTCCGAGTGATTCGGGTATTTTTCGGAGTACCGGAGAGTTACGGGAATTCGCCGGGGAAAGTAGTGGGCCTTAATGGGCCATACGGGAAAGGAGAGAAGGGCCTCAAGGGATGGCCGCGCGCCCCCCATGGGCTGGTACGAATTGGACTAGGAGGGGGCGGCGCCCCCCTCCTTCCGTCTCCCCTCTTCCTCCTTCCCTTCCTTCTCCTAGTTGGACTAGGAAACGGGGAAACCTACTCCTACTAGGAGTAGGAATCCCCCCTTTGGGCCCGCCCCTTGTGGCCAGCCCTCCTGCTCCTCCCTCCTATATATACGGGGGAGGGGGCACCCCATAGACACACAAGTTGATCTTTAGCCGTGTGTGGTGCCCCCCTCCATAGTTTTACACCTCGGTCATATCGGCATAGTGCTAATGCGAAGCCTTGCGCCGGTAACTTCATCATCACCATCACCACGCTGTCGTGCTGACGGAACTCTCCGTCAGCCTCAACTAGATCAAGAGTTCGAGGGTCGTCACCGAGCTGAACTTGTGCAGATCGCGGAGGTGTCATGCGTTTGGTACTTGGATCGGTTGGATCGCGACGACGTTCGACTACATCAACCGCGTTACTAAACACTTCCGCTTTCGGTCTACGAGGGTACGTAGACACACTCTCCCTGCTCGTTGCTATGCTTCTCCTAGATAGATCTTGCGTGATCGTAGGCAAATTTTTTGAAATACTGCTTTCCCCAAAAATTCCTAGCTATAGCAAAACTAATTGGCCTTTTGGTTTTACCACTGACTAAGCCAATATACATAACACTATCATTGCATATGTCATATTCGTCCACTCATCATCATTTTGTTGGCATTTTGTACAAGCTAAGAGCATCAACTCATAGATTTAGTTCCACATTTCATGTTTGCCTCATGTCCACATGAAACTACTTAAAGTCCCGCTCCCCTTAATACCGATGCTTACTTTAGGTACCCTCTTGTCTACTCGCTCACTAGACAAAACTGTTGCTTCTTTCTCCTTGAAACTTACGAGAATAGCCTATGGTAAAACATATTGGGGTGTGTTGGATTATTTATGTTCAAAGACGCTTATGTGTGAATAGCCTAACATCTGAGGGCTGAATTAGAAATTACGGAGTTTCCATAGACCTAATGTAAGATTTAGGGACTAATGCAATAATGTGGTATAGTCATAGGATTAAAATGCAAAAAATATAAGGCTATCTAGAATGAATGGTTGCCAATTTTCTGAAATGGAATGAATAAACAAATTTCATTAACTATCATTGTTATTTCATACTCGTTATCATGCATGAATTATGTATCAGTTTTGTTCCTCATTTGTGCGAGGTAACAATTATATAATTAATATCCTTAATTAGTCATGTTATTTCCTTACTTATCATCAAGCATTAATTGTGTATTATTTCGTCCTTATTTGTTGGATTTATTACTAGCTTATGTACCTATGGTACTTTGGGCCAAGAGAGAGAGAGGGAGAGAGAGAGAGAGAGCGCATGTGAGTTGGAGAACTAACCATCACAACAAGGACCACCAATTCCCCTTTAGTACTAAAGATTATGTAATATTTTGTTCCACATTTGTTGAACTTATTACATGATTCTTTGTTTAGGCTAGGATGACAAAACTATTGTATGGTCCATGCAATTGAAGGAAGAAGAACAAGTGAGGTGGAGAACAAACGATCATGACGATGACCACAAACTCCCCTTTAATAGTAAATACAAAGAAAATCCATCTAGTTATTGTTATAAGTGTTCTTGCGAGTACACCTGAAGCTAAACTCTTTACAATATTTTGTCGCTCATATCGTGTTGTATAAAATTTTGGGTCAAATGCTTCCCAACAAAGACTTCCTTTCTCCCCTTCACTTACACGTATCAAGCTTCCACATTATTCCAAATATGTTCCTCAAAAAGTCCACTATATCTACCTAATTCCATAGCAATTTGTGTGGTGTACTGCCATGCTTGAAGATGCATAGATCGAAAATTTTCTCGCAAAAAAGAAAAAGAAAAAAGACACTGCCTATTTACATTCCATGCCTAGAATATTTCATTTGGTGTCATCTTGGTTCATATTGACTTGATTGCCATTTGCGTGACATTACTTTGATAAAAGAGTTATTGCTTTTGATCTCATAAATTTGACCAATATACTATACGCCTTAGGCATTGAAGACAGAGACATAATAGAATGATCACCTAGAATGCCATGGTTACTTGTATATGTACATGTATTGAACAACTACGAATCATTAGAGATAATTGCCCGTGTATACAATATTTTTAATTGAGTTCTTCTGGTGAGGCATGAGAGAGAGAGAGAAAGAGAGAGAGCATGTTTATGTAAGAACTGTAACTTCCCAAATTTCAATTTGTAACATCCCAGTTTTCAATTTGGACATTATCAATAAGTACCATTCATATGCATCCATATTCTTCATGCATTTTGAGCTTTATTTGATTTCCCTTGTGAATTGATTCAATACTTTGTGAAACTCAATGACCACTTGAGAGAAGACAACAAGACTTCTTCAAAAGTTTGTAAAAAAAGAGTTGAAAGTCTCTTGAATCAGTTTTGAAAGTTAGCCAAAGTGAGGTTTCAAATTTCCTTTTCCATTTATTAAAATAAAGATAAAAGAGAGAAGAAAATATGACTTCTTCAAAGTGGCATTAAAAGTATGGAAAAGGGGTTTTGGACAAACTTTGACGCATTTGAAATTAATCTGCAAATAAGTTTATTGCATATCAATAGAGAGATTTTTGTGAATATGTGTGGAATTTTTATAGTCTATTTGCTATTTCATTTTAAGCCTAAACTGCCTCTATTTTTATTAAATAGAAAAAACTTCTGTAAAAAGAGGAACTCTATAGCAAACCGATACAGGGACTAGCACAACAAGCACAGAGACTCCGATCCATTTGGGTCGGGTCAATACAAGAGCTGTGATGAGCCCGTCAGTGGTGAACCGCCGCCTATTGTAACTATTTTGTAGTACAATACTTTGATCCTCTCTAAAGTCCTTGTTTCTTTGTCTTTTCTTTACACAGGACATCTCAGTGGGAACGTCACCACTCCATGAAAGGGGACATGTCTCATTATGCTTGTTGCTCCCTTTCTAGCATGGACGAAACCACACGCCATTGCCTCAATATCCTTCGGTTTATCCCGCACCATTGGTAAAGAAAGTTCTAGGTTTTAATTTCACACTGCACGCTTAATTTCCACTTCAAGCCAGACATACCCCAGATGCATCATATGTTCTCTATATTTGCATGTGCGTTGCAGCGTCAACCTGAACCATTTCCTCAGTCCAACCTTACTTGTACTTCAGTTACCCTAGATAAGTTGCATGTAAGACTATTCCTAAAGCACAACCGTTAAATAGCCGCTGCACAATGGCCACCCATGTTGCTACATAGATCCCCGGTCAACTGATTCCATTATTTGGACAATGGTCACCTGCATACACCTTCCCGCAACCCTTATCCTGCCCGTCATCATTACGCAATTATATTTCCATTTGTTTTAATCCTCCCTATATATAGTCGATGCTCTTCCTCCGTCACCCTAAATCCCTAATTAGCCGCCACCGGAGAAACCATGTGGCATTGCCTAAGATCCTTCACTTTCGTTTGCATTTACATGTTATTACTCAAAATCAGCATCCAACCGTCATCATACACACCTCACTCTAAATATAGTTAATATACAGACGAATAAAGGTTCTAGTTGCATGTCGGCAAAATTACACTCTGAATATAGATTGATGAAAAATTCAAGTAGTTGGTAATTAGCTAGCAGAACTGGGACTTTAGGCTCATAAAGATCCATCAACATACAAATTTAACAATAATAATGCAAAGTTATCAGGGTTGCCACAAATTTAACAACAATACAAATTTAATCATACAACATTTATATATCGATGGACATAATTCATTGTTCGGCAAAATTTGAATCCTCCACTCTCGCTCATATTATATGCATAATAATGCGGTCGAACGAGCAATCTTCTCTATTATGTATGTAGGGAAGGAAGTACTTCAGAGTTAGGTGGCGTAGTTCTGGACAATCCCGGAGAGGGATGAGTATGTCCCCACGCAGGCGCAGGTAACCACTACTGCGATGATGAATGAGCATGTCGCAGTCTGTAAAATAGTTTTTAGTTTGGCTCCTCATCATAAATAAGTGCTTTACATAAATTTGCTAGATACAAGTATAGTTATAATAAATAAATGACTTCAGAACCTTCTCTGTTCTGCTAGATACAAGTATAGTTATAATAAAGAAATGTGCCGTTGGAAATATTTGTGTACCTGATACCAAGTCGCTTTTGCCTTAAGGATGGCCAGAAAGCAGACACAAGGCAGAATGTAGGTCTGCAATGAAAACATATTTTAGCCTCTCACGAATAGCTTATCAATTACTTTTTATCATGTGATGAAATAATCAGCGAAAACTTGCCACAAGCATGGCGAATAAAGAACCAATGAGAGCCATCACAAGTGCTGTCAATTTACATAAGAAGAACAAAAGTCAAATATGGATAATCAAACAGTGTGCTACTAATGTGTAGTAGGCCAAAGATGCATCCTAATAAAAGGAAGCAAATTAACTTACCAAAAAGGGAACTGACAGAGCAATGCTGAGGGTTGACACCACCAGGGCTGATCTAAGTATGAATATGTTGGAGTACTTCTGCAGGCTTCGCGGCAGCAACTCTTCCAGACTCATGGCCAGTGGGGTTATGGTCAATGCATATGTGATTCTTTGTTAAGGACATTGCACAATAATCATATACATCAACAAATAATTTCAGAACTTTTTTTAAACTTTTTGATTTCAGAACTTTATTGAGCATGTAATAAAAAGATCGGCATGTATTCTAAAGAAGCACTGGCAAGAAACAGAATTTCTCTATGTTCGTTTTGATTAATATCCCCTTTGAAGAGAAATAATTGACAAGCCAAGGATATTTGGTTATCAGATTAGCCACCTGCAATAAAAGCCAAGAGATCAGTCAACCTGCTTGATAATGAAGTTACATAAAACATGCTTAGTACAGAACAAAGTGATCTGAAATAGTATTGACAAGTGCAATTACCGTAGCCCAAACGGCAATCTTGGAAACCACAAAATTCTCCGGTAAGTTGAGGGTGAACTGAGACTCGGTCGATTCGCCGAACATTTTGTATCCCATCACCGCAGTGGCAGTAAACAAAATGGTAGAGAACCAATGCTGAAATCAAAGAAGCACAAACAATAACTGAGTGTTGAGGTTCCAAAAAAATGATATCAAATATAGGTTGACCCAAAGTAGCTAATTTACCAGGTGAAAAGAATGGAAGGAAACTGGTTGCGATTCCTCAGAGAAGAGTAGATGTTTGGGAACACCCCGTGCCCCGAGTAGCAGTAACCGTACAGTCCAATCGCAATAGGAATTCCCGGGAGGTTTAACGCAGTCCCTTTGTTCTCAAAGCCGACATGGTCGACAACCCCAATCCAGCATAAGCTGATGACTGCAAGGATTGATGCAACCACACCTCCAGCTACAAAGCAAACACATAACAACATCATGAGAAATGATGTGTGATACAAGATGCAGAGCATATGCACAAGCAGGATGAAAATAAAAGCAACAAGTGAATAGATAGAAACCAGAAATATAGCTCAGACAGGTGAGGTCACGGAGCCAGGTGGTCGGCATGACAACAAGCGTCATCAAGATTGCGAAGAACACATGCGAGTTTATCGTCAAGCCCCCAATGTTAAGGTGTACATTGGGGAACAACTTGGATAAATTGTCGCTTTCCAGTATCAAATACTCGATGCAGCAGGCCTGCAACAACCCATCAAGGACCAGTTAATTCATTGCAGATTCTTTTAGATGTTGTGATGACTCTTCTGAAAGCAAGTAGAAATTCTGATTAAATGGCTGGTTGGTACTAAGTACTTACATATAGTTCCACATACAGGATTATCTGCAGATAGTGAAGCACACACACAAGAAAAAGAGAAAAGTTAGCACAACAACATTCCTTGACTGAAATCTGCCCAAACTGAAGAACATGCTAATATGCAATGATGAGATCTTAGTCTTACCGAGATGGCTATGCCACCGGTGGTGCCGAAGGCAGACCGATATCCGGGTATGTCTGAAGCCCTTCCTTGCTGTCTAGGCAACAGTGCAGCAGCACACCGGTGTACCATGCGAGCATTCCGACACCACACAGGACATTTATTCCTGCATATTAGAAACAAGAGCATTTTATCATGGGAATCATCCATGATGAGTAACTATTCTTCAGATTCAATAAAATTTGTAACAGGAAAGTTCAGACCTTCAGAATATAGATCCAATTGAAACAGTTTACACACAGCAAAGGTTCATTGTTAACTCAGGTCAACTCCATGGTGAAAAAAGGGAGATAAAAAATACGGCGATCGATGTGTGCATTTTTATGAATGCGATCATTTCTGCATAATTCGATACCAAATGCTTTTGTCTGGAAGCAGTGGGACAGCCTGCAGATCTCGATGTGACAACATGTCACATGGTTTGGTTGTGCTGACTCATCAACCATGTGATGTCCCTATTAATACGGAAGAACAAGAAAAAAATCGAAATGGTGGACAGGAACCATGTGTGATGCGGCGCCTCAACTACGCGAATAAGCAATGCTCAATCATGCATAATTGACCACTTGGTGTACTTGATGGCTTGATTCTCTATAACTGCCAGCAACCCACTCTGTGCTTATAAAAAATGTTGATCCTCTATAAAAAAATGTTAAGCTCGTATTAAAAAATGTTCATGATATATACCAAAAATATATGGTGTGTATGAAAAAAGTAGTCATCAAAAAATATTTTTTGAAATGACATGGAGGACAGGCCCGGGACCGAAGCCGTCAAACGAGATAGGGTTCTACACATGAACGATGCCCTCCCTTGGTGATATGTCAGCACATTTGGGCCATCTTGGTGTTTGGGCAATGCAGGACTAGCCCCACCTCTCTGTGTCATCACCGGCTCATCTCCACCCGGCAGGCGGATGTGACTTTGAACGTCTATATCCATCATGTTTGTCACACCGGGACCATGACTCGCAGTCATAGCTACAGCCGCTGCAGTCATCGACGATGGCAATGCCGACAGGAATGTCACGAAGGCTACCGGCTACACTAGATGCAGACATCGTGAGGCCCGTTCCACGGGCAGATGTGGACCCCTTGGCAAGATGCCGTTGACGTCCAATCGTCGACCTTGATCTACGGAGTAATGAAAACAGATGAGAGGAGTAGTGAGAAATCAATGGCAATAGGACAATTTTTTTATTTAAATACCCGATGCACGAGCTCCTTCTTCGATTTCTTCCGTTGAGACATATTGGACCACGGATCACCTTGATCGTCGTGTATGACATTGGAAAGTACCACATTTGCCTCCTAGACAACCACCTCCTCCACATCAGGCATATCAGCGTCATCATCGATGACTAGGGGCTCGAATCATGATCCAGAAGTTGGCAACTTCGCCGCCGGTGATAGAGCACATGAGAGTAATACGCCTGTGACCCACTAATATCCAAGCACCAACACGAACCATACAGTCCATGATCACCATCAACCTGGATCATGTCCCCTCCCATAGATGTCACATTCCCCGATGTTCTAATCAGAGTCTCGACGGAGAGTCACGCCATACAGCCAATCTAACTTGAGAAGGCCTGGGCGCCAGTCCGTCCGTCCATCTAGGAACGTGCTAGAGAAAGACGTCGACCACCGCAGTGGCGGCGGGGGCTCTGGCGGTCTCACTATCGCGTCAGAGCCTTGGCAGATTCGAGAATATTCATAAGAAAGTCGTTATGTGGGGGTATGTCCTTATGTGGCTTGACGCAACAACTAAAAAAGTCTTGCTTTACTACTTGACATGGTGCACACAAGAAGTGTAAACCAAAACCTATAACTGTTGTGCACCAACTATTTGGGAAACATACCAGAGGATATTCAGACAACATGACACGGTTTCTTCCATGCCGACAAGGGAGCAAGCTGAATTAGGCATCTCCCTCCACGGAGCGGAAACGGTACATGGGTCCCAATGACATGTCATGTGCCTTGTGCCGAGAAAAGACAAGGAGTAACGAGGACAATGGAATGGAGTAAATTAAAGTTGAAAAGGATGGGGAGATCAGAGGTGGGACCATGGGACAATGGAACGGAGTAAAGTAAAGTTGAAAAGTTGACTATTTGGGAAAGAAACCAAAGGACATTCAAAAAGTGTGACACGGTTTCTTCCATGCCGACAAGGGAGTGGAAATGGTACATGGATCCCAATGACGTGTCATGTGCCTTGTGTGGAGAAAGGACAAGGAAAATAGAAAGGAGAAAAGTAAAGTTGAAAAGGATGGGGAGATCGGGGGGGGGGGGGGGGGGGGATGGTTGGCGGAAAGCCGATATAGGTGCTCGTGTCCAAATAATGAAACAGAGGAGGGGAGTGCAGAAGGGTCTACGTCGCGACATGGGTGACCGTTGCGTGGTAAGGTTGAACTTTTTGTTCAGTCTGATATGCATAGTTTCAAAATCAGAACTAAGAATCTTTGCGCGCCAAGTTTTGGGGAAAGGATGCAAAGGACACGGAGCTGGGCGATGACACATCATATGGTTTCTTTGGTGCCAAATTAAGGAGCAATAAAGGCTTGGGAGACGATGTGAAGGACACCGAGCTAGGCGATGATACCATCGAATAGTTTCTTTGGTACCAAATTAATCCATACCAAGAAAAGAAAAGGTGCACCACGCCATATATTTAGCAGGATACAATGTATTGCGCTATATCCAAAGCGGTTAATTTCATTAATATACATTTTAGGATGTAAAACGAACTACAAACAAAAAAGGATGTGAAACCAAGCAAGGAAGGAAGAGCAACTACGTTCAAACCTAATCCAATTTTGGCACCGCATTAAACATTGACCAGACCAGTCTCGCTACAAATACCCATCCATTCCCCATTGACTCTTCATCCCAGTCTCGCGCTGGACGGTCATCCATCCATCACCAAGCTAACGAGAGCAAGCATGGAGGGGTCGGCCACTATGACGGTGCGGGAGGTGCTGCACATGTACAGCTTCGCGCGGGAGGCGTACGAGCGGTTCATCTCCGTGGGCGGCAACCCGGAGCAGGCCCAGAACGCAGTGGCGCTGCTGGTGTGTCTTGACCAGGGCACCATCGCCGCCATCCACCATGTCCCCGGCCTTGAAACTAGCGATGTGGCCATCGTCGCGGAGGAGGCCAACGCCGTCCTCGAGTGCCTCCGATACCCGGTGCCCGTGCTCCCGCCCATCCCGCTCATATCCATGCTCTGCATGCAAGGTGGCGTCTACATCGAGCACGGCTTCTTGGCCTTCCACCAGGACTTACTGGTCCGTGGGGTTGCTCACTTCCTCGATGGCGCCGGCAAGTTGTACTTCAACGACCGCTTGAATGTATTGCTCAGGAGGTATGAGACTGGACTGGTTGGGAACCCGCCGGAGCTCATGGAGCTCAAGTTGGTCTTCCGGTGGTGGTGCCGGAGGACTGCCGCTCCATGTTCATCACCTTCTCCAAGTCATTTCCATCGCGAAGAGATCTTCGACTACTTCAGGGAGTAAGTGCACCATTGAGATACTACTAGATCTACTCATTAAGTTTTGACTTGTACTTGAATCTACTAAGATCTGCATGGATGCTTGCATGATATGGATTGAATCTTCATAACATTGATGTCTGATAATTGGCAATTTGTCGTGGGTGGATGTAGGAAATGGGGTGATTGCGTGGTGAGGGTGCTCATGGAGAAGACGACAAGAGGCAACATGCCCATGTATGGCCGGATCATCTTCAAGACAGAGGCGATAGTGAGGCTGGTGCTCAACGGTGAGAGGCTCGTCAAGATCTCCATCGATGACCATGTGATGTGTCTGCGCAAATACATTTCCAGGCCAACCAACGTCACAGCCTAGCCTGATCCATCCAGGAATCAATCATCATCTTGTCTCAATGCTCGTGTTGCTTGTTAGCCAGATCTACCGGATTTGTGATGTGACATTTCAAAAAAAAATGTAACGCAATGTTGTGTTGGAGCCAAATTAGGAGAAACTAAAACTGCTTGAGAAAAAGTTTGTTGCTGCTTCGTTTGGTACAAAATAAACCACACGAGGACATCATTGCCTACCTCGGTATCCTTCCCTTCCTTCTCCTAAACCTTGGCGCGCAAAAGTTCTTGGTTCAGATCACCCTTCTTCCAAACCTTGGCGCGCAAAAGTTCTTGGTTTTGATTTTAAAATTGTGCGTGTTAGACAGAACAAACGGGCGCGCAAAAGTTCTTGGTTTATTTTGAAATTGCGCAAACATTAGACAACGGCTACCAAGGTCGCAACATAGCCCCTCTACCCCTCTCCCAACTCCATTATTTGGATACTGATCTCCTTCATGCACTTTCCCAAACCATGGTCTCATCACCGATTATTTTCCCTATCCATTTTAATTTTATTTGTAATCCTCTCTACAATCCATATATTTCTTGTCTTTTCTTGCATGGTACATGAGTATGTACCATGCTCTGTAAGGGGTAGATATTGCTAATTAAGCTTCATGTTCCCATGCCGGCATGGAAGAAACTATGTGCCGGTGCCTCTCACTATCGTTCTGTTTCTTTCCCTAGTTGTTGGTTCATGAAAAATCTAGGTTTTCGTTTCACATTGAATATTCATGAACACCCTTATTTTCACTTCTTGCATAGAATACTTCAAATACTAACCGGATTTTTTTTTCGTTTTCAATGGGTCAAGACTCAAGCGTCATATGGACATACGGACATACCCCATGCATTGAATGTTCTCAATACTTGCATATACTTTCTCTGACGAAAATGTTAAAAACCTGACGTCAAATTTTTAAAGTTCCCAGCGAACACCCTTATGCACATTGGATCCCGCGTACGAATCATAAAGTGTTCGCTCCAAACGCATCCTCTGAGCGAACTACAAGAAGACAACAGTGATTCGTTCATTTATGATGGCAATCTGAGCAAACACATTCAGGGATGGAAATTTCTGTTTTTAGGGCATGGCAATTCTCACAATTTAACGTTGATGTAACATGAAAATTCCCTCCAGCTGGGATGGTAAGTCCTCGGCATGGTAATTTTCACCATTTTTGTTTTTTAGTCTGCCAATTCTCCATGCTGCAATCATCCCAGTTTCCAAAGAACGTATGGCAAGTACTCTTCTGCAGCATGGCAATTTTCTGACAATCTTTTTATAAGACATGCTTTTTTTACTTTAGAACATGGCAAATCCATATACAATAAAATGGCAAATTTATCTATCTCGCATGGCTATCCTCGAGCGTTTGCTGAGAATTTTCTGTTTTGGAACAAAAACGTTTGCTCATTTTTGGGTTGCTAGGAGAACGATAGTTTGCTTGGGTGACCTCCCTGAGGGAACATCAATGAGTTATTGGGGTCATTATCTTATGTAAGTCTATACTCGCATACACCTTTCCTAAAAGTTCAACTGCCACCAGGGTCCTCGTTTAGGGGGACATCAACTTCGTTGATAGTGATGACAAGTTCGTCTTCCATGACCACCTCCGCGTCCTTCTCAGGAAGTCCAAGACTAGGCTATGGTGTCGTCTCAACTGATTTAGATGGTGCTCTGTTAAGTGTGTGAGCAGCAGTTTCCAGTGCGTGACCCCAAAAAGATATCGGAAGATTTGTAAGAGACATCATCGACCTTACCATGTCCAACAAGGTTCGGTTACGTCGTTCTGATACTCCATTTCTCTATGGAGTTCCGGGAGGCGTAAGCTGTGAAACGATTCCACGGTCACTCAGATGTTGGCCAAACTCATGAATAAGATATTCGCTTTTTGTTACGATGATTTTCTACCTCATTCTGAAATTCTTTGAACTTTTCAAAGGTTTCCGACTTATGTTTCATTAAGTAGATATAGCCATACCTACTCAAATCATCAGTAAAAGTCACAAAGTAGAAATACCCACCCCGTGCGCCTGTGTTCATTGGACCACATACATCACTATGTATTATTTCCAATAATTTACCCGCCCGTTCAGGATGACCCGTGAACGGCGTCTTGGTCATTTTCCCCATCAGGCAAGTTTCAGCTGTGTCAAATGACTCAAAATCAAAGGACGGTAAAACACCATCTTTATGGAGTTTTTGCATGCGTTTCTTTCCGATGTAGCCAAGCCGATAGTGCCACGTGAAAGTGGTGGTGGTATCAGCCTTCTTAAGGCGTTTAGCATTCACGTTAAAGACATCATTTCCACATTCAAGATTTAGTATGAAAAGGCCCCCAACAATGGGTGCAAATCCATAGAACATATCTTTACAATAAAGTGAACAACCATTGTTCTCAGACTTGTACGAATACCCATCGTGTACTAAACATGATCCGGAGATAATGTTTCTACACAACAGTGGAACAAAATAATAGTTACTTAGTCCTAAGATAAATCTTGAAGGGAGACGTAGAGGCATAATGCCGACGGCTTGAGCGGCGATCCCAGCGCCGTTCCCGACGCGCATTAAGACTTCATTCTTTGCCAGCTTGCGCACCTTCTGAAGCCCCTGTATCGAGTTGCAAATGTGAGCAACCGATCCGGTATCAAATACCCAGGACTTAGAATTTTCGCTAGCAAGCAAATCGTCAATGACATTAACTTGTATAAAAATTATACCTTTTCCGGTTTTCCCAGTCTTCTTATCTTCCAAATACCCCTTACAGTTTCTCTTCCAGCGCCCTTGCAGTAGAAGCACTCAGTTTCATTCTTGGCTTCGCCCTTAGAGTTGCTTTGGGAGCCGGTCTTTACCGGCGCCCTTGCCCTTCTTTGGCTTGCCTTTCTTTTTGAAACTGGCAGTTTTATTCACAAGCAACACTTGCTTGCGATTTTTCCGCAGTCCTCCTTCTATAGTTTTCAGCATGGCGAGCACCTCTTCCGGTGTCTTCTCCATCCCTGTCATGTTGTAGTTCATGACAAAACTGTCGTAAGACGGGGGGAGTGAAGAAAGCAACATGTCCATCATATGGCCAGGTGGAAGTGGAAATTCCAGGGCTTTAAGCCTTTCAGAATAGCCAATCATTTTGACCACGTGTTTGCCAACTGAACTAACCTCAGCCATCTTGCATTCCATCAAAGCCTTCACGATATCAAATCGTTCAGACTTTGTGGTTTCCTTGTACAGAGCATCCAATTCCCGGATCATATCACACAGTTTATGGAATGCAAAACGTTTTTGAAGCCCTGGACTCATGCAAGCTAGCATGAGGCACTGCACTAAGTTGTGATCATCATCCTTAGTGGCCCAGACATTTTGTTCATCTTCCGGGGCCTCTGCCGCCGGTTTAGCTGGAGGAGCAGTTTCAAGCACGTACAATTTCTTAGCGCTCCTGAGGACAATCCTCAGGTTACGGACCCAGTCCGCATAGTTGTTTCCAGTCGCAGCTAACTTCTCTTTCTCTAACATCGGGCCTATGTTGAACGCGGTGTTGCGAGCCATTTGATCTACAACAGAAAACACAAGTTTCACTTAGACTTTGTTTATAATGAAATTTGCACTAGTGAATAAACAGTTTTATTCTAAAGTGCACTCCCACTCAAATCAATATCTCTCATAATTGATTTAGAGTGATTACAGATCCATATTTCTATTCGATGCCATTGACGGGTTCATCACTGATGACACGAATTTCAATCGGTAGGCCAACTTGCCGATCACATCTCTATGTGATTCTTGTTCATCTTTCGATGGGCGTGTTCCGAGCTCAGGACTCTCCTGCCTGAACGTCAAAGACAACCAAGTGATCTTGCTGCGAGGTCTGACCTCACCCGCCTCATTCCTCTCGATTCATTCGTGCTCATGTGTACATGGCGCACCCCGAAAAGATAGGAATTTCACACGGTCCTACACTTGGGTGAACACTAACTACTTTGATATTTTAAGTGAGAGATCACCCTAATAAAAGCGACTACCGCGCAATCAAGAAGGGTGCATTAAGAGGGATAAACATCTCAGGCAATTCATAATTTCATGATATGGTATAGCCTCTTCTGACGAAGAAGTCTTTCATTTCTTCGTCTTTGGCATTTGCGTCGGTGTTCACCTTCGCGAAGATTGCCACCACCTTGTTGATGCACCAGATAATATTGCTATCTCCATAGCGGATAAAATAAATGCATCACATAAGGTTGACACGCAAGTCATTAAAGTGCAATCATATGGCTCCAGCCATCATGCCGAATCATGACACGCAGGTCATGTTAATTACATCATATAGCCATCTCATACATAATCAAAATTGAATATGAGCAAGTCTATACCACATCACATGCAAAACATCCTGCAAAACCAAGTTAGACGCCTCTAATCGGTTTATGCAAAATTTTATTTTACGTGGCTTCTAAGACTTTGACTTAAACCGCAGCTACGAACGTTTATCATCAAGTATGATTATTCAAGTCGCTAGATTAACTTTGCGGGGTGTATGAAGCACGAGATAATAAAATCTCGAACCCCATTCTAAACTTCATCATATGCATGACCCCCGTGCAGATCATATATGCATTGCCCTTTTGTCTGTGCAATTTCATCTTTCTCTCAACTATGGTGGAATCCAAAGAGCTGATAGCACTTCGTTGATCAATCAGGATCGCGGATTGCCAGAACTTTTTGAAATTCCATCATGCCGTTTCAAGATCAGAAATACGCAAATTCTAGGGGAGCAACAAGAACATCGGGTAACATATTTCATCTGCCACCCGCATAAATAATTTTCAGCAATAGATCTTATCTACTCCAAAATTATATTATGCGATACCCATACATCTCCATGTATTCTAGATTGTAACCTGCATCTACGCATAGCACGGCTCTTGATGTGACTGTAGGGGAACGCGACAGAAAATAAAAATTTCCGATATAGCGAGCACGCCCAGGACCACTATGGAGACTGCATACAAGGTTTGATCTGATCCGTACCGACTCGAAGCGCAGCGGAAGAAGAGTCAGCGGAGATCGTTGGTGCAGATCCCTGCAGCTAGGATTTACAACCTCCCAACCGCGAGGATGTACTCCCTCTCCGGACAGCCCTTCGGGAGGCGGTCGGACAGTCCCCCAGACGATGTCGGGGACAGCCCTTCGGGAGGACCCTCGAAACTCGGACGGTAACTCGGACAGCCCTTCGGGAGGATACTCGAACAGCCCCTCGGGCAAAAGATCGAAACTACAATCTCTCTACAGGGTTGCACACATATGGTGTCAGCTATCCGACAGGGCTTCGCCGTCCAGAACTAGTTCCTGCCAGAACCCAGACAGCCTTTCGGCTGTACGAAACTATTTCGCTGGGAGGGAGAGAGAACCCAGACAAGTCATGGCATGTGTATGAGAGCAAGGGATGATCTTTGGGAAGCCCCTCACCTCCTATTTATAGGAAAACCAAGGGGTAGGGTGCCTCAACAAATTACCAAAAACTCCCATGCATTAGGTCACACATGAGGGTGTTATGGGCTAAATGGGAGGCCACGTGGAGCTCCATGGAGCACCACCATGTGTGGCCGTCCAAACCCTTGGGGGCCCCCCATGAGGGGCTTCCTTGGCCCCCAAGCCCTTCTAGAAGCCTTTTCACAAAAGCCCGAAAAGGTGGCTTTCCAAAAAATATCCATAAAGCTGATTTTCACTATTCACGACGACATTTTTCAGCATCCGTTCGAACTGAAAATATTTATGTGGGTTTAGAATATTTCCAGTACCCACTAAAATAATTTTCAACGCGTTCCGAAACAATTCCGGTTTAGTGATTTTCATCTGCGAAACGCATCTGAAGTGGCTCCGGCAGCTCCGGAACATTTCCTGTTTTTATCCCGGAAAATTCCAAAAAGTTTCCAGAATGATTCCGGCACCCTCCAAGAATTATTAGGCATGTGCCGAAACCAATTTGACTTAATAGAATATCCCAAACAACTTTTCGGTTTCACCGAAACTCATCCAATGACCTCTCTCTGCGGAACTTTTCCGCTGTCCAAAACTTTTTTGGTGATTTTCTCTCAGACTCCCTGTCTAGTATTCAATAGATAGATGACCCTTAAGCGTGTGACCCTATAGGTTCGGTGAAGTATAGACATGACCCCGAACCCCTTCCGATCAATGATCAACATCGGAGCCGTGGACACCCATATTGACCCCTATACCCACACGAATAAATATTCGAGTGAACCTCAAGTTGCAGTGAGCTATTCCTGTTGCTTCGCGATATGTCACAAACACCCGAGGTGAGATTTATTGCATCCCCGTCGATGAAGAATTTTTCCACCATGCAAGTTACCTCGTTACTGGTTCTGTTCTCTTTTCTCGTTTTCGTGTTCTGGCATCCCAGTGATCAAATCACAAGGTGTCTGGCTAGACGATTATGGATACCATAACACCGAGAGGGACCGAGAATATCTCTCCATTGTCGGAGGAGCAAATCCCAATCTTGAGCTATCTCATTACTTGCCATACTTTTCCGTGAACCCTTAAGCCGCCGTAATAGCCACCCAGTTACGGATGACATTTAACAAACCCCAAAGTTCACGAAGCAAGTACGAAGGAACTCGATACTCTCATGGTCTAAGGAATTATGCAAACATTAACTATCTCTGTGTTATTAACCATTAACTTGTTACGAATGAATCTCATAGCATAACATTAATACGGGTCGATTCAACACAAGTGTTCTCCTCACATTGTGCCCTCAAAATTGCCAGCATAGACATGCCCATGATCAGGAAAACAAGATCATCATGCAATACTTGAGCCAGTCTTAGAGGCAAGACTAGGAATACATTTTACCGTCTAGTATACCACACGTGCACATGAGTTTCCCTCCGAGCCTCGTGGATATCGCAGACTCGAGAATCATCGCAGTTACAGCATGGAAGCTAAACAATCATTACAAACTCGGAGATACAAAATAACTGATGTTACTGCCTCTAGGGCATATCTCCTACATCCATATTACATGTTCATGATTCAAGTTAGTCTTCTCACGAGTGTTGAGAGGAGGCCTCGCTCGCACTATTGCCATGATAGGTCGTAGAGGAACTACTGTTGTTGTGAAGGTTTGTAGCATTGGGGTAATTCGAGGTGACAATAAAAGCCTTTGATTCCTCACCATCACAATTGATAGAAGAGTACAAAGAACCCTTAGAGAGGCTGCGTCCATGGGGTAACCCTTAATTATCATGAGTTGAAACCCTGGGGGGGGCTATGACGGTGGCGTGCGTGGCAGGAAGTCTACTCGAGTAGAACGTGCTCTCTACCCGGATCTGCCCACTTATGCATTTGACAAGTGAATAGAGGATTCGATAGTTCGTACTAGTGGTAGTGATTCCGGAACCCTCGGCAATGCGTTATTACTCAAGAACCTTGACCACTAACTTAGCGTCTTTTAATTTCTGTTTTTGCCTTCCTGTTAGTAGTTTAGTTGATTACCCCTTTTATTTTCTAGTTTTCCTAGCAATGATAGTGTACACTATTTCTATACTCCAGTTTGGGTGCGTACGTGGCTGCGTGAAAGTGACAACGTAGTTGCAGGGTTGGCGGTTCCTTCCTATAAGCTCCCTGTGGGTTCAACACTCTACTTATCAAACGAAAGCGCTACAACAGCCCCGTGCACTTGCAGGACATCAGGACACGGGGAGGCCTATGGGACCCACCTTGCTAGCACTTTGTGGCCCCATCTCCGTGCTGCATAGGATCCGTTAGGTGCCCCTAACCCTTTCTTTTTCCCGCAATCTCCATATATAACCATGATTTCACTATAGATGCAATGTATTGCGGGTCGAGAAATAATGAAGGTAGAGGCACGAAAGTGGGCAATGGGTAGGAGACATGGAACAACAACGGTGGCAAGAAAAGAGGGCATGCCCTAAGCATGGAGTATACATTACCTGTGATCACATGAATTTTCAATGCGAGGATGGGGCAGTTAATTATGACTGTATGTAGAAACGACACATCCACGTGTATACAGATAATGATCTATAATCAAGTCTGGCCAAAGGAAGTATATACAGTATGAAATCATAACATGTTCTTTATACGTATATGAAATAAAAATGGTATGCAGAGCACAGAGCTGGAGCATGCATATATGGTATAACATTAAACAGATCCAAGAAAAGATTCACCACGTAATATATCGGGGGGGGGGGGGGGGTTCCATCTTTTGGCCTCAGAAGCAACACGGGCCGTTCTTCCCATCTTGTACCCAAACGCATTGTAGCTCCAAATCATCGCAATACAATACAAGGCAGGAGTGGGGTATTACACCAAAAAGGTGGCCCGAACTTGGGTCGATCCGGATGTTCATTTTGTAGTTCATCCACTATCTTCATCCATGACTTAGGATTGTTGGACATGTTCAGTCCCTGGCCGAACTCTCAAAGGGTTGTTGTTCACAACTGATATGTAGGTTCTTGGAAACCGACATTTGGCATGCTAGGTAGGGGATTGAGGCGTTTTCAACTATCCTGGCTGGTTTTCCCCATCTCTTTGAGTGCTCTCTTCCACCGGCGTACCTGATAAGGTGTGGAGCGATGGATATCCCCGATCACTCGCCCTTAGCGAAGAACACCGGTCATCGACGCCGTTCATCCCGAACGACCGCCTCGAAGGCTGTCTGGAAAACATTCGGGGCATTTGGTGCACAAAGCACCAAATTAAGTTGTTAACTATGTTGAGCCGGGACATAGAAGTTTGAAAGTGGCAGTTAATTATGAGGTAATATATGGATGTAAAATCGATCCAAGGAAAAGCATTTGAAATAAACAACGCTCTCTTTCCTTCCAATTTTGTCATTGCAAACTGTAGCATTATGCCATGCAGCAGCTACAAATACCACCGCTCTCCGCACACATTCCCCATCCATCGCTCCTCTCTTGCTTGCTACCTATCGACGGTGCAAGCAACCAAATAAATAGAGCAAGCATGGAGGGGTCGTCCACTATGATGGTGCGGGAGGTGCTGTACATGTACTTCGTCGCACGGCAGGCATACGACCGGTTCATCTCCGTGTGCGGCAACCCAGAGCAGGCCCGGAACGCAGTGGAGTTGCTGGTGTGGCTGGATCAAGGCACCATCCCCACCATCCACCACGTCCCTGGCATTGAAGCCGGCGTTGTGGGCATCGTCGTGGCGGAGACCAACGCCGTCCTCGAGTGCTTGCGCTACCCGAAGCCCGTGCTCCCGCCCATCCCGCTCATCTCCGTGCTGTGCATGCCGGGCGGCGTCTGCATCGAGCCAAGGTTCTTCGCCTTGCACCAGGAAATAGTTGTCCGTGGCGTTGCCCACTTCCTCGACGGTGCCGGCAAGTTCGTCTTCGACGATTGCCTCCAGGTCTTGCTGAGGAAGTCGGAGAGCGGCCTGGTGGGTAACCCGCCGGAGCTCATGGCGCCCTACAGCCCCCTGCTAGTGGACGTGCCCGAGGACTGCCACTCCATGTTCATCACCTTCTCCAAGGGCATGCCTCTCCTCCACGAGGAGATCTTCGACTACTTCAGGCAGTAAGTGGACTACTCGATCTACACATTAAGTGTATAATTATATATGGATATAATAACATCTTCATGCATACATGATGATTGGGGTTGCATTATCAATCTCTACTACTAAGATTTGCATGCATCACGCATATGATGATTGGAATCAGACCCTGATGCCATTTATGTCTGATGATGAGCAATTTGTCATGTATCGATGCAGGAAATGGGGTGACTGCATGGTGAGGGTGCTCATGGAGAAGAAGACAGGGGGCAGCATACCCATGTATGGCCGGATCATTTTCAAGACAGAGGCGGTAGTGCAGCTGGTGCTCAACGGCGAGAGGCTCATCAAGATCTCCATTGACCAACGTCAGATCTGGCTGCGCAAGTACATCCCCAAGCCAACCAACGCTGCAGACTCATCGATCCGTCCACGAACTCCATTAGCGTCTCTGCACAATCCTCGAGAAAGGCAATCAGATCTATCTACCTATCGCTTTGCAATCATAATGTTGTGCCCTAGGCAAATTAGAAGAAATATATTACAGCTTGAGAAAAAGACTGTAGCTCCTTAATTTGGTACCAAAGATACAATATGACGATGCCATCACCGAGCTAAGTATCCTTCCCTTCGTCCCCCGAACCTTGGCGCGCAAAAGTTGTTTTTATCGATTTTGAAATGGCTCAATCGTTACACAACGGTCACCCATGCGAGATAGCCCCCTCCCCACGGTGCTGTTTACTTGGACATTGAACACCTTGACCTTCCCCGTCCATGGTCCCATCTCCAGTGATTTCTTCCTGTCCATCTCAACTTTACTTTGATTCTCCCTATAATACATGTTATTCCTCGTCTTTTTCTCGTTACATGTCACCCCAGAGGCACATACATGTCTGCTCTGCAGAGGGAGACCTGCCTAATTAAGCTTGATGTTCCCAGCTTGTCAGAACAGAAGAAACCACATGATGTTGCCTCAATATCCTTCGATTTAACACTTGTCCATGAAAATTCTAGGTTTTAGTTTCATATTGCATATTGACGAGCACCATTGATTACCTTTTCTTGTCATTCACCGCTTCAAATAGTACGAAAGATTTATTTTTGACAATTTGGTAAAGCCATGTATGTACATACCCAACTTGCATTTTTTATACTTGCATAGCTTTGCCTTATATCCGGGTTTCCCAAATGTTGCGCTTAAAAATGGTGCTCTAGGAAATAGTCGGTGTCGTAGAAACAATATGATGTAATTGTGTATACGCTCCCCCCCCCCCCCCAAACAACCTTGGGGCGCAAAAAGTGGCAAGATTTATTTCGCGATTCCATATCAGACAAGACAAAAAGCACAAACATTCTATAATGTCCTTTCAACCATGTCGTGAGTAGATCAACAAGTTGCACTACTTGTGCACTGACCACCTACGGCATACACCTCCGGTCCAACATTCTACTTCCTAATTAAGCTTGTTGCTCCTTAGCCGGCATGGAATACATAGTGTGCCAATGTTTCAATATCCTTCAATATATTTCCCAAATGGTTGATGCATGAAATTTCTATTGTTTAGTTCCACATTGCATATTTGCGAGTAGGGATGAAACGGAGCGGAGCGGATGGAATTGAGTGCTACCACATTTTTTTTCATATTTCTTTGTAGAAGTGGAAACGAATACAGAAACTCTGGAAATGAATACGGAAACAGATACTACCGGAAATCGACACGGAGCGAATACAGAGTGGACTCAAATGCAGAAGTGGGCATTGACAGGAACTTAAAATCCCCTTCAATCATAGATAAATACACACAAAAACAAACAAATTTAATGAATCGGTAACATGGCTACAAGTAGGTTCTTAATTTGTGTTGCGACATTGATTTATTGAGGCTATGGGTGTTGCATCCATGGATTGATACCTTCATTTCTGGACCAATGGGAAATTTTGCGGCTTTCTGCATACCCTAGCACTTGGTGCCCCAAAACATTCCTGCATAGTAATTGCTACCTCTTGAGCACTGCGTTGGTTTTCCCTTGAAGAGCAAAGGGTGATGCAGCAAAGTAGCGTAAGTATTTCCCTCAGTTTTTGAGAACCAAGGAATCAATCCAGTAGGAGGCCACACGCAAGTCCCTCGTACCTACACAAACAAATAAGAACCTTGCAACCAACGCGATAAAGGGGTTGTCAATCCCTTCACGGCCACTTGCAAAAGTGAGATCTGATAGAGATGATAAGATAATATTTTTTGTATTTTTATGATAAAGACTAAAAGTAAAGAAAGCAAAATAAATGGCGCCAGAAATAGCTTGTTGACGGGGAATTAATATGATGGAGAATAGACCCGGGGGCCATAGGTTTCACTAGTGGCTTCTCTCATGATAGCACAAGTATTACGGTGGGTAAACAAATTACTGGTGAGCAATTGATAGAATTGAGCATAGTTATGAGAATATCTAGGTATGATCATGTATATAGGCATCACGTCCGTGACAAGTAGACCGACTCCTGCCTGCATCTACTACTATTACTCCACACATCGACCGCTATCCAGCATGCATCTAGAGTATCAAGTTCATAAGAACGGAGTAACTCTTTAAGCAAGATGACATGATGTAGAGGGATAAACTCATGCAATATGATATAAACCCCATATTTATATCCTCGATGGCAACAATACAATACGTGTCGTTTCCCCTACTGTCACTGGGATCGAGCACCGCAAGATTGAACCCAAAGCTAAGCACTTCTCCCATTGCAAGAAAGATCAATCTAGTAGGCCAAACCAAACTGATAATTCGAAGAGACTTGCAAAGATAACCAATCATACATAAAAGAATTCAGAGAAGATTCAAATATTGTTCATAGATAAACTTGATCATAATCCCACAATTCATCGGTCCCGACAAACACACCGCAAAAGAAGATTACATCGAATAGATCTCCACGAGAACCGTGGAGACCTTTGTATTGAGATCCAAAGAGAGAGAAGAAGCCATCTAGCTAATAACTATGGACCCGAAGGTCTGAGGTAAACTACTCACACATCATCGGAGAGGCTATGGTGTTGATGTAGAAGCCCTCCATGATCAATGCCCCCTCCGGCAGGACGCCGGAAAAGGCCCCAAGATGGGATCTCACGGGTACACAAGGTTGCGGCGGTGGAATTAGGTTTTCGTGCTGCTCTCCGATGGTTTGGGGGTACGTAGGTATATATAGGAGGAAGAAGTAGGTCGGTGGAGCCACGAGTGGCCCAGGAGGGTGGAGGGCGCGCCCAGGGGGGTAGGCGCGCCCCCCTGCCTCGTGGCCTCCTCGGTGATTTCTTGACGTCCACTCCGAGTACTCTGGATCACGTTTCTTCCAAAAATAACTCTCCCGAAGGTTTCATTCCGTTTGGACTCCGTTTGATATTCCTTTTCTGCGAAACACTAAAATAGGCAAAAAAACAGCAATTTGGGCTGAGCCTCCAGTTAATAGGTTAGTCCCAAAAATAATATAAAAGTGTATAAATAAGCCCATTAAACATCCAAAACAGAATATATAATAGCATGGAGCAATAAAAAATTGTAGATACGTTGGACACGTATCAAGCATCCCCAAGCTTAATTCCTGCTCGTCCTCGAGTAGGTAAATGATAAAAACAGAATTTTTGATGAGGAATGCTACTTAGCATATTCTTCAATGTATTGCTCTTTATTGTGGCATGAATGTTCGGATCCGGAAGATTCAAGATAAAAGTTTAATATTAACATGAAAATAATAATACTTCAAGCATACTAACAAAGCAATCATGTCTTCTCAAAATAACATGGCCAAAGAAAGTTATCCCTACAAAATCATATAGTCTGGCTATGCTCTATCTTCACCACACAAAGTATTTAAATCATGCACAACCCCGATGACAAGACAAGCAATTGTTTCATACTTTTGGTGTTCTCAAACTTTTTCGATCTTCACGCAATATATGAGCGTGAGCCATGGACATAGCACTATAGGGGAATAGAATGGTGGTTGTGGAGAAGACAAAAAGGAGAAGATAGTCTCACATCAACTAGGCGTATCAACGGGCTATGGAGATGCCCATCAATAGATATCAATGTGAGTGAGTAGGGATTGCCATGCAACGGATGCACTTGAGCTATAAGTGTATGAAAGCTCAACAAAAGAAACTAAGTGGGTGTGCATCCAACTCGCTTGCTCACGAAGACCTAGGGCATTTTGAGGAAGCCCATCATTGGAATATACAAGCCAAGTTCTATAATGTAAAATTCCCACTAGTATATGAAAATGACAACATAGGAGACTCTCTATCATGAAGATCATGGTGCTACTTTGAAGCACAAGTGTGGAAAAAGGATAGTAGCATTGTCCCTTCTCTCTTTTTCTCTCATTTTTTTATTGGGCCTTCTCTCCCTTTCTTTTATGGCCTCTTTTATTATTTAGTCCGGAATCTCATCCCGACTTGGGGGGGAATCATAGTCTCCATCATCCTTTCTTCACATGGGACAATGCTCTAATAATGGTGATCATCAAACTTTTATTACTTACAACTCAAGAATTACAACTCAATACTTGGAACAAATTATGACTCTATGTGAAAGCCTCCGGCGGTGTACCGGGATATGCAATGAATCAAGAGTGACATGTATGAAAGAATTATGAACGTGGCTTTGCCACAAATACAGTGATCATGCAAAGCAATATGAAAATGATGAAGCGTGTCATAATAAATGGAACGGTGGTAAGTTGCATGGCAATATATCTCGGAATGGCTATGGAAATGCCATAATAGGTAAGTATGGTGGCTGTTTTGAGGAAGGTATATGGTGGGTATATGATACCGGCGACGAGGTGCGCGGTATTAGAGAGGCTAGCAATGGTGGAAGGATGAGAATACGTATAATCCATGGACTCAACATTAGTCATAAAGAACTCACATACTTATTGCAAAAATCTATTAGTTACCGAAACGAAGTACTACGCGCATGCTCCTAGGGGGATAGATTGGTCAGAAAAGACCATCGCTCGTCCCCGACCGCCACTCATAAGGAAGACAATCAATAAATAAATCATGCTCCGACTTCATCACATAACGGTTCACCATACGTGCATGCTACGGGAATCACAAACTTTAGAACATATTTCTCAAATTCACAACTACTCAACTAGCATGACTCTAATACCACCATCTTCATATTTCAAAACAATTATCAAGTATCAAACTTCTCTTAGTATTCAATGCACTTTATAGTTTTTATCTTGGATGCCTATCATATTAGGACTAATTTTATAACCAAAGCAAATTACCATGCTGTTCTAAAGGAATCTCAAAATAATATAAGTGAAGCATGAGAGATCAATAATTTCTATAAAATATAACCACCGCCGTGCTCTAAAAGATATAAGTGAAGCACTAGAGCAAAAACTATATAGCTCAAAAGATATAAGTGAAGCACATAGAGTATTCTAACAAATTCCGAATCATGTGTGTCTCTCTCAAAAGGTGTGTACAGCGAGGATGATTGTGACAAACTAAAAAGCAAAGACTCAAATCATACAAGACGCTCCAAGCGAAACACATATTATGTGGTGAATAAAAATATAGCTCCAAGTAAAGTTACCGATAGACGAAGACGAAAGAGGGGATGCCTTCCAGGGCATCCCCAAGCTTAAGCTTTTAGTTATCCTTGAATTTTACCTTGGGGTGCCATGGGCATCCCCAAGCTTAGGCTCTTGCCAATCCTTGTTCCATAATCCATCAAATCTTTACCCAAAACTTGAAAACTTCACAAACACAAAACTTAACAGAAAATCTCGTGAGCTCCGTTAGCGAAAGAAAACAAAACACCACTTCAAGGTACTGTAATGAACTCATTCTTTATTTATATTGGTGTTAAACTTACTATATTCCAACTTTTCTATGGTTCATAAACTCCATTACTAGCCATAGATTCATTAAAATAAGCAAACAACACGCGAAAAACAGAATCTGTCAAAAAACAGAACAGTCTGTAGTAATCTGTAACTAACGCAAACTTCTGGAACTCTAAAACTTCTACCAAAATAGGACGACCTAGATAATTTGTTTATTGATCTGCTGTAATTGGATCAGTATTATATCACGTTCTGGTAATTTTTAACAATTGTTTTTGTGAACAGGAAGTTCCTGGAATTTTCAGCAAGATCAAATAACTATCATCCAAGAAGATCCTATAGGTTTAACTTGGCACAAACACTTATTAAAACACAAAACCACATATAAACAGAAGCTAGATGTATTATTTAATCCTAAACATAACCAAAAAGCAAAAAACTAAAAATAAAATTGGGTTGCCTCCCAACAAGCGCTATCGTTTAACGCCCCTAGCTAGGCATATAAGCGAGGATAGATCTAGGTATTGCCATCTTTGGTAGGAAATCCATAGGTGGCTCTCATAATAGATTCATATGGTAATTTAATTTTCTTTCTAGGGAAGTGTTCCATGCCTTTCCTTAACGGAAATTGGAATCTAATATTCCCTTCCTTCATATCGATGATTGCACCAATCGTTCTAAGGAAAGGTCTACCAAGAATAATAGGACATGAAGGATTGCAATCTATATCAAGAACAGTGAAATCTACGGGCACATAATTATTATTTGCAACAATAAGAACATCATTAATTCTTTCAATAGGTTTCTTAATGGTGGAATCCGCAAGGTGCAAGTTTAAAGAACAATCATCAAATTCACGGAAAACCTAGCAAATCACACAAAGTTTTTGGAATCGTGGAAACACTAGCACCCAAATCACACAAAGCATAGCATTCATGATCGTTAATTTTAATTTTAATTGTAGGTTCCCATTCATCATAAAGTTTTCTAGGGATAGAAACTTCAAACTCAAGTTTTTCTTCATAAGATTGCCTCAAAGCATCAACGATATGTTTAGTAAAAGCTTTATTTTGACTATAAGCATGAGGAGAATTTAGCACGGATTGCAACAAGGAAATACACTCTATCAAAGAGCAATTATCATAATTAAATTCCTTGAAATCCAAGATAGTGGGTTCATTGCTATCTAAAGTTTTAACCTCTTCAATCCCACTTTTACCAAATTTAGCATCAAGATCTAAAAACTCCAAATTTTTGGGACGCCTTCTAAGTTGACACATCTCCAGTCCCATCATCATCAAGATTCATATTGCAAAACAAGGATTTAATGGGGGACACATCAATAACTTTTAGATCTTCATCTTTATTCTCATAAAAATTAGAAGAACACGCCCTCACAAAGTAATCTTTCTTAGCACGCATCCTAGCGGTTCTTTCCTTGCACTCATCAATGGAAATTCTCATGGCTTTGAGAGACTCATTGATATCATGCTTAGGTGGAATAGATCTAAGTTTCAAAGAATCAACATCAAGAGAAATTATATCCACGTTCCTAGCCAATTCATCAATCTTAGGCAATTTTTCTTCAAGCAAAGCATTGAAATTCTTTTGAGAAATCATAAATTCTTTGACACTAGTCTCAAAATCAGAGGGCATCTTATTAAAATTTCCATAAGAGTTGTTGTAGGAATTACCATAATTCTTAGAGGAATTACTAGGATACAGCCTAGGATTGAAGTTTCCTCTATAAGCATTATTACCAAAATTATTCCTACCAACAAAATTCACATCCATAGATTCATTATTATTCTCAATCAAGGTAGACAAAGGCATACCATTAGGATCAGAAGCAACACTTTTATTAGCAAACAATTTCATAAGTTCATCCATATTTTCACTCAAAACAATAATTTCTTCAATTGCATGCACCTTTTTACTAGTGGATCTTTCAGTGTGCCATTGAGAATAATTAACCATAATATTATCTAGGAGTTTAGTAGCTTTTCCTAAAGTGATTTCCATAAAAGTGCCTCCCGCGGCCGAATCTAAAAGATTTCTAGAAGCAAAATTCAATCCGGCACAAAATTTTTGTATAATCATCCACAAATTCAAACCATGAGTAGGGCAAATACGTATCATTAATTTCATCCTCTCCCAAACTTGTGCAACATGTTCATGATCAAGTTGCTTAAAATTCATAATATCGTTTCTAAGGTAGATGATTTTAGCGGGAGGACAATACTTAGAGATAAAAGCATCTTTGCACTTATTCCAAGAATCAATACTATTTTTAGGCAAAGACGAAAACCAAGTTTTAGCGGGATCTCTAAGCAAAAATGGAAATAGCTTCAATTTAACAATATAATTATCCACATCTTTCTTATTTTGCATATCACACAAATCTACAAAGCTATTTAGATGGGTAGCGGCATCTTCACTAGGAAGGCCGGCGAATTGATCTTTCATGACAAGATTCAACAAAGCAGCATTAATTTCACAAGATTCAGCTTCGGTAAGAGGAGCAATCGGAGTGCTAAGAAAATCATTGTTGTTGGTATTGGCAAAGTCACACAATTTAGTATTATCTTGAGCCATCGTGACAAGCAAGCAATCCAACACACGAGAAAACAAGAAGCAGGCGAAAAAGAGGTGAATGGAAAAGAGGGCGAAAAAAACGGCAAGGGTGAAAGTGGGGGAGAGGAAAACGAGAGGCAAATGGCAAATAATCTAATGCGAGGGATAAGAGTTTGTGATGGGTACTTGGTATGTTGACTTGTGCGTAGACTCCCCAGCAACAGCGCCAGAAATCCTTCTTGCTACCTCTTGAGCACTGCGTTGGTTTTCCCTTGAAGAGGAAAGGGTGATGCAGCAAAGTAGCGTAAGTATTTCCCTCAGTTTTTGAGAACCAAGGTATCAATCCAGTAGGAGGCCACACGCAAGTCCCTTGTACCTACACAAACAAATAAGAACCTTCCAACCAACGCGATAAAGGGGTTGTCAATCCCTTCACGGCCACTTGCAAAAGTGAGATCTGATAGAGATGATAAGATAATATTTTTGGTATTTTATGATAAAGACTAAAAGTAAAGAAAGCAAAATAAACTGTGCCAGAAATAGCTTGTTGACGGGGAATTAATAAGATGGAGAATAGACCCGGGGGCCATAGGTTTCACTAGTGGCTTCTCTCATGATAGCATAAGTATTACAGTGGGTAAACAAATTACTGTCGAGCAATTGATAGAATTGAGCATAGTTATGAGAATATCTAGGTATGATCATGTATATAGGCATCACGTCCGTGACAAGTAGACCGACTCCTGCCTGCATCTACTACTATTACTCCACACATCGACCGCTATCCAGCATGCATCTAGAGTATTAAGTTCATAAGAACGGAGTAACGCTTTAAGCAAGGTGACATGATGTAGAGGGAAAAACTCATGCAATATGATATAAACCCCATCTTGCTATCCTCGATGGCAACAATACAATACGTGCCTTGTTGCCCCTGCTGTCACTGGGAAAGGACACCGCAAGATTGAACCCAAAGCTAAGCACTTCTCCCATTGCAAGAAAGATCAATCTAGTAGGCCAAACCAAACTGATAATTCGAAGAGACTTGCAAAGATAACCAATCATACATAAAAGAATTCAGAGAAGATTCAAATATTGTTCATAGATAAACTTGATCATAATCCCACAATTCATCGGTCCCGACAAACACACCGCAAAAGAAGATTACATCGAATAGATCTCCACGAGAACCGTGGAGACCTTTGTATTGAGATCCAAAGAGAGAGAAGAAGCCATCTAGCTAATAACTATGGACCCGAATGTCTGAGGTAAACTACTCACACATCATCGGAGAGGCTATGGTGTTGATGTAGAAGCCCTCCGTGATCAATGCCCCCTCCGGCAGGACATCGGAAAAGGCCCCAAGATGGGATCTCACGGGTACAGAAGGTTGCGGTGGTGGAATTAGGTTTTCGTGGCTGCCTCTGATGGTTTGGGGGTACGTAAGTATATATAGGAGGAAGAAGTACGTCGGTGGAGCAACGTGGGTCAGGGTGGAGGGCGCGCCTGGGGGGGGGGGGGGGTAGGCGCGCCCCCTGCCTCGTGCTCTCCTTGTTGATTTCTTGACGTGGACTCCAAGTCCTCTGGATCACGTTTGTTCCAAAAATCACGTTCCCGAAGGTTTCATTCCGTTTGGACTCCGTTTGATATTCTTTTTCTGCGAAACACTGAAATAGGCAAAAAAACAGCAATTTGGGCTGGGCCTCCGGTTAATAGGTTAGTCCCAAAAATAATATAAAAGTGTATAAATAAGCCCATTAAACATCCAAAACAGAATATATAATAGCATGGAGCAATCAAAAATTATAGATACGTTGGAACGTATCAGTAATCACTTGGAGTAGGAAGTATCCCGGCACCCTAGTTGTGCCACCTTCTTGCACGAGCCTGATGTATCCAAGACGCGTTATCTATAACTTTTGGAAAATTATGCCATTTCCTTATAAAAAGATGTAATGTTGCAACTTTATCTAGACTATCATATGAACCAAGTGCTAGAAGGTCAGTTTGCATGTTTTTGTATCTGTAAGTACAGGAACACCCACAAATAAAAAAATATATAAAAGTTACGTAAATATGGTACATGATTGCTCTACATTTTATGCATTCTTGGAGCCCATTTTCTTCATGATCTCTTTATATATCATGTCCCCATTGAACCAAATAGTTTTCCATTATACATGTTTACCAGTATTTGCACTTATCCTTGTGAGCATTGCACAATTAGTGTTTTATTTGGTGTTTATTGGTTTTCCTCGTTTTCTTGCGAATACAGGTGTTTTGGAGCAACCTAGGACCAAGCATGATGAAAGAGCAAATGAGGGGTTCAATAGGGAGACACCCAGGGGGCAGACTTAGCCATTTTGCAGGCGGAAAAAGTCTTTTGTTTAAAGTGATCCAAATCAATATCTAAGACAGAATGGAATGGCGCCATTCATACGAATCCAACGAGCCCAAGAACGTCAAATTCCGAGTTCGTATGAAGGAATGACGGCCGTTTTAGAAGAGGAGGACAGACTGAAAGACGGCAATCCGAACGACCGCACGCGGTTGTTTGACGTGCAGATAGCTCCGAAAGTTGCGCTTCCAGGTGAGATTCTTCACTGATTTTGTCCCCGTTTGATCCCAAGGGATACTTGACTCGTAAAGAAGAGATTGGTAGCGGATTTGGCTCGAGGAGAGCACTTGGATGAAGACCATCAAGAGAGGAGGCTAGGGAGGCTCCATATATATGATCTACAACCCTAGCCGCCGTTTCCATCTCTCAAACGCTCCATCACATCTCACACATCCATGACCATCTCCATTGCTGCTCCACTACCTGAGAGGAAGGGACATGGTCAAGGGAAGCAAGAGGAGGCTCCACCATCATGAGCACCGGCCACGACCGCCACCACCACCGGTGGCGCCCCTAACTCCATCACCTCGGGTGCGGTCATCACCATCACCATCATCACCACCGCGCCGCCGCCATCACCACCATGCCTTCTCCCTTCACCAGCTTAATGTCGGGTTGTAACTTCTCCCTAACCTTCATGCATATGTTTGAGTAATTGTACTAGTTCTTCAGGATATGGTTGAACCCTATGTGATTTTTGGTATGATCCAATATTACCTATTCATGATTCAAGTTATTCTTCTCACGGCTGTTGAGAGGAGGCCTCGCTCGCACTATTGCCATGATAGGTCGTAGAGGAACTGCTGTTGTTGTGAATGTTTGTGGCATTGGGGTAATTCGAGGTGACAGTAAAAGCCTTTGATTCCTCACCATCACAATTGATAGGAGAGTATGAAGAACCCTTAGAGAGGCTACGTCCATGGGGTAACCCTTAATTATCATGAGTTGAAACCCTAGGGGGGAGGCTATGAAGGTGGCGTGCGTAGCACAAAGTCTACTCGAGTAGAACGTGCTCTGTACCCGGATCCGCCCACTTATGCATTTGACCAGCGAATAGAGGATTCGGTAGTTCGTAGTAGTGGTAGTGATTCCGGAACCTTCGGCAATGCTTTATTACTCAAGAACCTTCACCACGCACTAAGCATCTTTTAATTCCTGTTTTTGCCTTCTTGTTAGTAGTTTAGTTGATTACCCCTTTTATTCTAGTTTTCCTAGCAACGATAGAGTAAACTATTTCTATACTCCGGTTTGGGTGCATACGGGGCTGCGTGAAAGCGACAACATAGTTGCAGGGTTGGCGGTTCCTTCCTATAAGCTCCCTGTGGGTTCGACACTCTACTTATCACAAGAAAGCGCTACAACAGCCCCGTGCACTTGCAGGACATCAGGACACGGTGGGGGCCTCTGGGACCCACCTTGGTGGCACTTTGTGGCCCCATCTCCGTGCTGCATAGGATCCGCTAGGTACCCCTAAACCTTTCTTTTTCCCGCAATCTCCATATATAACTATGGTTTCACACTAGATGCAATGTATTGTGGGTCGAGAAAGAATGAAGGTAGAGGCACGAACGTGGGCAATGGGTACGAGACATGGAACAACAACGGTGGCAAGAAAAGAGGGCATGCCCTAAGCACGGAGTATACATTACCTATGATCACATGAATTTTCAACGCGATGATGGGAACAGTTAATTATGACAGTATGTAGAAACGACACATCCACGTATATACAGATAATGATCTATAATCGAGTCTGGCCAAAGGAAGTATATATAGTATGAAATCATAACATGTTCTTTATACGTATATGAAATAAAAATGGTATGCAGAGCACAGAGCTGGAGCATGCACCACGTATACAAATACAAAGCAGCTTATTAAGTTGTTAACTACGTTAAGCCGGGACATAGAAGTTTGAAAGTGGTAGTTAATTATGAGGTAATATATGGATGTAAAATCGATCCAAGGAAAAGCGTTTGAAATAAACTACGCTCTGTTTCCTTCAAATTTTGTCAGTGCAAACTGTAGCATTAAGCCATGCAGCAGCTACAAATACCACCGCTCCCCGCGCCCATTCCCCATCCGCCGCTCCTCTCTTGCTTGCTACCTATCGACGGTGCAAGCAACCAATTAAGCAGAGCAAGCATGGAGGGATCGTCCACTATGACGATGCGGGAGGTGTTGTACATGTACTTCGTCGCACGGCAGGCATACGATAGGTACATCTCCGTGTGCGGCAACCCGGAGCAGGCCCGGAATGCAGTGGCGTTGCTGGTGTGGCTTGATCAAGGCACCATCTGTGCCATCCACCACGTCCCTGGCATTGCATCCGGCATTGTGGGCATCGTCGCGGCGGAGGCCAACACCATCCTCGAGTGCTTGCGCTACCCGAAGCCCGTGCTCCCGCCCATCCCGCTCATCTCCGCGCTGTGCATGCAGGGCGGCGTCTGCATCGAGCCAAGGTTCTTCGCCTTCCACCAGGACATAGTTGTCCGTGGCATTGCCCATTTCATCGACGGCGCCGGCAAGTTCGTCTTCGACGATCGCCTCCAGGTCCTGCTGAGGAAGTCGGAGAGCGGCCTAGTGGGTAACCAGCCGGAGCTCATGGCGCCCTACAACCCCCTGCTAGTGGACGTGCCCGAGTACTGTCGCTCCATGTTCATCACCTTCTCCAAGGGCATGCCTCTCCTCCCCGAGGAGATCTTCGACTACTTCAGGCAGTAAGTGGACTACTCGATCTACACATTAAGTGTATAATTATATATGGATACAATAAGATCTTCATGCATACATGATGATTGATACGTCTCCAACGTATCTATAAATTTTTATTGTTCCATGCTATTATATTATCTGTTTTGGACGTTTTATGAGCTTTACTAAACACTTTTATATTATTTTTGGGACTAACCTATTAACCGGAGGCCCAGCCCAAATTGTTGTTTTCTTGCCTATTTCAGTGTTTCGAAGAAAGGGAATATCAATCGGAGTCCAAACGGAATGAAACCTTCGGGAGAGTTATTTTTGGAATGGAAGCAATCCAGGAGACTTGGAGGGCATGTCAGGGAAGCAACGAGTTGGCCACGGGGCAGGGAGGCGCGTCTGCCCCCCTGGGCGCGCCCCCCACCCTCGTGGGCCCCTCGTGGCTCCCCTTACCGACTTCTATCACCTATATATATCCATATACCCTTAAACCATCGGGGAACAGAATAGATCGGGAGTTCCGCCGCCGCAAGCCTCTATAGCCACGAAAAACCAATCGGGACCCTTTTCTGGCACCCTGCCGGAGGGGGGATCCCTCACCGGTGGCAATCTTCATCATCCCGGCGCTCTCCATGACGATGAGGGAGTAGTTCACCCTCGGGGCTGAGGGTATGTACCAGCAGCTATGTGTTTGATCTCTCTCTCTCTCTCTCTCGTGTTCTTGAGGTGATACGATCTTGATGTATCGCGAGCTTTGCTATTATAGTTGGATCTTATGATGTTTCTCCCCCTCTACTCTCTTGTAATGGATTGAGTTTTCCCTTTGAAGTTATCTTATCGGATTGAGTCTTTAAGAATTTGAGAACATTTGATGTATGTCTTGCCGTGCTTATCTGTGGTGACAATGGGATATCACGTGATCCACTTGATGTATGTTTTGGTGATCAACTTGCGGGTTCCGCCCATGAACCTATGCATAGGGGTTGGCACACGTTTTCATCTTGACTCTCCAGTAGAAACTTTGGGGCACTCTTTGAAGTTCTTTGTGTTGGTTGAATAGATGAATCTGAGATTGTGTGATGCATATCGTATAATCATACCCACAGATACTTGAGGTGACATTGGAGTATCTAGGTGACATTAGGGTTTTGGTTGATTTGTGTCTTAAGGTGTTATTCTAGTACGAACTCTATGATAGATCGAACGGAAAGAATAGCTTCATGTTATTTTACTATGGACTCTTGAGTAGATTGATCAGAAATAATAACTTTGAGGTGGTTTCGTACCCTACCATAATCTCTTCGTTTGTTCTCCGCTATTAGTGACTTTGAAGTGACTCTTTGTTGCATGTTGAGGGATAGGTATATGATCCAATTATGTTATTATTGTTGAGAGAACTTGCACTAGTGAAAGTATGAACCCTAGGCCTTGTTTCCTAGCATTGCAATACCGTTTACGCTCACCTTTATCATTAGTTACCTTGCTGTTTTTATATTTTCAGATTACAAAAACCTATATCTACCATCCATATTGCACTTGTATCACCATCTCTTCACCGAACTAGTGAACCTATACAATTTACCATTGTATTGGGTGTGTTGGGGACAAAAGAGACTCTTTGTTATTTGGTTGCAGGGTTGCTTGAGAGAGACCATCTTCATCCTATGCCTCCACGGATTGATAAACCTTAGGTCATCCATTTGAGGGAAATTTGCTACTGTCCTACAAACCTCTGCACTTCGAGGCCCAACAACGTCGACAAGAAGAAGGTTGCGTAGTAGACATCAATGATTGAGGTTGCATTATCAATCTCTACTACTAAGATTTGCATGCATCATGCATATGATGATTGGAATCGGACCCTGATGCCATTTATGTCTGATGATGAGCAATTTGTCATGTATCGATGCAGGAAATGGGGTGACTGAGTGGTGAGGGTGCTCATGGAGAAGATGACAGGGGCCAGCATGCCCATGTATGGCCGAATCATCTCAAGACAGAGGCGGTAGTGCAGCTGGTGCTCAACGGCGAGAGGCTCATCAAGATCTCCATCGACTAACGTCAGATTTGGCTGCGCAAGTACGTCCCAAAGCCAACCAACGCTGTAGACTCATCGATCCGTCCATGAACTCCATTGGCGTCTCTGCACAATCCTCGAGAAAGGCAATCAAATCTATCTACCTATCGATTTGCAATCATAATGTTGTGCCCTAGGGAAATTAGAAGAAATATATTACAGCTTGAGAAAGAGATTGTAGCTCCTTAATTTGGTACCAAAGATACAATATGACGATGCCATCGCCGAGCTAAGTATCCTTCCCTTCGTCCCCCGAACCTTGGCGCGCAAAAGTTATTTGTATCGATTTTTAAATGGCTCAACCGTTACACAATAATCACCCATGCGAGATAGCCCCCTCCCCATGGTGTTGTTTACTTGGACATTGACCACTTTGACCTTCCCCGTCCGTGGTCCCGTATCCAGTGATTTCTTCCTGTCCATCTCAACTTTACTTTGATTCTCCCTTTAATCCTTGTTATTCCTCGTCTTTTTCTCATTACATGTCACCTCAGAGGCACATACTATGTCTGCTCTGCAGAGGGAGACCTGCCTAATTAAGCTTGATGTTCCCTTGTCAGAACAGAAGAAACCACATGATGTTGCCTCAATATCCTTCGATTTAACGCTTGTCCATGAAAATTCTAGGTTTTAGTTTCATATTGCATATTTACGGGAACCATTGATTACCTTTTCTTGTCATTCACCGCTTCAAATAGTAACGGAAGATTTATTTTTGACAATTTGGTAAACCATGTATGTACATACCCAACTTGCATTTTTATACTTGCATAGCTTTGCCTTATATCAAGGTTTCCCAAAGGTTTGCGCTTAAAAATTGTGCTTTAGAAAATTGTCGGTGTCGTAGAAACAATATGGCGTAATTGCGTATTCGCACCCCCCCAAGCAACCTTGGGGCGCAAAAAGTGCCAAGATTTATTTCGCAATTGCATATCAGACAAGACAAAAACCACAAACATTCTATAATGTCGGTTCAACCATGTCGTGAGTAGATCAGCAGGTTGCACTACTTGTACACTGACCACCTACGTGCATACATCTCCGGTAAAACATTGTACTACCTAATTAAGCTTGTTGCTCCTTAGCCGGCATGGAATACATCGTGTGCCAATGTCTCAATATCCTTCAATTTATTTCCCAAATGGTTGATGCATGAAATTTCTATTGTTTAATTCCACATTGCATATTTGCGAGTAGGGATGAAAACGGAGCGGAACGGATGGAATTGAGTGCTACCACAGTTTTTTCATATTTGTTTGTAGAAGTGGAACGAATACAGAAACTCTGGAAATGAATCCGGAAACAGATACTACCAGAAATCAACACGGAGCGAATATAGAGTGGACTCAAATGCAGAAGTGGGCATTGACCGGAACTTAAAAGCCCCTTCAGTCATAGATAAATACACACAAAAACAAACAAATTTAATGAATCGGTAACATGGCTACAAGTAGGTTCTTAATTTGTGTTGCGACATTGATTTATTGAGGCTATGGGTGTTGCATCCATGGATTGATCCTTCATTTCTGGACCAACGGGAAATCTTGCGGCTTGCTGCATACCCTAGCACTTGGTGCCCCAAAAATTTCCTGCATAGTAATCACTTGGAGTAGGAAGTATCCCGACTCCCTAATTGTGCCACCTGCTTGCACGAGCCTGATGTATCCAAGATGCATTCTATCTATCTATCTATCTATCTATCTATCTATCTATCTATACCTCTATATATATATATATATATATATATATATATATATATATATATATATATATATATATATATATATATATATATATATATATATATATATACCTATACTAATTACAGACTCCCAAGAAATTACCATGTTAATTAGAATTTACGAGCCGTTCATCTGGTGGGGCCGAATTATTACGGTGTAGGTCTACTGATAAAATTCTGGGCATTTTTTCCCCTCAGTTGTAATAAAAACTGAAAAGAAAATCAGTCCCGTGTCAATCTATCACGCTTGTACCTTGCAAAAGAAAAAAAACAAATCTCACTTAAAAACTACGGTATCAATCTATCCATAGGTTTTTTTTAGTACTCAATCTATCCATAGATTGGCTAACAGAAAATATGAACGCTAACAAACCACGTTCTCCTGATATTCTTGATCTATACGCAGCGACAACCCAGAAAGCCCGCGATGCCGCCGCCGTCTGATAGGACGGTGCTTGGCCGCCAGTGTTGTCCATCGTCGTGCCTCGGTGCCTTCAGTGGCTGCTGCCGTTAAAGCAGGAGCAGCCCCATCGCCGCATCATAGGATTAGTGGATATTCCCATCGCAGATGACGAACTCAGATGATGAGCAGTTCCCATCGCAGATGACGATCTCAGATGTACAGTCTGTAGTGGTGTTTGTTGGATGCGGGCCTCCGTACTCTTTGTACATGTGCATCTCCCAGTAGTACTAAAGCCTGTAATCAACCCAATGATTCAGCGTGCGTGCGTTGTGTGTTGTCTCTAGCCAGAATTGATAAATCTGATGGTTAGCTAGCTAGCTATTGTGTTTTTTTTTTGTTTCTTTTTGGTCGAGCTAGCTATTGTGTATTGACGCATTGCTGATCGATTAATACAGATGGAGTTTGCTTTCTACAGGATTATATCACAGAGGAATTGCCAGCTTGCTTCGTTGTCGTCACTGTCGCCCCACTCGAGAAAGTACTTACGTAGGCAAGGCAATGAATCGTGATCAGTGAACTAGGATCCTCCGGTGGGTAATTGGTTGCTGCAAACAATATCTTTCTACTAATAATGTATATGCATGGTATACAATCTACGTGCACATGGTAAATTCTCCTGCAAACTTGGTATGATTTTGATCAAGAATTCTCATGTACTTTCATTTACGGTTACCTTATACAGTGGTGTCCCCAGCATGATAATGACCTCACCTGCTTTGACCTTGACATACATGGAGAGAAAGTTGTATCGAAGAGTGTCCTGATACGCTGGTTTGGCTGCTTTGACCTATAGAGCAAGGAGAAACTATACTGCAGTTGAAAAAGTTGTCCACATAGACTAGATCATAGGATGACAAATAAGACTAGCGTCAACCAATAGCAATAACAGTTTATGCGTGATTTCTCATGCTTACATTGTTTGGCTAAGAGTTTTTTCCACTTCTGAATGTTGGGTACTTATAGAGAAATCTTATTGCAGACCAGATTCGGGATTATGTGCGGATTCCTTGCTGTTATTTGTTTAAATTAAAAAAGCACCAAGGTGATTATCCTAACTGTTATATTTACACTAGCAGAATTATCCTAGCAGTGGAGCCATTTATTATCTGGTGATTAGACATTATATTTAAGGTAGTTAATTTTATTTGTACAGTTTACCATGCCAGGTTGTTTTAGTTTCTATGTCAAGATGGAACTTTGTAAGATGAGATATTATGGCCTGTCTCGGTGTGAATACTAGAAGAAAGAGCCTCTAGGTTTTCATTCAGAATGCATAAATTATGTTGATCCTTTGATAACAGAATTATGAATATATGAGGTAATCACATGTTACAAATATTTGTGGCACAACCTATTCTGTTTTCTGATATAGTTGCGGATCATGTGCTAATATTATAGTCTCTCTGACTAAGTGCGACTATTTCGAATCGTGCCACACATTTATCACAAAATTGCAGGTAAACTAACATCTCCTCTTTAATTCTGTGGCTAAGTGCGACTAGCTGAAACATTCGTTTCTTTCTGAATAAGATTTCTATCTATGGATTTATATAAATTTGAGATCAGACATGGTTGAAGCAATATGCGGTCTTTTAGAATTAGAAAGGTAATAGTTGTGTTGCAATTCACCGTGCATCATCGCATTTTTGCGTGGTTTCACACTACTATGTTCTACCTCCACATTCAGGTCCAATCAAATATATTTTCTCACGACCAAGGATATGAATTCAGAATCTTCCCACTTTCTGAGGTAATGTGTCTTTCAAGGGGAAAGGTCTAAATGTTTGACAAAACATATTGTATTACAAAGTTATCAAAGCTGGGGGTTCTAATCAGAGTGAGCAACAAGAGGAAGTAGCAAGTATGTAAATCCGCCTACTCTATATTGCATTTGTTTTGTTCAGATTGCACAAATCCATGCGTTTTGTATATATTTTTTATTAGATTCATCCCTGCAAACATTTTCTCTTACTTGTGTATAATTGTCGATGAAGCAGAGCTACCCTATGGAATAGTTTTTAAAATAAATATGTACACCTATCTACCAGTCTGTCACATTATTTACTACTATTGTTGTGTCATTACATTGATTGGTCAAAAAAAATTGGCTTTCCTGCAAAATTCTACCTACATTGCTCCATTCTTGGGCATGATGAAGAAGGGGAAATAAGAGCTGTCTTTTTGTTACGAAGGACTGGGAGCTGCTAAAGGTGCTTCCAATATGGGATCAAAGACATCCAATCAACAAGGCAATGTTCTCATGTTGTCCTTCCATATATCTAAGCTCATTTTTAAGTTCAAACCAGGAAATAAAAAAATAATCAAATTCAAAACCTATAACTCTATCTTAGGTTGTCTTTGCATTCTAATATTCAACAAGTGTATACATTATCTTAAATTCACCTACAACCAATATTGTGTAAAATAATGTATCAAAAAAGTGTATATCATGGCTATATAATATCATGAATTTGATAGGTAAGCGACTGAAAAATGACTAGCCCGTGCAGTTGCACGGGTTGACGGCTAGTATCTATAACTTTTGGAAAATTATGCCATTTCCTTATAAAAAGATATAATGTTGCAACTTTATCTAGACTATCATATGAACCAAGTGCTAGAATGTCAGTTGCATGTTTTTGTATCTGTAAGTACGAACACCCACACATCAAAAAACATATAAAAGTTACGTCAAGATGGTACATGATGGCTCTATATTTTATGCATTCTTAGAGCTCATTTTCTTCATGTTATCTTTATATATCATGTCCCATTGAACCAAATAGTTTTCCATTATGCATGTTTACCAGTATTTGCACTTATCATTGTGAGCATTGCACAATTAGTGTTTTATTTGGTTTTTATTGGTTTTCCTTGTTTTCTTGCGAATACAGGTGTTTTGGAGCAACCTAGGACCAAGCATGATGAAAGAGCAAATGAGGGGTTCAATAGGGAGACACCCAGGGGGCAGACTTAGCCATTTTGCAGTCGGAAAAAGTCTTTTGTTTAAAGTGATCCAAATCAAGATCTAAGACAGAATGGAATGGCGCCATTCATACGAATCCAACGAGCCCAAGAACGTCAAATTCCGAGTTCGTATGAAGGAATGACGGCCGTTTTAGAAGAGGAGGACAGACTGAAAGACGGCAATCCGAACGACCGCATGCGGTTGTTTGAGGGGTCGTTTGACGTGCAGACGGCTCTGAAAGTTGCCCTTCCAGCTGGGATTCTTCATAGATTTCGTCACCGTTCGATCCCAAGGGATACTTGACTCGTAAAGAAGAGATGGGAGAGGATTTGGCTCAAGGAGAGCACTTGGATGAAGACCATCAAGAGAGGAGGCTAGGGAGGCTCCATATATATCATCTACAACCCTAGCCGCCGTCTCCATCTCTCAAACGCTCCATCGCATATCACACATCCATGACCATCTCCATTGCTGCTCTACTACCTGAGAGGAAGGAACAAGGTCAAGGGAAGCAGGAGGAGGCTCCACCACCATGAGCACCGGCCATCGGGCCGGTGCCCTCGCGCCGGCGCCGCCACCACCGGTGGCGCCCCCAAATCCATCACCTCGGGTGCGGTCATCACCATCACCATCATCACCACCGCGCCGCCGCCATCACCACCATGCCTTCTCCCTTCACCGGCTTAATGCCGGGTTGTAACTTCTCCCTAACCTTCATGAATATGTTTGAGTAATCTATCTATCTATCTATCTATACCTCTATACCTATACTAATTTGTGACTCCCTAGAAATTTCTGCGTTAATCAGAAATTAGGAGCCGTTAATCTTCGTGGGACCAAATTATTACGGTCTAGATCTTCCGAAATTGACGTGGGTTCTTCATCAGATAAAAAATCAAATTTTGGCTGCTCACGATGTTATGGCCGTGTGAGTCGTACTCACCTTGGCCTCTCCAAGTTTTCCTTAGAAAGAAACGGGATGAGATGGGAACCTTTTAAAAAAACTGCTCACGTGTTCGGCCAAAATTTCACTCAGTTTGACAAAAAAAACCTCAAAAAAAGATACGTGAAGAGATAAGGCCCACAAACGCTGATCCACCATGTTTTCCTCTTCCCGTATAAAAACAACCTGAACCAATCTTATGCCATGGGGACCAAAAAACACCACGGACAGGATCTCAACCACACGAAGTGATGTGGTCGATCTATACTCTGAAGGATGGCGTCGTTGCCAGCGAGATCCTACCCTCGCCTGAACCTCTGATCCCGCTGTGTCCTCGATTGAGAAGACCGTCGTTGCCGCAGCATCGAAGGTGAAGATGCTGTTGATAAGGTCTCTATCATGGTGGTCACCGACCGTTTGTTGGGCGCTCCTCAACACAGGATGGCGGGTGATGGTGCTGCTCCGATGCACCTAGGGCAATGGTTCTGCAAATATCTGGCGTGAGGCAAGATGCAAGACTTCATACACATACGCAACGCAAAGGGCAAAACTAGACATTGCCACACCAACATGTAGGTATCTTTCTTTTCCATAGGCCTTTTGATTTCTCTAAATCATTGAGCAAGCTATCTAATCTGTAGATGTTTATGTCTTTATTTCATCTTTCACTTTGTTGGTATTATGCACAACACAGGAGACATCATATATTGAAGTGGTGTGTGCTGTATATGCCTACAAGAATATTACTTATGGCTGTGACTCTGCAAGTACTAACGAAATTTTGAACAAGAAATTTATAGTTCATGCAGGACGTGGTTAGATTTTTTGTTGCCAACAATACTTGGATGGACTGTTCTAGAGCAAGAAACTGCTAGATCAGTTCATTTTCTCCTGTTGTACTTGGATCTGATTTCTTTTAATCACATTCTATTCCTAAATATTTCATGGTCAGGTCACTCTTTCAGATTTATTTCGAAGATTTGTTCTTCTCCTTGGGCTATCCCTTGAATATTCTAATCTCTTTTCTATTGGCCGTCTAACCACTTTGATTGCTTTCTATACAAGATTGTTCTGCCCATGTCTAGGTGTTCAATTATATGGACAATAGCCGGTCCTTTGGCAATATAACAAGTTGCAGGTGGTTCTTTCACCAGCAGCGAGTCTGAGTCCCACGTAATTGAGAGAAAAGGAAAAATGAAAATTTTAATACCGCAATCTTCTCCAGCCATCACGTCCTACATGCTACACGAAGACCTACCAAACCTACGTAAGTTTTACAAACATGCCGACTCCAGTAAGCACAGGCAATCGGCTACTCCTGAACGCAGTATAGCGTCTGATGGTTCTGAATTAATTTACACCTCAACACGGTGGTTCTGGACCGCAAGAAAAGTGTATCATGTTATATTCTCCATAAGAAGATCTCATGTCTTAACCTTAGTAGATAGACAGTGTCGCCGCAGCCAAGTCACGTAGACACGAGAAAGCTCAAGACCCTTCTATCCGACAGCAGGTACGTTCAGACTTCAGGCACATAATTGGAAGTTTTACAATGGATGAATGTATAAGCGCAATAAGGCGAAGAAATATACTTCACCGGTAAGGGGCCTGTCTGGATGGCTGAGCTGTACATATATTGTGTCTTATTTGGTTCTTACTACTGTAGCTCACAAACATACATGCTACTAATATCTGTCTGATGTCTCCTTAATCTATATTTCTTTCCAGATCAATAAGTTACATTGCGTCACAATCAAGGACGAATGTATAAGATTGTGACAATCGATGCTTGATGAGGTACCCTGTTTGTAACTAATGTTAGATAGGGAAATTACTAGATAAAAATAACATGAGAATTTCTTTGACTTAAACTGTTCTTTGGAAAATGCATGTCTACATATAAGTATCTAGAGTTGTATAAAGCCAGTGGCTGAAAGTTATTAATGATCCTGATGTGCATTCATATGCTGGACGGCTCAAAAGTACGGGAGGATACACATGGCAGGGTCCTAAAACAAATTCTAGAACTATATACGGAGCACTTATCGTGTTCAGTCAACAAAAATGCAACCTATGGTAACTTGGTCTGTACATAAATGTGCAAGACCATTTGTGTCCTAATATAATGACCTATGTAGTACGTCCATACAATCTAAAATCTATACTTTAATTGAATTTAAATTCGTTATATATAACGTCGTGCCTATATGCACATTATAAGCTCTCTCTAAGTTTTCATGTTCGTTAAATTCCAAATAGAATAAGTTTTCGTCTTTGTTTAATTCCAACCTGTTTTTTGCAACATTACTTTATTCCTAAACTGGTAAATAAGGCAGATTATTTGGTTACAAACTGTTTTTCTTACTTGGTCAGTTTGAAATACTTGAAGTGCCAGTACAGCAGGTATATGTTTCTTCTTATGGATTTTTATAGGATCAGATTGCAAGGGTCATAGTCTTGGTATCTCTGAATAACTGGCATGCCATAGTTAATACATTTTAGTATTTTTGTACTCAGACTACAACTTGTAACAATGCTAAATTTCTAAAATTATTACATGTATAAAAGTCAAAGCGTATACACATGAATAAACCTACCGAAGTAAGCAATTATGTGGCTCCGCATTCTTCTGAAATTGGGTGGAAAAATTAATGCTTAGGTGAACAATGAAGTAATTAGTTTTGTTTTTTATTTAGTTCTGCTGTCTTGAAAGAAAAGAAAATCTTATAAAGATGATGCCATATTATCTATGAGCATTTTTTGACCATGAACAGTACCATAATATTATCTATGAACATAGTCCTTCCGTCCCATAATATAAGATTTTATTACAATCAATATATGATAAGCACATTGGTTGTAATAACATCATATATTATAGGATGGAGGGAGTAATATTTTGGTGTCATTTATTATTACAATTTGTATTCTCGGAAATCCAAATTCTTCATGTGTCGTTGCCATGATCCAAGTAACTAGCCCGTGCAATTGCACGGGTTGGCGACTAGTTGTACTAGTTCTTCAGGATATGGTTGAACCCTATGTCATTTATGGTATGATCCAATATTACCTGTTCATGATTCAAGTTAGTCTTCTCACGACTGTTGAGAGGAGGCCTCGCTCGCACTATTGCCATGATAGGTCGTAGAGGAACTGCTGTTGTTGTGAAGGTTTGTGGCTTTGGGGTAATTCGAGGTGACAGTAGAAGCCTTTGATTCCTCACCATCACAATTGATAGGAGAGTACGAAGAACCTATAGAGAGGCTGCATCCATGGGGTAACCCTTAATTATCATGAGTTGAAACCCTAGGGGGAGGCTATGACGGTGGCGTGCGTGGCACGAAGTCTACTCGAGTAGAAAGTGCTCTGTACCCGGATCCGCCCACTTATGCATTTGACCAGTGAATAGAGGATTCAATTGTTCGTATTAGTGGTAGTGATTCCGGAACCATCGGCAATGCTTTATTACTCAAGAACCTTCACCACTAACTTAGCATCTTTTAATTCCTGTTTTTGCCTTCTTGTTAGTAGTTTAGTTGATTACCCCTTTTATTCTAGTTTTCCTAGCAACGATAGAGTATACTATTTCTATACTCCGGTTTGGGTGCGTACGTGGCTGCGTGAAAGTGACAACGTAGTTGCAGGGTTGGCGGTTCCTTCCTATAAGCTCCCTGTGGGTTCGACACTCTACTTATCACACGAAAGGGCAACAACAGCCCCGTGCACTTGCAGGACATCAGGACACGGGGAGGCCTATGGGATCCACCTTGCTGGCACTTTGTGGCCCCATCTCCGTGCTGCATAGGATCCGCTCGGTGCCCCTAACCCTTTCTTTTTCCCGCAATCTCCATATATAACCATGATTTCACTATAGATGCAATGTATTGCGGGTCGAGAAAGAATAAAGGTAGAGGCACGGAAGTGGGCAATGGGTAGGAGACATGGAACAACAACGGCGGCAAGAAAAGAGGGCATGCCCTAAGCATGGAGTATACATTACCTGTGATCACATGAATTTTCAATGCGAGGATGGGAGCAGTTAATTATGACTATATGTAGAAACGACACATCCACGTATATAGAGATAATGATCAATAATCGAGTCTGGCCAAAGGAAGTATATGCAGTATGAAATCATAACATGTTCTTTATACGTATATGAAATAAAAATGGTACGCAGAGCACAGAGCTGGAGCATGCATATGGTATAACATTAAACAGATCCAAGAAAAGATGCACCACGTATACAAATACAAAGCACCAAATTAAGCTGTTAACTACGTTGAGCCGGGACATAGAAGTTTGAAAGTGGCAGTTATATGAGGTAATATATGGATGTAAAATCGATCCAAGGAAAAGCGTTTGAAATAAACAACGCTCTATTTCCTTCCAATTTTGTTAGTGCAAACTGTAGCATTAGGCCATGCAGCAGCTACAAATACCAACGCTCCCGGCACCCATTCCCCATCCATTGCTCCTCTCTTGCTTGCTACCTATCGACAGTGCAAGCAACCAATTAAGCAGAGCAAGCATGGAGGGGTCGTCCACTATGACGGTGCGGGAGGTGCTATACATGTACTTCATCGCACGGCAGGCATACGATCGGTTCATCTCCGTGTGCGGCAACCTGGAGCAGGCCCGGAACGTAGTGGCGTTGCTGGTGTGGCTGGATCAAGGCACCATCTCCGCCATCCACCACGTCCCTGGCATTGCAGCCGGCGCTGTGGGCATCGTCGCGGCGGAGGCCAACGCCGTCCTCGAGTGCTTGCGCTACCCGAAGCCCGTGCTCCCGCCCATCCCGCTCATCTCCGCGTTGTGCATGCAGGGCGGCGTCTGCATCGAGCCAAGGTTCTTCGCCTTCCACCAGGACATAATTGTCCGTGGCGTTGCCCACTTCCTCGACGGTTTTCGACGATCGCCTCCAGGTCCTGCTGAGGAAGTCGGAGATCGGCCTGGTCGGTAACCCGTCGGAGCTCATGGCGTCCTACAGCCCCCTGCCAGTGGACGTGCCCGAGAACTGCCGCTCCATGTTCATCACCTTCTCCAAGGGCATGCCTCTCCTATGCGAGGAGATCTTCGACTACTTCAGGCAGTAAGTGGACTACTCGATCTACCAATTAAGTGTTATATATGGATATAATAAGATCTGCATGCATACATGATGATTGGGGTTGCATTATCAATCGCTACTACTAAGATTTGCATGCATCACGCATATGATGATTGGAATCAGACCCTGATGCCATTTATGTCTGATGATGAGCAATTTGTCATGTATCGATGCAGGAAATGGGGTGACTGCATGGTGAGGGGGCAGCATGCCCATGTATGGCCGGATCATCTTCAAGACAGAGGCTGTAGTGCAGCTGGTGCGTAACGGCGAGAGGCTCATCAAGATCTCCATCGACCAACGTCAAATCTGGCTGCGCAAGTACGTCCCAAAGCCAACCAACGCTGCAGGCTCATCGATCCGTCCATGAACTCCATTGGCGTCTCTGCACAATCCTCGAGAAAGGCAATCAGATCTATCTTCCTATCGATTTGCAATCATAATGTTGTGCCCTAGGCAAATTAGAAGAAATATATTACAGCTTGAGAAAAAGATTGTAGCTCCTTAATTTGGTACCAAAAATACAATATGACGATGCCATCGCCGAGCTAATTATCCTTCCCTTCGCCCCCAACCTTGGCGCGCAAAAGTTATTTGTATCGATTTTGAAATGGCTCAACCGTTACACAACAGTCACCCATGCGAGATAGCCCCCTCCCCACGGTGTTGTTTACTTGGACATTGACCACCTTGACCTTCCCCGTCCGTGGTCCCATCTCCAGTGATTTCTTCCTGTCCATCTCAACTTTACTTTGATTCTCCCTATAATCCTTGTTATTCCTCGTCTTTTTCTCGTTACATGTCACCTTAGAGGCACATACTATGTTTGCTCTGCAGAGGAAGACCTGCCTAATTAAGCTTGATTTTCCCTTGTCAGAACATAAGAAACCACATGATGTTGCCTCAATATCCTTCGATTTAACGCTTCTCCATGAAAATTCTAGGTTTTAGTTTCATATTGCATATTTACGAGCACACTTGATTACTTTTCTTGTCATTAACCGCTTCAAATAGTAACGGAATATTTATTTTTGACAATTTCGTAAAGCCATGTATGTACATACCCAACTTGGGGCGCAAAATTGTCAGTGTCGTAGAAACAATATGATGTAATTGCGTATTCGCTCCCCCCCCCCCCCCCAAACAACCTTGGGGCGCAAAAAGTGCCAAGATTTATTTCGCAATTGCATATCAGACAAGACAAAAAGCACAAACATTCTATAATGTCCATTCAACCATGTCGTGGGTAGATCAGTAGGTTGCACTACTTGTACACTGACCACCTACGTGCATACACCTCCGATCTAACATTCTACTACCTAATTAAGCTTGTTGCTCCTTAGCCGGCATGGAATACATCGTGTGCCAATGTCTCAATATCCTTCGATTTATTACCCAAATGGTTGATGCATGAAATTTCTATTGTTTAATTCCACATTGCATATTTGCGAGTAGGGATGAAAACGGAGCGGGACGGATGGAATTGAGTGCTACCACATTTTTTTCATATTTGTTTTTAGAAGTGGAAACGAATACAGAAACTCTGGAGATTAATACCGAAACTGATACTACCGGAAATCGACATGGAGCGAATACAGAGCGGACTCAAATGCAGAAGTGGGCATTGACCGGAACTTGAAAGCCCCTTCAATCATAGATAAATACACACAAAAACAAACAAATTTAATGAATCGGGAAATCATAGACAATTTGTGTTGCGACATTGATTTATTGAGGCTATGGGTGTTGCACCTATGGATTGATACCTTGATTTCTGGACCAACGGGAAATCTTCACTACAAAAAAAAATATACATCCGTGATGATACATGTTTGTCACAGTAGGTCACGTTTTCTTTCATGCATGTACATCCATGACGATTTTATGACAGAATCAAGATAGTCATACATGTGCTATTGTAGAAGTGTTGCATGACATTACCAAAATTATCATCACGGAAGTGTCCACTTCCATGATGATAAATCGCGCGTCATAGAATTGCTTTCGTCAAGGGTAACCGACACGTGGCATCCACCGTAACAGGTCGCCGTTAAGCTATCGGGTTGCGGCTTGGATCCGATAATCCGTTAACAGTCCCGACCAATGGGGATTTTCCGCGTGTAAAATTCTCATTCGCCGGAGGATCCACGTGTCGGCTCAGCGTTGGGACAGATGTCGTCCACTCATAGTACGGGAGGTGCCTATGATACGTCGGCACGTGGCAAGCCCCAACAGTGGCCCATTCCTGTGAAAAAGGCCGGCCCAGTTCCCTGTGCTCCTGCCCATCACACTCATCTCCGCGCTCTGCATGCAGGGTGGCGTCTACATCGAGTCAGGCTTCTTCGCCTTCCACCAGGACCTTGTTGCCGTGGCATCACACACTTCCTCGATGGCGTCTGTAAGTTTGTCTTGGATGACCTCTTCATTCTTTTGCTCAGGAGGTCTGAGACTGGCCTGGTTGGGAACCTGCCGGAGCTCACGGCGCCCTACAGCCCCCTTCCGGTGGCGGTCCCGGAGGACTGCCGCTCCATGTTCGTCACCTTTTCCAAGACCATGCCTCTCCATCGCGAAGAGGTCTTTGACTACTTCAGGGAGTAAGTTGAGTACCAAGATATACTACTAGATCTACTCTTGAATATGCTAAGATCTTCATGCATGCATGCATGATTGGGATTGGATCTTCATATAATAGATGTTTGATGATTGGCAATTTGTTGTGGATGGATGCCAGAAATGGGGTGATTGTGTTGTGAGGGTGCTCATGGAGAAGACAGCAGGAGGCAACATGCCCATGTATGGCCGAATTATCTTCAAGACAGAGGTGGTCGTGAACCTGGTGCTCAACGGTGAAAGGCTCGTCAAGATCTCCATCGACCACCGAGAGATCTGGCTGCGTAAATACATTCCCAGGGCAACCAATGTCGACGCCTGAGCCTAATCCATCCAGGAATCTATCACCGTCTTGTCCGTGCTCAATGCTCGTGCTGCTTGTTAGCCAAATCTTCCGGATTTGTCATGTATCATCCCAAAAAAGATTTGTAACATATTCTGTTGCAGCCAAATAAAGAGAAATAAAAAAACTGTTGAGAAAAAGTTTGTTGCTCCTTCTTTTGGTACTAAATAAACTATGTGATGATGTCATTTCCTACCTCGGTATCCTTCCCTTCCTTCTGCCACTTATGCCAAACCTTGGCGCGCAAAGTTCTTGGTTTAGATCTTCCTTCTCCCAAACCTTGGCGCGCAAAAGTTCTTGGTTCTGATTTTAAAACTGTAGAAAAAAGGATGTGCAAAGTTCTTTGTTTAGATCTTCCTTCTCCCCCAAACCTTGGCGTGAAAAGAGTTCTTGGTTTAGATTTTAAAACTGTGCATATCAGATAGAACAAAAGGGCGCGCAAAAGTTCGTGGTTTATTTTGAAAGTGCTCAAACGTTAGACAACGGCCACCGATGTCGCAACATAGCCGCCCCTCTTCCCAATCCGGTATTTGGATATTGATCGCCTTTAGGCATGTTCTCTCAACCGGTCCCATCACCGATTATTTTACCTATTCATTCTAATTTTATCTGTAACCCTCCCTACAATCCATTCTTGGTGCATGACCACGTACTGTCTTTGCTCTGCACACTTAGATACGCCTAATTAAGATTCATGCTCCGATACTAGCATGGAAGAAACTATTTGTCGGTGCCTCAGCATCCTTTCGTTTCTTTCCCAAGTTGTTGGTTCGCGAAAATTCTAGGTTCTGATTTCACATTGAATATTAACGAGCGCCCTTGATTTTCACTTCTTGCATACACTACATCAAATAGTAACCGATGATTTTTCGTTCTTAACTTTTTACTGTTGGGTTAAGCCACGTACGGACATGCCCCACATGCATTGCACGTTTTCAATACTTGCATATGCTTTTTCTTACCCTAATGTTAAAAATCTGACGTCAGATTTTTAAGGAGTTCCAGTGAACACCCTTAGGCACATTGGATCCCACGCACGAATCATTAAGTGTTCGCTCCGAACGCACCCTCTGAGCGAACTACCAGATGACAACAGTGATTGTTTCGCTCGGGATGGCTATCTAAACAAACACATTTGGAGATGACAATTTCTGTTTTTGGAGAATGGCAATTCTCACCTTTTTAACGTTGATATGGCATGGCAATTCCCTTCATCCCGCATGGCAAGTCCTGAGCATGGCAATTTTCACTATTTTGGATTTTTAGTATGGCAATTCTCCATGCTTCTATCATGGCAATCCCCAAAAAACACATGGCAAGAACTCTTCTGCAGCTTGGCAATTTTATGACAATCTTTTTATACAGCATGACAATTTTTTTACTTTACAACATGGGCAAATTTATCTGTTTCCGGATGGCAATTCTAGAGTGTTCACTAGAATTGTTTTACTTAGCCAACGAAAACATCGTTCATTCCTGGCTTGCTGGGAGAAGGATAGTTCGCTCGAGCGACATCCCTGAGGGAACTTCAGTGTGTTATCTGGGTCCTTTTCTTATGTAATTCTATACTCGCATACACCTTCCCCAAAAGTCTGTCTACTACTCGATGCCTCATCCACTGCAACACCCACTTCCTTGATAGTGACAACAAGTTCGTCTGTCATGACCACCTCCATGTCAATTTCAGGAAGTCCGAGGCTAGGCTGATGGGCATATCAGGCTCAACAAAAAGACACGGAAATGTTCTTGGTTTTCAGTTTGAATTGTGCATTTCTCATGGATGGAACGCAGTAAGTGGGATGACTGCGTCATGAGGTGCTCATGGAGAAGACGATGGGAGGAAAACATGCTCATGTGCAACCGGATCATATTCAAGATTAAGGCGATACGAAGTTGCTGTTCAGCAACTACCGTCTCGTCAACACCTCCACCGCTCATCATTAGGTAAGGTTCCATAATTAGTCCCCCAAGTCAACCAACGCCACCGCCTATCCTTCCAACTCTCATACTAGATAGCCAGATCTACAAACCAATTGATTTGTAACACAATGGTGTGCTCTAAAAAAGGTGAGATAGAGAATTGCTTGAGAAAAAAATTGTCGCTCCTTTAATTGGTACTAATAAAATAAAATAATGACATCATGTTATTTGGACATTGACCACCTCCATGCCCCTTTCACAGACGTGGTCCATCTCTACATATTTTCCCAAGCAACAATTATGTTTGGTTTTTATTTGAATTTGCATATTGGACCGAACAAAAAGCACAACCGTTATACAACGGTCAACCATGACATTGGTAGATCACCAACTTCCACTATATAAATATTGACCACCTATGTGCATACACCTCCCTCCCGCATTCCACTACCTAATTAAGCTTGTTGCTCCTCTATTGACATGGAAGAAACCGCACATCGGTTTCTTTGCAAAATGGTTGGTGCTCAAAAGTTATAGGTTTTTATTCCACATTCCATATTTGGATCCTCCCTTCTTTGTGTACATTGTTGTTCCCTTGCTATCACTACAGAAACAACATGTCCTTGCCTCTATGTTCTTTACTTCCTCTGCCAAAATCTTGGTGAGCAAAACTTATTATTATTTATTGAAACCTCATACGAAACTGAACAAGAAGCATATCCGTTACACAATGGCGACCCGAGAAGTCTGAGACTGGCCTGCTGGGTAACCCGCCAGAGCTCATGGCGCCCTACATCCCCTTGCCGGTGGACGTGTCCGAGGATTGCCGCTCCATGTTCATCACCCTATCCAAGGGCATGCCTCTCCTCCGCGTGGAGATCTTCGACTACTTCAGGCAGTACATGGACTACTCGATCTACACATTAAGCCTATAATTATATTCGAATATAATAAGATCTGCATGCATACACAATGATTGGGATTGGATTATCAATCTACTACTAAGATTTGCGTGCATCATGCATATGATGATTGGGATCGGACCAGCAGGATGCCATTTATGTCTGATGATGAGCAATTTGTCATCGATGGATTCAGGAAATGGGGTGACTGCGTGGTGAGGGTGCTCATGGAGAAGACGACAGGGGGCAACATGCCCACGTACGGCCAGATCATCTTCAAGACAGAGGCGGTAGTGCAGCTGGTGCTCAACGGTGAGACGCTCGTCAAGATATCCATCCACCACCATCAGATCTGGCTGTGCAAGTACGTCCCTAGGCCAACTGATGCTACAGACTTATTTGTCCATGCGTGAAGTCTATTTTCGCCTTTGCTCAATCCTCATGCTAGGCAACCTGATCTATCTACCTATCGATTTGTAATCATAATGTTGTGCTCTGGGAAAATTAAAAAAAATTAAGAACTGCTTGAGAGCTCCTTAATTTGGTCCTCAAGAAAAAATATGATGATGGCATCACATCCCTCGGTTTTGATTTCGATTTAGGTGCGCAAAAGTTCCTGGTTTTGATATTGAAATGGCTCAACCATTACTTAACGGTCACCCATGCCATGAGATACCCCGCCCCCGTCCTACGCCCTTTGTTATTCGTATATTGACCACCTTCTCCTTCCCCCGTCTATGGTCCCATCTCCGGTGATTTTTTTACTGTTCATCTCAACTTTACTTTGACTCTCCAAGTGATCCTTGTTATTCCTCGTCGTTTTCTCATTACATGACACCTCGGAGGCACGTACTATGTCTCTCTACAGAGGGAGACCTACCTAATTAAGTTTGATGTGCTCTTCTTGGAACGGAAGAAACCGCATGATGGTGCCTCAATATCCTTTGGTTTCTCACTTGCGCATGAAAGTTCTACGTTTTAGTTTCATGTTGCATATTTACGAGCACCCTTGATTACCAGTACTTGTCGTTCAGCACTTCAAATAGAACAGAAGATTTATTTTTGACTATTGGGTCAAACCATGTATGTACATACCCAACATGCATCTTTTTAAATACTTGCATTGGTTTGCCTTATCGCAGGGTTTCCCAACAGTTGCGCCTAAAAAATTGTTACAAGGCCATTTTTTGGTGCTTTAGGAAATCACCGGTATCGGACAAACCATATGATATCATTGTGTAGCATGGCATTCTTCGCTCCCCCCTCCCGCCCAAAAGACCTTGGGGTGCAAAAGTTCAAGGATTTATCTTAAAATTGCATATGAAACCGAATAAGAAGCCCAAACGTTCTATAATGTGCAGTCAACCATGTCATGAGTAGATCGCCAGGTTGCACTACTTGGACATTGACCACCTACGTGCATACACCTTTGCCCCAACATTTACAACCTAATTAAGATTGTTTCTCCTTTGCTGGCATGGAACAAATCGTGTGCCAATGTAAAAATATCCTTCGATTTATTTCCCAAACGGTTGGTGCACGAAAGTCCTAGCTTTAATTCCACATTGCATATTTGCGACTTTGTGAGCACCCTTCGTTGTGTACACCTCCTCAAATAACAGTGGAAGAGCTTTTTTACTTTTTTCTCAAGCGGCGTAGAGACATGCCGCCACTAAGGAAACTACATGTAATTGCCTCAATATCGCTTGCTTCCTTCCCAGAACCTTCGTGCACAAAGCTATTGTTCCTTATTTGCACTTGCATATCAAACTGAACAAATGGCACAACCAATACACAACAGCCACCCATGTCGCGACATCGATCTGGTCCAATTATTTGGACATTGATCACACCTACCTATGCCTTCCTATAATGTCAAACCTCTTATTATAATTGTCTCTATAGTCCATGTTCGTCCTTGCCTTTTATTGGTGCCTGACACCTCATTTGGTGCCATGTACCACGATTGTCGAATATTCTATTATTTATGGGCGCCTAAACCCCCCCCCCCCCATTGGTAGGTTTCTCCTTTAGCGCATGTCACCAATATCCTCTCATTGAAGGAACAGATGTGTGCACCTATAGTAACATCGCCCATCAGCAGAAGGTCCATCACTGTTAGGCTAAGATTTTATACCAATCAATGCTGAATTGCTATACGGTTTTCATCAATCAGTGTTGAGTTTTTGGAGATTAAATCAGTTTTATTGCAATGTGAAATCGCTCTGTTTAAATTTATTTTTAAGCTGAAACACTATTGAATTGCACTTGTTTATGGCGTATGGGCTATAGGGTATATACTTGAACTCCTTAAGAAGGATGAAAGGGTAGTCATTGCCGGTATCTACTATAGAAGATGATAAGTTATTCAATATGAATTTCTAGACCGAAATCTTAAGCTTGGATCATTATGACGTAGGAGGACAAACATTTCATGCACATGGTAAAAAAGTTATGGAGTTCATGTTATTAAAGGTTGAATGGGAGAAATAAGGTGATGAGAAGAAGGGACGAACAAGAGGGCCAAAACATTTAGTTTGGGCGCGCCCTCACATCTACCGTTTCTACAAGTATTTCTTTTATGACCTTCTTGCCCTGCCATTCCCTACTCTCTTTTATTACTTAGTACTAGGTGGATGTGATGGTCCTAGATGCAAAGGGATTTCATTCTATGGATTTATGGACAAAATGCATGTATAATATTACAAAAACATATGATATTATTTTAATGCATTTTTTATTCCTCGTCACACACACACACACACACACACACACACACACTTGTATGTATGTCACCGCTGCTTTCAGAGATGGTACTAGTGAACCTATGAACATTCAGTATTCCTCAAATAAAACTCAACCGTTAACTTTTAAGTGCACTTTATTTTCAAAAAATGTTTATTCTAGAAATACAAAAATATTTCCATCCACTATATACGCTCTTAAATAGCTGCAACACGGAAGGCTAGTGAAATTGATAATGTCACTAGAATTATTTGGGGCACAAGTCAGTACTTAATTTTTGTTGCGACATTGGTTTACTGAGGCTATGGGTGTTGCATCTATGGATTGATACCTTAATTTCTTGACCAACGGGAAATCTTGCCGTTTGCTGCATACCCTAGCACTTGTTGCCCCAAAAATTTCCTACACGGTAATTACTTGGAGTAGGAAGTATCCCGGTTCCCTAATTGTGTCACTTGCTTGCACGAGCCTGATGTATCCAAGATGCATTATCTATAACTTTTGGAACATTATGCCATTTTTTTATAAAAATATGTAAAGCTACAACTTTATCTAGACTATCATATCGACCAAGTGCCAGAAGGCCAGTTGCATGTTTTTGTATCTGTAAGTACACGAACCCCCACACTTCAAAAAATATATATAAGTTGCGTTAACAATGGGACACGGAGGAGGCCTATGAGACCCACTTGGGTAGCATTTTGTGGCCCCTTCTCCAGGCTGCATGGGACCCGCTAGGTGCCCCTGACCTTCTCTTTTCCCCGCAATCTCCATTTATAACCCTGATCACTGACCTAATTATCAGTCTTTTACTCCACCGCAACAATGATCTATTCACGACTGTCTTCACGAATCTAAGTGTACGCATCTTGATCACTCGTATATCCGTATGTTTTGCACACATCAGTTTGATTAAAAAAAATCTCCGTGGCTTTGTAATTTTCCTGCCCTCATTATAATTTGCAATAGCTCCATATTTTCAGGTATGCTGATTGAAAGCCAACAATGGGCCAAAGTAATCACATTCAAATTGATGCATTCATTAGACGAGTAGACATCTGCTAATATATATCGACCATGTGCGGATGAGGCACGAGTTAATATTGTTTCCTGGTTATATAATATTATGTTGGTGGCAATGATAAGTAGTTACTCCTACAATATTTCGATCACTTGATAATCAAAAAGAGCCAGGGGATATTAATGAAATGCTTACTTTTAATGACATTATTTAGGTTCCAAATCTAGTTGAACTCTTCCTCTTGAATGGATACACGGGAGAAGCTCCCGCTCATCTTCGATTTTGGAGATGATGAGAAGGAGAAGAACTCGGTAGATCCCCTCTGCCCCTATTGTTAACTGGTGAACTTAACCCTGGAGGAGCTCACTCAGTAAGACATGGAAACAGAACTGGTTATTGGGGACCACGCACCCGCCCCGTCCCAGGCCCAGCTGTCGATGCATGGCCGACCTAGAATGAGCGCGTCGATGCCCATTTTTAGACCAGTGGGGCCGGCATTGCTGCATTCCTCGCCAACCCCGCCCCCACCCTGTCAAGTAATCTAGGCACCGCCGCCGTGGTGGTCACGGTCGTGGATGAAATTAGTTAGGCAAGTTAGTTTTCATTAATTAGTAGTTCAACCAATGTAAGTCGTAGTGAAGCTCTATCGAAAACTATCAACTCAATTTGATCCTTCTAAATTTCAAATTATTGCAAAAATATGGGAGCTCATCGTGTTGGAGTCTCAATGGGGAGGCCTCCATGGAGGTGAGTGGTGCGGAATCCGTAGTGCGACAGGATCTACCACCACGCCGCCACCAAGGTTGGGCAGGTCTGCCACTAAGAAGAGAAGAAATGGACGGAAAATGAAGTTGTGGTGCTTGAGTACCCGTAGAGAAAGAGAGGCAAAGGTTGCGCCCCGAGGTACCCACCCCCCCCCCCCCCCCCCCCCCTGCCGTGATTTCTAGAGTGAAGCCGTTTGCACTCGTGTGAAATTAGAGGCGGTTCCATAGTACCAACCGCCTGCAATATTTTATGTAGGCAGTTTTGGAGTTCTGACAGCCTCCAGTAGGGTTATTACAGACGCCTACATTCTGTTTGGTCACAACTATTTCCAAGGGCTGCTGCTAATGCCCGTTTTTATACTAGTGTGGGAATGTTATTCCGATCACATCATTCCACATGCGGCATCCCCATGTGTTTCTTTCTGGTGACAGCCATTATCAACTCAATACCAATTTTTAGTGGAAATTGTTGCGTGCTCCATTGACCGTGGAAAGGAGGTGGCTATGTGGCATGATCAATGTTCTATATATCTATATGAAATCAGAAAGGTATGCAGAGCACACAGCTGGAGCATGGATATATGGTATAACATTAAACAGTTCCAAGAAAAGATACAAATACAAAGCACCAAATAAATTTGGCAGTTAATATGGATAAGAACAGCGTTTGAAAAGAAGAATAATGTTTCCTTCCATTTTTTAGCAGTGTGAACTGCAGCATTAAACCACCGTCCACCAGAGCGCAGCCCGTCGCCGGACCAGCAGCTACAAATACCCATCCATTCCCCATCGACCCATCATCCATTCTTGCTCCTCTCTTGCTAACTTCTCCGGGTACCATCCATCCATCACCTCGCTAGCTACCTTTCTCTGGCCAGCCGGCGGCGCTTGGTGCAACAAACCAGTTAACGAGAGCAGGCATGGAGGGGCCGGCCGCCACTATGACTGTGCGGGACGTGCTGTACATGTACAGTGTGGCACGGCAGGCATACGAGCAGTTCATGTCCGTGTGCGGCAACCCGGAGCAGGCCCAAAACACGGTGGCCTTGCTGGTGTGGCTGGACCAGGGCACCATCTCGGCCATCCACCACGTCCCAGGCATTGATGCCGGCGCTGTGGCCATCGTCGCGGAGGAGGCCAACGCCGTCCTCGAGTGCCTGCGCTACCCGATGCCTGTGCTTCCGCCCATCCCGCTCATCTCCACGCTTTGCATGCATGGTGGCGTCTACATCGAGCCAGGCTTCTTCGCCTTCCACCAGGACCTTGTCGTCCGCGGCGTCGCCCACTTCCTCGAAGGCGCCGGTAAGTTCGTCTTCGACGACCGCTTGAATGTATTGCTCAGGAGGTCTGAGACTGGCCTGGTTGGGAACCCGCCGGAGCTCATGGCTCCCTACAGCCCCCTTCCAATGGCGGTACCGGAGGACTGCCGCTCCATGTTTGTCACCTTTTCCAAGACCATGCCTCTCCATCGTGAAGAGGTCTTTGACTACTTCAGGGAGTAAGTTCATTACCGAGATATACTACTAGATCTACTCACTAAGTTTATACTTATACTTGAATGTACTAAGATCTACATGCATGCATGCATGATTGGGATTGGATCTTCATATAATAGATGTCTGATGATTGGCAATTTGTCATGGATGGATGCAGGAAATGGGGTGATTGTGTGGTGAGGGTGCTCATGGAGAAGACGACTGGAGGAAACATGCCCACGTACGGCCGAATCATCTTCAAGACAGAGGCGATCGTGAACCTGGTGCTCAACGGTGAGAGGCTCGTCAAGATCTCCATCGGCCACCGTGAGATCTGGCTGCGCAAATACATTCCCAGGGTAATCGACGTCGACGCCTGAGCCTAATCCATCCAGGAATCCATCATCATCTTCTCCATGCTTGATGCTTGTTCTGCTTGTTAGCCAAATCTACCAGATTTGTCATGTACCATTTCAAAAAAGATGTGTAACCCAATATTATATTGCGGCCAAATTAAGAGAGAATAAAAAAACTGTTTGAAAAAAAAATGTTGCTCCTCGGTTTGGTAGTAAATAAACAATATGATAATGTCATTTCCTACCTCGGTATCCTTCCCTTCCTTCTGCCAAAACCTTGGCGCGCAAAAGTTCTTGGTTTAGATCTTCATTTTCCCAAACCTTGGGGCGCAAAAGTTCTTGGTTTTGATTTTAAAATTGTGCATATCAGACAGAACAAAAGGGTGCGCAAAACATTTTCATTTATTTTAAAACTGCTCAAACATTAGACAACGGCCACCCATGTCGCAACATATAGCCACTACGTTATTTGGATATTGATCACCTTCAGGCACGTTTCCCAAACCGTGTTAACATCACCGATTATTTTCCATGTCCATTTCAATTTTATTTGTAATCCTCCCTACAATCCTTATATTTCTTGTCTTTTCTTGGTGATATGCCTAATTGAGCTTCATGCTCCCATGCCGGCCTGCAAGAAACTATGTGTCGGTGCCTCACTATCCTTCGGTTTCTTTCTCAAGTTTTTGGTCCATGAAAATTCTAGGTTTTGATTTCACATTGAATATTAACAAACACCCTTGATTTTCACTTCTTGCATACACTACTTCAAATAGTAACCTAAGATATTTTTTCCTTAACTTTTTACTATTGGATTAAGCCACATATGGACATACCCCACATGCATCGCACATTTACAATACATATGCTTTTTCTTGCCAAAATGTTAAAAATCTGATGTAAGAGTTTTAAGGAGTCCCAGCGAACACCCTTAGCGTTCGCTCCAAACGCACCCTCTGAGCAAACTATGAGATGACAGCAGTGATTGGTTCGCTCAGGATGGCAATCTGAGCAAACACATTCAGGGATGGAAATTTCTGTTTTTAAAGCATGCCAATTCTCACCTTTTAACGTTGATATAGCGTGGAATTCCCTCTATCATCATTTTGTTTTTTTAGTCTGGCAATTCTCCATGTTGCAATCATGGCAATCACCAAAAAAATGCATGGCAAGTACTCTTCTGCAGCTTGGCAATTTTATGACAATCTTTTTATACATCATGAATTTTTTTACTTTATAACATGGCAAATCCATATACAACAACATAGTCAAATTTATCTGTTTTGGCATGGCAATTCTGGAGTGTTTGCTGGGAGTTATTTTTCTTAGCCATCGAAAACATTCGTTCGTTGTTCGTTCAAGGCTTGCTGGGAAAGTTATTGGTTTTGAATTTGAATTGTACATTTGTCATGGATGGGTGCAATAAATGGGATGAATGCGTCGTGAGGTGCTCATGGAGAAGACAATGGGAGGAAATATGCTCATGTACGACCGGATCATCTTCAAGATCGAGGCGATCATGAAGTTGGTGCTCAACAGGCTCGTTAATATCTCCAACGATCATCGCTAGATCTGGTTCTGCAATTACATACCCCAAGCCAACCAGCGCCACCGTCTGATCCATCCTGCTAGGATCTCCATACTCTCAAACCTCATACTAGATAGCCAGATCTACTAACCAATCGATTTGTAACACAATGTTGCGCTCTAAAAAGGTGAGATAAAGAATTTATTGAGAAAGTATTGCTCCTTTAATTAGTGCTCCCTCTATAAAGAAATATAAGAGCGTTTAGATCACTGAAGCAGTGATCTAAACACTTATATTTCTTTAAGGAGGGAGTACTAATAAATAAATCCTAAATAAATGTAATGACATCATCCCATGTTCCGACATACCGCATACCCCCTGCCCCCGTTATGTTATTTGGACACTGACCACCTCCATGCACCTTCTCCAGACGTGGTTCATCTCTACATATTTTCCCCATCCATTTCAGCTTTAATTTAACCCTCCTTACAATCTTTGTTATTCACTGTCTTTTCAGGGTCCATGACACCATGTACTCTCTCCGATCCGCAGAGGGAGATATGCCTAATTAAGGTTATTGCTCCCTTGCCGGTACGGAAGAACTTTTTGTCGTTGCCTCAATATCCCTCAGTTTCTTTCCCAGGTTGTTAGAGCATGAAAGTTCTAGATTTTGATTTCACATTGCATATATGCAAGCTCCCCATATCCCCACTTCCTGCATACAGTACTTCAAAAGTTCAAATAGTAACGACATAATTTGTTTTAATGTTGGGTCAATCCATCTAAGGATATCCATGTTTTCTATGCTTGCATGTGCTTTGTCTTATGTTCTATACTTACATACACCTCCCCAAAATTTGTGCCAAATTTAATCACAAAGCCATTTAATTGTTTTAGCTTTAGGAAATTTAATGGAAATAAAGAAATACATGAGGCTTAACAAAAAGCTTGTTGATACTAATATTTCATGGCACTGCTATTGAAGAAACCGTATAACGTCATTGCCAGGCTCTGTATCCTTCGCTTCTTTTCCCCAATACCTTGGCTCATAAATTTTTGGTTTTGGTTTGAAACTGCATATTGCACTGAACAAAAAGCACAACCATTATAAAACGTTAACTATGTCGTCGGTAGATCACCAACTTCCACTATTTAAATATTGACCAGCTGCGTGCATACAGCTCCCTCCAACATACCACTACCTAATTAAGCTTGTTGCTCCTTTATTGACATGGTAGAAACCGCACTTCGGTGTCTTTACCAAATGGTTGGTGCTAAAAAAATTCTAGGTTTTTATTCCACATTCCTTCTTTGCGTACATTGCTGCTCCCTTGCCGCCACTAAATAAACTACATGTCCTTGCCTCGATGTTCTTTACTTCCTCTCCAAAAACCTTGCTGGGCAAAAGTTATTATTATTTATTGAAACCGCAGACCAAACTGAACAAGAAGCACAGCCGGCAAGGTGGAGCTTTGCTGCCCGCGGCTCCCTGCTGGTGGTAACTGGACCTTCTGCTTGCCGGCGAAAGGCCAGAATCCGGTTAGCGGAGGCGATGTTTCATGGCTACGACGGTGTGCTTGAAGCTTCAGGATACAGCCGGCTTGAAGAATTGCGGTGTGTGTTCCCCCACTCGGCGGTGGTTTGGCTACGTGCCCCATCTGGAATTCTGATTTTCTTTTGCACCTGAAACTTTCTAATCACAACTTTGTACCATGGTGGTTCTCATAATAAAAACTATGTACTCCCTCCGATCCAAATTAATTGACGCAGCTTTAGTACATCGTTACTACAAAATTGTACTAAAGCTGCGTCAATTAATTTTGATTGGAGGGAGTACTTACCATGGTTTTCTGAAAATTATCGGATATGTGGAAGGTGTGTTTAAATTCAGCGAGAGCAGCCACTACGTGTGTATATCGCTGATAAGAGCTTTATAGAGCTTTTTTCTTCATACATATTTTTCAAAAAGGAGAATGACTCCCGGCCTCTGCATTGAGCGATGCACACAGCCTTTTTTTTCTGCGTACATACCTGGTCAGTAAAAGAAATGGCAGTAATACAGACCACGTAGAAATCTAATTGAAAACACCGGAAGCACACATGTGCAGGTCCTTTGCAAATGAACTCAATAATTGCCTGGGTTGAAGCATTGATTTATCAATGTATTTGCATGCACGAAGCTCATGCCAAACATCGAACGCTAAGGCCATCTCCAGTGCTGATGCTTGAAGGGTTTTCAGATGTTGAAAACTGGTCTCTTGCCATGTAGGACAAGTGAGATGCTAATATAGGGAATCACTGCTTATTAGGTCTCAATGCTTGAACGGTACTTAAGAGATGTAATTACATCAAGCACATCGAATGTTTGCTGGCCATATACTCTCCCTGTTCTAAGCTCGTCATGCATTCAAGATGTCCTTACATGCACTGGTACAGCGACGTGTTATACAAACGGTTTTTAACCCCTTGCCGCGACGGCGTTTGGAACCATCGCCAAGTGAGTGTGGGCGATAGGGGGGTCCTTCCCACACGACCCAGAAACCGTCGGGGATAGGCCCCCCTGGCTCACTAGCTGGGGCAAAATGAGCTCGTGTGCGATCTGTGGCGGGGCATCGAAACCCAATTGTTTTCGTTCGTATGTACATCCCACACGGTGAATCCCAGAAAATCATTTCCGTTCGTATATATATATCATACACAGTTCTTTGTGTGGAAACGTTTGTGCAAGGTGGCCTAACGCGAACAGTTCACTGCCGGAAACCGTGTGTGATTGTTAGTTGATCGAACACGCCTACTTTCTAGAAATCGTGCGGGTTGTTTGAATTCATCGCCCACGGTGTTGTCTGAGTAACCGTCTGCAATAGAAAACCCAATAAGCAGGGTAATTAGCCTATTATTGATAATCCATGTACTAATCAAATTGATATTTCTTATAAAACACAGCAGCTATTTCATATCCGTATAACAGCAACCAGGATTTCATGATCGAATTACATCAGATAGCTTCGGCACTCAATTACGCCATTACACAACAGCACCAAGTTTCACATGCAACATCAAAAACCTTTGGAAAGTAGCATCATACATGGTAAATAGACATATGAATCTCATCTGGGAAACTACAGAAGCGGAAGGCAAATATTGAGCCTTCAGTGATGTTGAATATCCTCACAACTTTAGGCCAGTGGCTATGGATAATTGCCCGCCCAACCTTCGTCCTCTTCAGCAAGACTTCAATATTGTACTGTGAGTGTTGAATGAATACTTTCCTCGCCTCTTGACCATGCAGGTGGTTTGAGAGGTAATCATCCATGAACTGCTTTGAAAAGTACTGAAAACAAAGATATGCATAAATCGTTGTTATAAATTTTGAAATGGCGCAAGGGGTAAAAACAAGGTAAAAGAGTTAGTAACATCCTATAGTTGACTGATGTCTTCTTCATTGGGCAAACAAAGATCTTGCTGTTATTCGTCGCAAGTTTCTTCATTCTAACAATCTTTCTGAGTTTCTTGACTTGACTGATATTCATGGACATCTCATTTCCCCATATGCAAAATGGGTCGAACAGTGGGTCTAAGCCTCTGACAACAGGACCTACATGTGCAAGACCAAATTGTAAGAAACCTAAATATTAGAATGATTCCTGCAACTGCACAATAATGTGCTATTAGCCAAAAGACCATGCTTGAACAAACATCGATGTTAAACGGCAGTGTCTCCCATTGTTTCCCTGCAACACACATAAGGAAGATCTTGATCAGGTTAACTGAGAGTTGCCATACTATCAGTAAAAATATGTATTGAGTACAGCCAAATTCGATTTATTTCACATGCATAACAATACAAAATTGTACCCACAAAAAATGAAAATCAAATTGCAGAACTGAACCAAACAGTTAAATGGACAGCAGACCAAATGAACCAAAATAGTTAACTGAGCATGACATTGCAGAATAGAAACATGTACTAGAAGATTAGACAATTAACAAAACAAAGAATGCTTGAGAACAGTATTATGAAATGTAGCAATTGTTGGACCAAAGTGTTAACTGAACATTACATTTCAGAGGACCAAACTGTTAACTGAACATCAGATTGCATATTAACATTACAGAGGACAAATCACTAGAAGGCACTGGTGGTGGCATCGAGAAAACATCACGAACTGTATTTTAAAGTAGACAACTATGTGGCGGTGTCGATGGTGGCCTCGAAGACGAGGTGATCATCCAAAATCTGGCGGTCGGCATGCATGGCAGCCATAGCCACCTCGTGCGCGCGTGCGGCCTCATGCTACTAAGCTCCACGTTATACTTCGTGCAAAATGGTTGTGGGTGGTGATACGTCTCCAACGTATCTATAATTTTTTATTGTTCCATGCTATATTATATTCTGTTTTGGATGTTTAATGGGCTTTATTATACACTTTTATATTTTTTTTGGGACTAACCTATTAACCGGAGGCCCAGCCCAAATTGCTGTTTTTTGCCTATTTCAGTGTTTCACAGAAAAAGAATATCAAACGGAGTCCAAACAGAATGAAACCTTCGGGAACGTGAGTTTTGGAACAAATGTGATCTAGAGGACTGGGAGTCCACGTCAAGTCAATGAGGGGAGCACGAGGCAGGGGGCGCGCCTACCCCCCCCCCCAAGCGCGCCCTCCACCCTCGTGGGGCCCACGTTGCTCCACCGACGTACTTCTTCCTCCTATATATACCTACGTACCCCCAAACCATCAGAGGCATCCACAAAAACCTAATTCCACCGCCGCAACCTTCTGTACCCGTGAGATCCCATCTTGTGGCCTTTTCCGGCGTCCTGCCGGAGGGGGCATTGACCACGGAGGGCTTCTACATCAACACCATAGCCTCTCCGATGATGTGTGAGTAGTTTACCTCAGACCTTCGGGTCCATTGTTATTAGCTAGATGGCTTCTTCTCTCTCTTTGGATCTCAATAAAAAGTTCTCCACGGTTCTCGTGGAGATCTATTCGATGTAATCTTCTTTTGTGGTGTGTTTGTCGGGACCGATGAATTGTGGGTTTATGATCAAGTTTATCTATGAACAATATTTGAATCTTCTCTGAATTCTTTTATGTATGATTGGTTATCTTTGCAAGTCTCTTCGACTTATCAGTTTGGTTTGGCCTACTAGATTGATCTTTCTTGCAATGGGAGAAGTGCTTAGCTTTGGGTTCAATCTTGCGGTGTCCTTTCCCAGTGACAGCAGGGGCAGCAAGGCACGTATTGTATTGTTGGCATCGAGGATAACTAGATGGGGTTTATATCATATTGCATGAGTTTTTCCCTCTACATCATGTCATCTTGCTTAAAGCGTTACTCCGTTCTTATGAACTTAATACTCTAGATGCATGCTGGATAGCGGTCGATGTGCGGAGTAATAGTAGTAGATGCAGGCAGGAGTCGGTCTACTTGTCACGGACGTGATGCCTATACATGATCATACCTAGATATTCTCATAACTATGCTCAATTCTATCAATTGCTCGACAGTAATTTGTTCACCCACCGTAATACTTATGCTCTTGAGAGAAGCCACTAGTGAAACCTATGGCCCCGGGTCTATTTTCCATCATATTAATTTCCCGTCAACAAGCTATTTTTGGCGCCGTTTATTTTGCTTTCTTTACTTTTAGTCTTTATTATAAAAATACCAAAAATATTATCTTATCATATCTATCAGATCTCACTCTCGTAAGTGACCGTGAAGGGATAGACAACCCCTTTATCGTGTTGGTTGCGAGGTTCTTATTTGTTTTGTGTAGGTGCGTGGGACTCGAACGTAGCCTCCTACTGGATTGATACCTTGGTTCTCAAAACTGAGGGAAATACTTACGCTACTTTACTGCATCACCCTTTCCTCTTCAAAGAAAAAACCAATGCAGTGCTCAAGAGGTAGCAATAAGGATTTCTGGCGCCGTTGCCGGGGAGATTCGCGCCAAGTCAAGTCAAGATTTGACTCCCAGCAACGAGCCATTTCTGGCGCCGTTGCCGGGGAGTCTACGCAAAAGTCAACATACCAAGTACCCATCACAAACCTTTATCCCTCGCACTACATTATTTGTCATTTGCCTCTCGTTTTCCTCTCCCGCAATTCACCCTTGCCATTTTATTCGCCCTCTCTTCTCCTTCCGCCTCTTTTTCGCTCGCTTCTTGTTTGCTCGTGTGTTGGATTGCTTGCTTGCCACTTATGCTCAAGACAATACTAAATTGTGTGACTTTGCCAATACCAACAACAATGATTTTCTTAGCACTCTGATTGCTCCTCTTACCGATACTGAATCTTGTGAAATTAACACTACTTTGTTGAATCTTGTCATGAAAGATCAATTCGCCGGCCTTCCTAGTGAAGATGCCGCTACCCATTTAAATAGCTTTGTTGATTTGTGTGATATGCAAAAGAAGAAAGATGTGTACAATGATATTGTTAAATTGAAGCTATTTCCTTTTTCGCTTAGAGATCGTGCTAAAGCTTGGTTTTCATCTTTGCCTAAAAATAGTATTGATTCTTGGAATAAGTGCAAAGATGCTTTTATATCTAAGTATTTTCCTCCCGCTAAGATCATCTCTCTTAGAAACGATATTATGAATTTTAAACAACTTGATCATGAACATGTTGCACAATCTTTGGAGAGAATGAAATTAATGATACGTAATTGCCCTACTCATGGTTTGAATTTGTGGATGATTATACAAAAAATTTATGCCGGATTGAATTTTGCTTCTAGAAATCTTTTAGATTCGGCCGCGGGAGGCACTTTTATGGAAATCACTTTAGGAGAAGCTACTAAACTCCTAGATAATATTATGGTTAATTATTCTCAATGGCATACTGAAAGATCTACTAGTAAAAAGGTGCATGCAATAGAAGAAATTAATGTTTTCAGTGGAAAGATGGATGAAATTATAAAATTATTTGCCAATAAAAGTGTTCCTTCTGATCCTAATGATATGCCTTTGTCCACTTTGGTTGAGAATAATAATGAATCTATGGATGTGAATTTTGTTGGTAGGAATAATTTTGGTAACAACACGTATAGAGGAAACTTTATCCTAGGTCGTATCCTAGTAATTCATCTAATAATTATGGTAATTCCTTCAACAACTCTTATGGAAATTTTAATAAGATGCCCTCTGAATTTGAGACTAGTGTTAAAAAATTTATGAATTCGCAAAAGAATTTCAATGCTTTGCTTGAAGAAAAGTTGCCTAAGATTGATGAATTTGCTAGGAACGTTGATAGAATTTCTCTTGATGTTGATTCTTTGAAACTTAGATCTATTCCTCCTAAGCATGATATCAATGAGTCTCTCAAGGCTATGAGAATTTCCATTGATGAGTGCAAAGAAAGAACCGCTAGGATGCGTGCTAAAAAGATTGCTTTGTGAAAGCGTGTTCTTCTAATTTTTATGAGAATAAAGATGAAGATCCAAAAGTTATTGATGTGTCCCGATGATGTGTGAGTAGTTTACCTCAGACCTTCGGGTCCATGGTTATTAACTAGATGGATTCTTCTCTCTCTTTGGATCTCAATACAAAGTTCTCCACGGTTCTCGTGGAGATCTATTCGATGTAATCTTATTTTAAGGTGTGTTTGTCGGGACCGATGAATTGTGGGTTTATAATCAAGTTTATCTATGAACAATATTTGAATCTTCTCTGAATTCTTTTATGTATGATTGGTTATCTTTGCAAGTCTCTTCGAATTATCAGTTTGGTTTGGCCTACTAGATTGATCTTTCTTGCAATGGGAGAAGTGCTTAGCTTTGGGTTCAATCTCGCGGTGTCCTTTCCCAGTGACAACAGGGGCAGCAAGGCACGTATTGTATTGTTGCCATCGAGGATAACAAGATCGGGTGTATATCATATTGCATGAGTTTTTCCCTCTACATCATGTCATCTTGCTTAAAGCGTTACTCCGTTCTTATGAACTTAATACTCTAGATGCATGCTGGATAGCGGTCGATGTGTGTAGTAATAGTAGTAGATGCAGGCAGGAGTTGGTCTACTTGTCACGGACGTGATGCCTATATACATGATCATACCTAGATATTCTCATAACTATGCTCAATTCTATCAATTGCTCGACAGTAATTTGTTCACCCACCGTAATACTTATGCTCTTGAGAGAAGCCACTAGTGAAACCTATGGCCCCCGAGTCTATTTTCCATCATATTAATTTCCCGTCAACAAGCTATTTCTGGCGCCGTTTATTTTGCTTTCTTTACTTTTAGTCTTTATTATAAAAATACCAAAAATATTATCTTATCATATCTACCAGATCTCACTCTCGTAAGTGACCGTGAAGGGATTGACAACCCCTTTATCGCGTTGGTTGCGAGGTTCTTATTTGTTTTGTGTAGGTGTGTGGGACTCGAGCGTAGCCTCCTACTGGATTGATACCTTGGTTCTCAAAAGTGAGGGAAATACTTACGCTACTTTACTGCATCACCCTTTCCTCTTCAAGGGAAAAACCAATGCAGTGCTCAAGAGGTAGCAGGCGGCGCTTAATTGGAGGAGGGGGCAGTGATTTCGGCGGAAGGTGTAGCGCCGTCGGTCGGGGCATGTGGGACGGGAAAGGAGGAGGATGGTGTGGGTGGAGTGTGGATTACCTGACCATATCGACGAGGCCGCGCAGCAAGAAGAAGGGTCGGCGGCGAGGAGGCGGCGCTGCAAGAAGAAGGGTCGCCGGTCAGGAGGCGGCGCTGCAAGAAGAATGGTAGCCGGCGAGGAGGCGGCGCTGCAAGAAGAAGGGTCGCCGGCGAGGAGGCTGAGCTGCCAGTAAGCAGCAGTGAAGGTTTGAACTTGGAAAGTAAGGAGGAATAGTGGAAATGTGGCTTTTGGTGGAAGGAGGGGGCGGGGAGATAGATATTTCCGCGGTGGCAAAAACATTTCGCTCGGTGCCGCGAGAAACTGGCGCGCAAGTGTGGTTCAAGCGGGGGCGGTGGACTGTAGACGACGAAGCTTCTTGCGTAAGCCAGACAAGACGGTGCGCCAAGATATTTTATATCACATCCCACACGATTCTTTCTAGCAAACTGTTTGTGGTACACCTGCTTTTTTTCATTATGTTTTGAAAGACAAAATGGTGTTACGGAGGGAAAGGATGGTGTTTGAATTGCTAGAACATTTACGTACAGTGAATATGCAACTAGTACATGAGTGTCGTGTTTAAATCTGGAATTATTCCGGGTTAGTTTGGCGTTTTTATGCATTAATTGAGTTTCTGGGTATTTAATGTGCATAATTCAAATTTGAACTACAAGCACACGCTCCAGTGCACCAAAGTTTGTTGAAAAATCACATTTGTGTCTTTGGGTGAATTTATAGGTCCCATGTAAGAAATGAGAATTAAATTCAAACATCTGGACATCGTGGCTCGGCCGGAAAGATTGAGAAACTTGGTTTTTTAATTCGTGTAAATCCAAAACACGCCTGAAAATCATGAAACTTGGCATGGTCTCATGACATGACATGGCACCAACATGCTGCAGTAAATTTTTTGGCCGAATTGGGACAAGCTTTGGTGTAAGCTCCTTGCAAACCGGAGCTTCCCTCAAGAAGGCTCGTGGTTCCGAGAGGGAACGTGTCACCTCCGTGTGCGAAACGACATACGTACGCTGCCTTCTTCCGCCTTAATTTTTTTACACAGGCAGATTAGACCAAATAGAAGTATCGTGCTAAATTTTAGAATTATTCCGGGTTCGTTTGGCCTTTTTTATATATTAATTGAGTTTCTGGGCATTTAATATGCATAATTCAAATTTAAACTACAAGCACATGCTACAGTGCATCAAAGTTGGTTGAAAAATCACATGTGTGTCCTTGGATGAATTTTTAGGTCCCATGCAAGAAATGGGAATGAAATTCAAACATCTGGGCGTCGTGGCTCCGCCGTAAAAATTGAGAAACTTGGTTTTTTAATTCATGTAAATCCAAAACAAGCCTGAAAATCATGAAACTTGGGATGGTCTCATGACATGGCACCTTAATTTTTTTGGCCGAATTGGGACAAGCTTTGATGTAAACTTCTTGCAAACCGGAGGTTCCCTCAAGAAGACTCGTGATTCCGAGAGGGAACGTGTCACCCCCGTGTGCGAAATGACATACGTACATTGCCTTCTCCCGCACCAACTTGGCTTGGTGTCATGACATAGCACCAACATGCTGTGGTAATTTTTCTGTCCGATTTGCGAAGGCGCACACATTAACAATCAACAAAGTCATTTTGGAACAAATGATGTCACGTTACAAATCTGAAAGACAAGTATTATTGAAACCGTGGATGTTCTACTTACCAATTACGTGCGCCACGCGTCCCTTTTTTTATTGGCTAGGAGGTGCCATGCGGGGTAGCTATTTGAGTACGGGAGGCGTGCGATCAGACCCCTGCGCGTGCTCATCGGGAGGAGAGCCCTTTGACCTCTACCCGCCGCGCACCTCCCTCCCAACGTCTTCATTAATGACGCTCGAGCCCCTATTCTACGGCGTGGCTATATGTCTCACTAGACTGAGAATTAAGAGAGAAAAATGAAAATCTGAAAAGAAAGTTTTGCACGGATCTTGATGTAAGATCCGACGGACCTACATAGCATCGACTTACGATGACATGTACCTAGGGTAGGGTAATAGGCCTGAGCTAGACACCCTTTCCAAGGACGCTGCCCTAGAGTCAAAGGCATTCAAAGTACAGCAGCATCTACCAACTGAAATCACCTCAGAGTGCAACCCACTCGACCAACAATTCCACTCGGATAACCCAATTCCATTGGACAAGGATATAGTCATTCGACCATACCAGAAACCACTCGGAGTACAGAAGTTCTAAAGTCACTCAGGATGGCAACAGTTAGGCGTTCACTCCGTAGTCTTAATGATCATTTATATGTCTTTATTATTGGCGTTACCAGTAACGTCTCACCTTAATGTACATTGAACTCCTTGTAACGTGGGCTGGCTGGGGTCCTGGCGCACTCTATATAAGCCACCCCCCTCCACTGGCACAGGGGTTCGCACCCCCTGTAACTTCACGCATAATCCAGTCGACCAAGCCTCTGGGCACCGAGACGTAGGGCTGTTACTTCCTCCGCGAAGGGCCTGAACTCGTAAATCTTGCGTGCACAACCTCATCGTAGCTAGGATTTTGCCTCCTACGTACCCCCTATTCTACTATCAGACTTACTCCCACGACAGTTGGCGCCCATTGTGGGGCAGGTGTCTTAGCGATTTCCGGTGAGGTTGCAATTTTTTCGATCTCCTTCATCATGGTTTCCGGTGGCGGTTTGGCTGAGGGCCGCGAGATCCGTCTCGGCGCGCTCGTTTTCGTCGTCGACGACTCCGCCTGGCTCCAGGAGGCCCCCCTCAACGTCGAGACGCTCCCCGTCCGCGAGGTGACACACTTTCGCGCGTGCGTCTGCGGCGTCCTTCTACGGCAGCCGTCGACTCAGTATCGATTGGCTCCCACGGCGTCTTCGCTCCCCGCTGCTCGTCGTCATAAGCGATCTGGTCGATCGCGGCTTCAGCGGTGGGTGAAGCATATGGTGGCTCGTCAGTCGGCCACCCCTCAAGTCGCGGCAATCGAGCCCGACGAATCTCTCTACTGGCTATTCGACCTGTCGAGTGGCTCTGTCGAGACCCTGTCCGAGTGCGACAGCAGCGACCCCGCGGCAGAAGTCCTGATGGTTGACACGCCGCGCAGCCCGCCTGGTTTCCGTCGCAGCGACGGCGGCGATGGTGGCGGCGATCCGTCGCGTGTTCACGAGGAATACCGACCCGAAGCCCTCACTTCGCAGCAGAGGGAGGAACTACACTGTCGCAAAATGGAGGCACTCCACACTCCCATCGTTGGGGAGACCTCCGAGGCTCGGGCCTTGGAGGCTGCGCGCCTGGCCACTTTGGCTGAGCGCGCACGGCTGGGGAACCTTGAGCATTCACTCGATGAGCGCGCTCGGCGACAGATCCCCGAATCCAGTCGACGTCAGCGACAATTGTTCCCGCCTGAACCTCAGGTATACCGCACTCTGATTCAGAATCTTACCGCTGCAGCCCATATAGCAGAGTCGATCCAGCCATCCCAAACAGAGGCTGGAAGAGGTCTGATGCAGATTCGAGCGCTGCTCCGGGCGGCAGGTGAGCAGAACATAGCAATTTCTCAGTCCCGCAACAGGATCCACAGCTGGTCTATGGTGGCGGATACAGTCCAGTCGGCTCACAGCCCGAGATCGCCTCTGCGACATGAGGGACGTGGGCACCGCCAGGATTGGATGATATCATGAAACATTTTTTTCGTATTAGCCGGACATTTCTTTACACGGGATAAAAAAATGTCACAAACATTTTCTGTTCGGACGTGTGAACATTTTGTAATGTCAAGTGCCTTTTTTGAATGGTAAGACATTTTTTAAAATAACTTTGCATTTATTTTACATTGTATGAACATTTTATGAAGTGTGTGAACATTTTTTGAACGGTAAGAAACTTTTTTTCTAAATTATGCAAAAGCTTTTTAAAATTGAAGTAAAGTAGTTTTGATATATATATATATATATATAATCAATTTTTTGAAAATACAAACAAAACTAAAGAAACAAAGGGAACGAATTAACTAATATTCTTAGCAACTAATGTGCCGGCCCATTAACGTGTCACACTGAGGTGAGGCGACGCTTACACTCGCCGCGATGAGCTATAGGCACGCCTTAAGGAAAATTGGGTTGTCGCATCAATTATCTTCTTAGACTCAAAAAAATCATTTCCTTCTTTTATCTTTTATATATCTCTGAATCTTAAATGGCAAGATACAACCAACTGCAAAAAATAAAATCACATGTGGCATATCTAGTTACAGTGGATTTTAGGGTTGATGCTCCCAGCTTAGAAAAATAAATCGCCAACCCCACGAATTTGCAGCTAGAGTCTTGAAATTTCACTTGACTTATTGGTTTGAGAAAGAATCTAGGAGAAAAGACGTAGCACGCACATTCAGAGAGGAGGAGCAGTTACAATAAGGTGACATAAACTGTCTATAAAGATTAAAATATTATATTTTTATTTAGTTGGAAAAGAGAGAAGAGGAGAGAGAAGGAAAGCGGGCTGTTGAATAAGAGCCGGCTATAGCACGAGACACAAGACACTTTGTGAGATTGTAAGGTGGGCCAACTATTAATAAAATAATACATATTTAAAACTTACAATTGTACAAGCCGACTATTAGATTGGCTCTAAATGACGTGGCAACGCCTTATAGCCGATTATTGATTGTATTATAAATCATGCTCTTAGGGAAGACAAAGATAATTAATGTCCTCTGGGCTCCCTGCCAATTAATTCACCAGTTAGTACATGACACAAAACCAGTTAGCACATGACACAAACACAGACATATTCAACAAGTATTGCTTGCTGCTGTCAAAAATAGCTGTGACACACACCACAGACACTGCATGGGTTCATCTTGTGTTTGCATAAAGATCAACCAATAATGATGTTCATCAATTATTTATTTAGGCCAAATGAATAATAACAACAAAATGGTAGTACATTGCTTGCTAGTCAATTTCCAACCGTCCCGTGTCAAATAGACAGCCACCGCGAAAAACACATCCTCAAAGGCAGAATATTAGTTATTTCCTCTCTTGTATCGCGGCTTTCGCCACAAAAACCTAGTATCGTTCTTCGCAAGCGTCGCCGCCAACCTCGTTCTTTCTCATGAGCTTCCCTTTTTAGGTTTACTGAATATCCCGAAGCTTTTGGCCGGGCCGGTATCGGCAGGCTTACCGGCACCACCAGACAGACCGCCGTCCGCCGTCTTCTTCGGCTCGGATGCCGTGCCTGGCTTTCGGCTGCTGAATACGCCCACGCTTCTGGCTGCTGTCGAAGCAGGGTTCCCTGCTGATGGCTCGGCGTTCGGATTCGATTGCTGGAACTGCGGCCGCTGGCTGCTATACGGCGGGACATGGCCTCCTCTCTCGTTTCCCCTCGGGTCCTGCTGCGGGGGTCTGCTGCCTTGGCTGAACCTTGGGGGCGGCGGGCCAGGCTGTTGCAGAGGTGGCCTTTGGTTGTCCTGGGGACGGCAATACCTGTCTTCGTTGTTCTCGTTTCTTCTCAGGTCTTGCTGCGGGGGTCTTCCTTGGTTGAACCTTGGCGGTGGTGGGCTCGGCTGTTCCAAAGGAGGCCTTTGATAGCGGCCTTCATGTTCACCTCTCCTAGGGTCCTGCTGTGGTGGTCTGCCTTGGCTGTCTACGCCTCCGGGCTGCTGCCTACGGCTGGCATACCTGTTTGTCTGCTCGGGTGTCATGCCTTCATTAGCCTTAGCCTGCTTTAGCTTTTCCATTTCAGGACTACCATTCCTGGAACCAAGTCCATATTGCGATGGTTGTGGTCCACCCTGACCAGGGTTAATCCTGTTTCCTCCAGCACCAGTGCTCTTGTCCAAGTTACCGCGGTTGCTGCCTCTAAACCCTCTATCTTGCCCTTTCTTTTGCGGTGAAGATTCACGGGGGGTATAGGCGGGAGCTTTGTCAACATCCTCAGCTTCCAGACCATGTTCACTTGTGTCGTCCCCGCTATCAGTAGCAGCGGGTGGCGATTCGGAGGTAGCGGTGCGGGGGCTGCCTTTGCTTGCGTCTTCCATGGCCTTGCTTGCTTTCTTTCCACCTTTCTTGGTTGCAAACTTCACGTGCCTGACAATAACATATGCATGCTTGGAGTCCAAATGCGGCCCGCTTTCCACGGTACAGACATCTTGAATCTGTTGAATCAGTGAAATCATAGAAAGAGATAAACTTTCATAGGCAGCAATTCTTAGTGTCAATTTTGTAGTCAAGGATAAAAAAGGGGCCGGGAACAGTACAGTACAGTACAGAAGGGAGTACTCACCAGTCCTAATAAGCGAGATAGCGGTCCGCCTAAATCTTCGGCTTCGTTACCTGCGGGCATCGCCATGCACTGCCAAACAGGAGCATCACTCAGTTCTTCACAGCTTGTTGTACCCAAGAATATAATAAGGTAAACACATGCATATGAACATCAACAGATCCAATATATAGATATGAAGGTTTTAATAGTCCGAAAACGAAAATCCAGTTCAAGATGTTGGTTAGCAGTTCAAAAGATTGTGCCAAATACTATCGTCTTAGGTAAAAATGAAAACCAAGTCCATCAGGTAATTATTGCTTCAGGTGAAGACAAAGGGACAACATGTTATTGTGATTCTCCATGAACAGTTCAGACCGAACAGAAAATTTTATTGCTTCAGGTGAAGAGAAAGGGACAACATGTTATTGTGATTCTCCAGAAACAAGATATATGACAGACAGGTTTATTCCCAGAAAGTTCCTCCTGGATAATAAACTACTTCATCCCTCTTACCATTATATAGGCACAATAAGAGTTTGCTACACTTAAGCTACTTACATAACTGAATTGAAACCCATGATTGGTTCCCGATCATAATCATTGGTTCCTATATATCCATAACTTTCGGAGCGACAAAAGCCCCCCTAATCATTGCACACTGTTTGGTTCCCCTTGTCCAGATATAAGGTTTCCTTGGGGATTGCCCAGTAAACATTAGTATAAAAAGAAGTTAAAAAGCAAAACCCACAGATAAGATGTATTAATATTCGTGTTGCGGTTGCTTGGGTTGTCACCAAAGATTTGCAGAACCATACAATAAAATAAAACTAAAAAGCATGTGAGCGCTCTTACCTTCACCCTGTAACCACGGTCCATCAGCCTGGTAATTGCATCTGCTTTCACCTTCAAGTCTTTAATTTCCTGCGAACAATAATTTATGTGCCTCAACAACACCCCATGGCACAAGGCCTCCATATTGAATACAATATATCTATGACTTTGGAAATGAGTGAGCTCAACTAGGTATAGGCCCAAACGAACATGAAAAAAGGGTGTAGCAGTCCAATCGAGCTGTTACTACAGCTAAAAGGTGGCAATCAATCATGCATTGCACATCTGAACAAAAACGTTATGTAGAACAACAGAACATTCATTATTACTGCCAGAAAGCAACTACCAATGTTTTCCTTTGAAATACTCCCAAAATACGTCTTACATTTTGAGACAGAGGGAGTAGTAGTAGTCAAGCATGCATTCCATATAAAAATAAAGAATCATGAAAGATGATAATCTGCAATTATTAACGAAAGGCTAAAACAAGCAAGAAAACTTACTGTTTTCGCCTTAAACCGCACTTCTTTGATATCTCCACAACGCAAAGTAATAGCAGACTGCCGAAAATCAGATGCAAAATAAGGAGAGAGATTAGCTATTTTCATGAAGATGTGAGATCAAAGCCCATTGAAGGTGCACGTTATCATGACTTATGCAGAAGTAATATAAACATGGAAGGAGATACAATGGTTAAAACTGTTTTCCCTTGCTCAGTTTATAAGGCTACATTTAGCACATCCTATTGATATGAACATAATATGTTTGTGTACAAGACAAAGATACTAGCACTAGAGTGAGCGATAGTTTCTGTAGGCAAGACTAATTGCTGTGTAACAAACGGTTTTCTTAACACGGACCAATGAACCACTAGTTAGTTCACAATCCTACGATCTGAACACGTTTACAAACATGCTCTGCTCCAAGCATTTCAACTCAACTCCAGCAGCGATGGGACAACAGATTCACCGAGGATGATTTTATCGCGGATACATACCTTGGCTTTTAGGCGCTCTTTGTCCTTGACATCCTTGATGTACTTCTCCTTGTGGAAGTCGATGATCTTGCAAACCGGAGGGTCCGATTTCCGGTCAACCTGCGACGAGGTAACCATGAGAAATGGGCACAACTGAAGAAGTATACGAAGATGCCGACGCTCGGGCAGAGCTGAAAAAGAAATGGAAATGAGGTAGTACCTCAACCAGGTCCAGCCCCATCCTGGCAGCCATCTGAAGGGCCTCGTGCCTGGGGACAACATCATGCCCTGCAAAAATCGGGAAAAAAATCGGATCTTCAGCATCGGAATGGTGAATGGAGGAGTGGGGGGTGGGTGGGCGCGTCGTCGGCACCTTGGTCGGTGACGAGCCGGAGGAAGGGAGCGGTGATGTCGTTGTTGAGCCGGGGCCCGGCGTCGTCGTCGTCGTGCTTGGCCACCTTCTTGACCTTCCGAGCACAAGAACCCACAGGCGGTGAGAGGAGGAGGAGCTAGGGGGGTAGAGGGATGGGGGAGGGAGCGATGGGGACTTACGTGCTGGGGCGGGGCGGCGAAGGAGCGGCGTGGGACGATGACCGGGCGGCGGAAGGACGGAGGCGGGGGCGGAGGAGGCGTGAGGGTGGGGGGCGAGGCGGCGGCGCGGCGGAGGCAGTATGATGCCTGCGAGCGGACGGCGAGGGACCCGATGGCGCGGCGGAGAGCCATGGATGGCTTCCCCTCGGCGGCGGCGGCGGCGGCGGCGGCGGAGATCGGCGAGGAAGGGGAGGGGAGGGGACTCGGCCGAGGGAGAAACCTCCACGCCGAGGGCCGGATCAGCAGCCCATGAGGCGGAGGCTACACTAATGAGCGAGTGAAAGTTAAGCTAAGCCCACTGGCGAAGCCCATTTCACTCTCGTTTCTCCCCTCTCTCTCTCTCTCTCTCTAAACAAAAATCTTTTTTTGAGATACACATTCGTTTTGTTTTTTTGCATAATTATAGGCAAATATATGGATCTCAAATTTCAAGGTATAATGAATCCTACATTATGAAACCAAAACTCAAGAATATGTGTGCAATGGAAATTGTTTGGTTGCACTACATCAGAATCGTATGAACGACTAACTCAGATGCCAATAGCCATATTCACTCCCTCCCTCTCCAGGAAAATGGCGATTCTAGGCGACGGTTCCTCCTCTTGGCAAAAGCTGGCGATACCGTGGTTTTCAGCCTCCTCTGCTTGTTGCTCCTATGACGGGTGGGGGAGGGGAAGGGGTCCTCTTTGTCTCATGTGCTTTTTTACACGGTGGAGTTAGTCTTTCAAGAGGAGGTGGCGCAGAGGGATGAGAACAGTGCCACGTCAAATAAAGTAGCATTGGCTTCTTCCTAATCACGACAACCCTGTCCATGGCGGATCTGGCGTTCTTCCCGACTGCGTTAGTAGGATGCGGCAGATCCGGGACTAGGTTAACATGGAAAAGTACCCCGCGTGCCACAGTGACATGTGCCTTGCTGCTTGCAACAAGCCTAATCATCGACTCTAAAATCCTTTATGGCGATGGTGTCCCTTGGATCTGAAGATAGTGGATGTTTGTGCCTCTTCTCCGGTGAACGCCTTGCCGGCATTGGGTATTGGCTACAATCGTTAGTTTCGGTGCGTGCGGGAACCCCTATGGACGTTCTTGTATTTTTTCTATGTCTTGGTGCCCTCTCTGCATAGTTTTCAGGACATTTTGTCAACCCCTGATTTCTCTTTCTTATAGGAGTTTGAATTAACTAAATAACCCCCTTTGGATTTTGCATACAAAGTACAGTTGACCATAGGAGTCATATGGTTGGTTTTCTAATCTTACGAACCTGTAGGACAAAAGATCATGAGAAAAAAATCTTTTGGAATTTTTGAAATTCATTCCAACCAACAAGCCTTGTTCGGTCCTATAAACCCTGAGAATTTTAAGACATAAATTTTACTTCTTTCCCTAAAAAGAAGTTTTCTTCACTCGCCATGTGGACTGGAATTGATGAGATAATGTCATCTCAAATTGTTAGAAAAACCTCATTTCAAGGAAATAAAATTAGAAAACACTCGGTTTCCTGGTCTAGTAAGGGCCCATCTAAATATGAAAAACTTAAACCTTTGAAGAAAAATCCAACTTCATTAAGCAGAGACCCCTAAAAAAACTTCATTAAACAGAGGGAAATTCAATATTATAAACCAAAAAAATTGGTGGTTCTTTTAAAAATAATTTTGTTTGGCAATAAGAAAATATTTTTTCAACCAAAACAAAAAATCTAAAAAATTACAGTCGTTTTTTTAATCATTATTCATTCACATGGCACAATGTTCTATTAGAATAAACCACATCCTCAACCATTAGATTTTGCTTTTGCAGTTTTTTGTCCGGAATTTTCTTATGGAAGTGTCAAGTGTTTTCCCACTTTTGCTCATGTAGGTAGGTTGTCCCACACTTTTCTCACTTTTGCTCATGTAGGCTGAGTTCAGTTTAGCTTATCTGAATGAATAAATAAACCTTGCATGCATCCATGGGATCCGATCGGCCGCTGACGACGACGATTATAAACAAATAAATTTCCACGGATGGCAATCAGTCAATCATTCAGGCAACGCGAACGCACACCAGTACTATAATCGTCGCTAGCCCAGCTAGCTCTGAGCAGATCCTGTCAGCAGATACTCAGATCCGATCGATGATGCCAACACAACTGCCAAGAAAATATATCAGTGACAGCCATGCCCCTGTTTCTTCTCTTCCTTACTGCTGTCGTCTCATCTGCGGCCAGAAACGAAATGCCCCCCACCAACATTACTTACTGTATTTGTCTCCATGCATGCGATCATCATCATCATTAGTACTCCCTCCGTTCGAAATTACTCGTCGCAGAAATGGATGTATCTAGATGTATTTTAGTTCTAGATACATCCATTTTCGTGACAAGTAATTCCGAACAGCAACAACGACATCAATCAATAATGATGATGATTAATTAAGCTTGCTACTAATCATAATCATAATGTTTCCCCTGCTCTGCTCTGCTCTGCTTGCTTTGGATTCTTGCTGCTAATAAGAACCCATCCAGCCTCCCCTGCAAGATGCCACACAAACTTGAAAGGCGCTATCTATCTTGTACGTATCCCAAGCAAGTGGATGCATGCTTAACTGGCCCACGAGCGCCTCTCGTTTCATCTAGCTAGTGCCTTGCTGGTTGTTGTTGAGTGGGCATTTTTGGATCCAAGCACCCTGGAAGCTCTTTGCTTTCCAACCATTTTTGTAAAGTTTGATAAATCCAAAATGAACTACTCCCTTCGATTCCTAAATATAAGTCTTTTTATAAATTCTAATGCGGACTACGTATGGAGCAAAATGAGTGAGTCTACACTCTAAAATATGTCTACATACATCTGTATGTGGTCTTTATTGAAATCTTTAAAAAGACTTGTATTTAACAACGGTGGGTAGATGGATTCATGGGGAAATTTTTTTTAAACAAGGGTGGCCCCAAAAGGATAAAAAGAAGACAAACATAGTGATCTATAAACTACTCCTTTTGTAAACTTTTATAAGACATCTTACATCACTACTTTATTGACCTAAAACGTCTTATATTTGTTTTATTTCTTTGCAAGAAAACTTCTGATCTATTCGTCAATTGTAAAGGTAGTAAAAAGAACACCAAAAGTAAAAGTTATATCCAGGTCTGTAGACCACTTCGTGACGACTACAATCACTAGAGCGGGCTGAAGGCGAGCCCCCGTCATCACCCCCCACCACCGAAGCCGGGCAAACCTTGTTGCAGTAGATAGTCGGGAAATTGTCATGCTAAGGCCCCACAGGACCAACGCACCAGAAGAACAAGCGTTGCCGATAAAGAGAAGCGTAGATCGAAAGGATCCAATTTGCAGACACACACATGCACACGAACGAAAACCGGATCCAAGGAAGACAAATATCGGCCGAATGGGCGGTTGCATTTTCAATTCTCTTTCTCCCCCACCGCTCTAGGTCCCTTGAGAGTGAGCCCTCCCCCCTAAGATCCGCCTTGCCCAATTGACTTTCTTCACTAGTGGTGTCCTTCGTTGGAGTAGAGGAAGGAGAGGTGTGCAAGGCTGCCATGTATATATGGTAGGAGTAGGTTGTGTTTTCCCCTTTGATATGGCTACCGTAATGTCGTGTTAGAGCTCAGGTCTGGCGGTTGCGGAAGGGGGCGGGGGGGGGGGGGGGGGGGTCCAATTGTAATATCGTCAATAAGCTCACATGTTACCAGGATCTGGTGCCAATAGGACCACCCTTCCCTTTGGGGAGAATCTTGCTCTTGTGGCCGACAACCGGTCTCTAATGACCCACTGTTGTATCTTCTAGTAGAATGACGACCAACTAGAGCGTCGACCTCCTCTAAAGCCACCTTTGTTCATTCCTCCCGTCGTCGTGCCACACGGGAGGCAGTTTCCATGCAACTTACCATCTACTTCTCTGCCATCCAGTTAGCCGCACGTGACGGAGCAGTAGCCAACCCATCTTACCAAGTGGTTTCATCCCCGTCGCTGATGGGCTTGAGTCAGTGGTGCAGACTGTTATAAGGACGGAATTATAATCTTGCTTCATGATCTCGACTTCTCCTTAATGCCTGTAGTGGCCTATAATTTGGATTCTTCGAGGGTCCTGGTGTAAAATGTACTCTTATACCCCATCCGGTCCTTTTTGTTTGCGTATAAGGTCCAACCGCCACCAGGGGCTCATGCAAACCCTAGCCGCCGCCTCCCTCGACTTCTCCCCCTACTGGACTCCTTGTCGCTGTCAGTGGAGGCCGACAAACAAAGCTTTCCAAATGAACAGTTGTGGCAGGCTCACCTCCTTGTTTTGCAGGGAGGTCTCCGCAGGAGTGCGTCGACGGCCCTGGGCGACATGAAAATGATGGCAGAACATGACATTTCTTCTTCCTTTTCTGGTATCGTTCACGCCTTTTCTTTATTCCGCACTTCTCCTTTCCCCCATGAGGTGGAGTATGCCAAATCGGTGACGGTAGGTGGGTCCTGGGCCAGTCAGCAGCGTATCTTGCTACCGTCCACGGGTGGCGGGAAAAGGGGGGCAAGAGAGATTCACAATGCCTGTAAGGGGAGACGGAACGGCACAACACAAAAGATGGGGAGGAGACTGCACATGAGAGATCTCACGGGAGGGAGACGTTCGGTCGGCAAATTTTTATACGAAATCATCCGTGTTTATCAAAAAAGAGAAAAACTAGCAACCTAAACCAGTGCGAGCAGCATTTCTCTAACAAATCACAATGCCATTTCACCCGCAAAAAATATTAAAACAAAATCACAATGCCAATGCCTTTAAGTATTTTCCTTAAAACTGCAACAATTAATGTTTTTATACGTCGACAGCTCGCCGTCCAGCGAGGCAAAAATGTTTTTCCTTTTTAATCAAGACCGAAAAGGCAGAGCTACAATTTCTTTCTTTTTTTTTGAGATTGTTAGGGTTTTTACAGCCAAGGTTTTTTTTACTGGTTTCCTTATTACTAGGGCGAAAGTTGGATTTGTTTTTTGTTTGAATTGTAGGCTATATAAACACTTGAGGCCAAAGCAATCAGGCAGACCCATCCCTGTCTTCTCCCCTGCTCTGCTCTGCTGCGGTGAGGCGACAAGAAGCAGGATGAGGAGCCTGCTGGGGGAGGAGCGCAGCTTCATCATCGAGAGCGACGACGACGACGAGGAGGATCCCGCCCACAGGGGCGACGGCGTTGGCCATGGGGATGATGGGTCGTCGTCGGACTCGTCGTCGTGCGCCACCCCGCGCGGCGGCGGCGGCGGCGGCGGGGACAGCCAGCCCAACTCCTACACCAACCAATGGCCGCAGAGCTACAGGTAATCATCCCATCTCCATCCATCTCCTTCAACTCCCTTTCTCTATGTCTTTCTTTCAACTCGATCCAATTCAGCATTCAGATTCCCTGCCTGCTTCTTGAAAATTCCCTTCAGAATTCAGTTAAAAGACAAGGATTCAGAATTCAGACTTGCCGCTGCTTCTTTCTTTGGCCCCCCTTGCTACAACAATCACATGGCGTTCCATTCCTTCTACCCAGTAGTTTCTTCAGCACCACCACCATGTCTTGTTCACGCAAGTCTTACCAAGCAAACGCTTGCTCCGATCCGCCGCCTTCCGCGGGGAAACAAGTAATAGTACCTTTCTGACAGACAGAGAGACAGACAGCACAAACCAACCTGCATGCTCATCATGTTCTGCTCTGTTATGTTCCCCCCTCTGCATCTCTGGATCTGTATGGTGCTGATGTGGCAATTAGTGAATATACATCCTCAGAGTGGGAAAGTTGGAATTGTGTTTGCCAACCAGTCCCAATCCATTGCCTGTCTCCAAACAAGCACTACTATTATTATTATTATTTATTTTGGAAGGATGTTACCCCATGGTGGGGTGGGGCGATACAGCTCAGGCCTGTGGACCAGCACCTGCCTGTCACATCTTCATCATCTCCCCAGCTGTTTCTTTTCCTTGGATTTTTCCCTCCAAATTGCGATTTCTTTTCACTCGGACGGTTTTGTTTCGCAGGAAGAGTTCACATCGCCCTGCGTTTTTGTTTTGTTCAAAGTCATCATTTCTGTCTGAATCTTACTGTATTTTGTCAAGTATAAATGGACTGAATCTTACTATATCTTCTGTTACAATGCTCAAAAATCACACAATTTGCTCTGCTTATTCTCATGTCACTAACAATACTTTCTTTTTCCTCTCTTGTGTTTTCACAGGCAATCGATCGACATTCTGAGCAACGTGCAGTCGCCGAGCCTGGGGTTCCTGGGGACCCCGACGCTGAGCCGGCTGTCCAACTCCTTCCTCAACAGCTCCTTCCTCAACAACTCGTTCCGAGGCAAAACCCCCGAGATCGTCTCCAACCTCGTCAAGCCGCTCATACGCCCCACGACAAGCGACGAGCAACAGCAACAGCAACAGCAGCATGAGGATATCCGGAAGAGCTCGCAGTACCTCCTGCCGTCGAGGAAGCCGTCGCTGCAGCAGATCCCCGAGGATCAGAAGCCGCTGGTGGTTGGTCATGAGGTTTCTCCCTACCAGCAGTGCTCTTACACCCAGGGAGCTATGAACGGTAAGCACCTGCAACATGGCTATGAATGAATTTCCCATTCTGAATGTGAAATGAAATGCTAGATTTGGCTGGTTGATACAAGTAAATCGATAGGTAAAATCCGACTACAAATTGTCAATGCTCGTACGTATGGTGTTTCTAGGGCCCCTCAATTATTGGCACTGCAGCATATTCTTGTGATGTACCATTGCTGAACATCAGACTTGGTGAACCTAGACACGTTCATAGCAGACCGATGTCCAAGTTCAGTGTACCGATGCCCCAGTTAGGAGTTTTCACGCGCCGTAGCACCGTGCTGACGGTTACTGATACACAATTTACACTAGCCCAAAACATCAAACCGTAAGTTAAGAGCATAAATTTTTGAAGGATCTGCATACAAATCACACTGTTTTTTGTGCCATTCTTACAGTTTAGCAAGCACCCAAGGTTGACAGAAATTATTAATTAGCTCCTAGAATGTTCTGATCAGATCTACTTAACAAAATGAGTTGCTGGCAGTTAACTTAAGCACAGAGAATCAGGCCATCAAGTACACCAAGTGGTCAATTATGCATGATTGAGCACTGTCTATTCGCGTCGTTGAGGCGCCGCATCACACATTTCGATTTTTCTTCTTGTTCTTCCGTATTAATAGGGACATCACATGGTTGATGAGTCAGCACAACCAAACCATGTGACATGTTGTCGCATCGAGATCTGCAGGCTGTCCCACTGCTTCAAGACAAAACCATTTGCCATGGAATTATACAGAAATGATCCCTTTCAAGAAAATGTGGAAATATCAAACCAAGGAGTTGACCTGAGTTAACAATGAAGCTTTTCTGTGTGTAATCTATTTTAATTGGATCTATATTCTGAATGTCTCAACTTTCCTGCGATAAATTTTATTGAACCTGAAGAATAGTTACTCATCATTGATGATTCCTATGATAAAATGCTCTTGTTTCTAATATATGCAGGAATAAATGTTCTGTGTGGTGTCGGAATCCTGTCGACGCCTTATGCCATCAAGCAAGGGGGGTGGCTGGGACTCGTGATACTAGTTGTATTTGCTCTGCTCGCATGGTACACCGGTGTGCTGCTGCGCCGTTGCCTAGACAGCAAGGAGGGCCTTCAGACGTACCCGGATATCGGCCATGCTGCCTTTGGAACCACGGGTCGCATAGCCATCTCGGTAAGATTAAGTTCTTCAGTTTGGGCAGATTTCTGTCAGGGAAAGTTGTTGTGCTAACTTAACTTATTTCTGCTTCTTGTGTGTGGCTTCACTATCTGCAGATAATTCTGTATGTGGAACTGTATGTAAGTACTCCGTACCAGCCAGCCATTTAAATCCAAAGAGTCATCACAACATCTGAAAGAATCTGCAACGAATTAACCGGTCCTTGATCTGTTGTTGCAGGCCTGCTGCATCGAGTATTTGATACTGGAAAGCGACAATTTATCCAAGTTGTTTCCCAATGTACACCTGAGCATTGGGGGCTTGACGATAAACTCGCATGTGTTCTTCGCAATCTTGACGACGCTTGTTGTCATGCCGACCACCTGGCTCCGTGACCTCACCTGTCTGAGCTATATTTCAGGTATCAATCTATTCACTTGTTGCTTTTATTTTCATCCTGCTTGTGCATATGCTCTGCATCAAGTTCAGCTACATCCAGTGCCATGTCCATGTAGCACACACCATTTCTCACGATGTTGTTCTGTTTGTGCTTTGTAGCTGGAGGTGTGGTTGCATCAATCCTTGTGGTCATCTGCTTATGCTGGATTGGGGTTGTCGATCATGTCGGCTTTGAGAACAAAGGGACGGCGTTAAACCTCCCGGGAATTCCTATCGCGATTGGACTGTACGGTTACTGCTACTCGGGACATGGGGTGTTCCCAAACATATACTCTTCTCTGAAGAATCGCAACCAGTTTCCTTCCATTCTTTTCACCTGGTAAATTGGCCACTTTGAGACAACCTATATGCAGTCCATCCATGCCCCATATCATATATTTTTTTGGGAAGTTCAGCACTCACTCTTGGTTTGATGCTTCTGTAATTTCAGCATTGGGTTCTCTACCATTTTGTTTACTGCCGCCGCGGTGATGGGATACAAAATGTTCGGCGAAGCCACCGAGTCTCAGTTCACCCTCAACTTACCAGAGAATTTGGTTGTTTCCAAGATTGCCGTCTGGGCTACGGTAAGCTGCTTTTGCCTAAATTATTTCAGATCCATTTGTTCTGTAGCAAGTATGTTTTATGTAACTTCATTCTCAATCATGTTGACTTATCTCTTGGCATTTGTTGCAGGTGGCAAATCCAATAACCAAATATCCTTGGCTTGTCAATTATTTCTCTTGAAAGGGGATATTAATCTCCAAACTGAGACATAGAGAAATTCTGTTTCTTGTCAATGCTTCTCTAGAATATACGCCGATCTTTTTATTACACGCTTAATAACGTTCTGAAATTATTTGTTGATGCTCATGATTATTGTGCAATGTCTTTAACAAAGAATCACATATGCATTGACCATAACCCCACTGGCCATGAGTCTGGAAGAGTTGCTGCCGCGAAGCCAGCAGAAGTACTCCAACATAATTTTGCTTAGATCAGCCCTGGTGGTGTCAACCCTCATCATTGCTCTGTCAGTTCCCTTCTTTGGTAAGTTAGTTTGCTCTCTTTAGTCAGCATATGCCAGCATTAGTAATAGATTGAATCATTCAGTGACCATTGTTCATTTTACATGTAAATTGACAGCGCTTGTGATGGCTCTGATTGGTTCTTTATTCGCGATGCTTGTGGTAAGTTTTCGCTGATTATTTCATCAGATGATAACAACTTGGTAAGCTATTCGTGAGAGGCTAAAATATGTTTTCATTGCAGACCTACATTCTTCCTTGCGCCTGCTTTCTGGCCATCCTCAAGGCAAAAGCGACTTGGTATCAGGTACACAAATATTTCCAACGTCACATTTCTTTGTTATAACTATACTTGTATCTAGCAGAACGGAGAAGGTTCTGAAGTCATATTGCGATGCATTGCCAATCAAATTTATGTAAAGCACCTATTTATGGTGAGGAGCCTAACTAAAAACTATTTTACAGACTGCGACATGCTCATTCATCATCGCCGTAGGGGTTACCTGCGCCTGCGTGGGGACATACTCATCCCTCTCCGGGATTGTCCAGAACTACGCAACCTGATTCTCCCTACATACATAATTGAGAAGATTGCTCGTTCAACCGCGTTATTATACATATAATTAAGCATATGTATGAGCGAGAGTGGAGGATTCAAATTTTGCCGAACAATGAATTATGTCCATCGATATATAAATGTTGTATGATTAAATTTGTATTGCTGTTAAATTTGTGGCAACCCCGATAACTTTGCATTATTATTGTTAAATTTGTGTGTTGATGGATCTTTATCAGTATAAAGTCCCAGTTCGGCTAGCTAATTACCGACTACTTGAATTTTTCATCAATCTATATTGAGAGTGTAATTTTGCCAACATGCAACTAGAACCTTTATTTGTCTCTAGATTAATTATATTTAGAGTGAGGTGTGTATGGTGACGGTTGGATGCTGATTTTGAGTAATAACATGTAAATGCAAAAGAAAGTTAAGGCAGTGCCACATGGTTTCTTTGGTGCCGGCTATATAGGGAGGATTAAAACAAATGGAAATATAATTGCGTGGAATAATGAGGGGGCAGGACAAGGGTTGCAGGAAGGTGTATGCAGATGACCATTGTCCAAATAATGGAATCAGTTGACCGGGGATCTACGTAGAACATGGGTGGCCATTTTGCAGCGGCTATTTAACAGTTGAGCTTTAGGAATAGTCTTAGGGTAACTGAAGTACAAGTAAGGTGGGTGCAAATATGGAGAAGATATGATGCATGTGGGATATGTCTTCAGTGTGAAATTAAAACCTAGAACTTTGTTCGCCAATGGTGCGGGATAAACCGAAGGATATTGAGGCAATGGCGTGTGGTTTCTTCCGTGCTAGAAAGGGAGCAACAAGTATAATTAGACATGTCCCCTTTCATGGAGTGGTGAGGTTCCCACTGAGATGTCCTGTGCAAAGAAAAGACAAAGAAGAACAAGGACTATAGAGAGGATCAAAGTATAGTACTACAAAACAATGACAATAGCCATCGGTTCACCACTGGCGGGCTCACCACAGCTCTTGTATCGACCCGACCCAAATTTATCGGAGTCTCTGTGCTTGTTGTGCTAGTCCCTGGATCGGTTTGCTAGAGTTCCTTTTTTACAGAAGTTTTTCTATTTAATAAAAATAGACAGTTTAGGTTTAAAATAAAATAGCAAATAGACTATAAAAATTCCACAAAAATTCAAAAAAATCTCTCTATTGATATGGAATCATGTGAACTTTTTCTTGGCCTAAAAATGAAAGTTTTTTAAAATAAACTTTTTACTAGGCTTTCTAAATATGCAATAAAATTATTTGCAAATAAATTTCAAATGCATCAAAGTTTGTCCAAAACCCTTTATCCATACTTTTAATGCCACTTTGAAGAAATCATATTTTCTTCTCTTTTATCTTTATTTTAATAAATGGAAAAGGAAATTTGGAACCTCACTTTGGCTAACTTTCAAAATTGATTCAAGAGACTTTCAACTCTTTTCTTATAAACTTTTGAAGAAGTCATGGTATCTTCTCTCAAGTGGTCATTGAGTTGCACAAAGTATTGAATCGGTTCACAAGGGAAATCAAATAAAGCTCAAAATGCATGAAGAATATGGATGCATATGAATGATACTTAGTGATAACATCCAAATTGAAAATTAGGATGTTACAGTTCTTACATAAAACATGCTCTCTCTCTCTCTCTCTCTCTCTCTCTCTCTCTCTCTCTCTCTCTCTCTCTCTCTCTTTCTCTCTCTCATGCCTCACCAGAAGAACTCAATTAATAATATTGTATACACGGACAATTATCTCTAATCATTTGTAGTTGTTCAATACAGGTACATAGATACATAGACAAGTAACCATGGCATTCTAGGTGATCATTCTATTATATCTCTGTCTTCAATGCCTAAGGCGTATAGTATAATGGTCAAATTTATGAGATCAAAAGCAATAACTCTTTTATCAAAGTAATGTCACGCAAATGGCAATCAAGTCAATACGAACCAAGATGAAACCAAACGAAATATGCTAGGCATGGAATGTAATAGGTAGTGTCTTCTTTCTTTTTCTTTTTTGCGAGAAAACTTTCGATCTATTCATCTTCAAGCATTGCAGTACAACACAAATTGCTATGGAATTAGGTAGATATAGTGGACTTTTTGAGGAACATATTTGGGATAATGTGGAAGCTTGATACATGTAAGTGAAGGGGACCAAGGTAGTCTTTGTTGGGAAGCATTTGACCCAAATTTAGGTACAACACGATATGAGCGACAAAATATTGATAAGAGTTTAGCTTTAGGTGTACTCGCAAGAACACCTATAACAGTAGCTAGATGGATTTTCTTAGTCTTTACTATTAAAGGGGAGTTTGTGGTCATCGTCATGATAGTCTGTTCTCCACCTCACTTGTTCTTCTTCCTCCAATTGCATGGCTCATACAATTGTTTTGTCATCCTAGCTAGCCCAAACAAAGAATCATGTAATAAGTTCAACAAATGTGGAAGAAAATCTTACACAATATTTAGTATTAAAGGGGAATTGATGTTCCATGTTGTGATGGTTAGTTCTCCAACTCACATGCTCTCTCTCTCTCCCTCCCCCCCTCTCTCTCTCATGGCCCATACAATAGTTGGCCCAAAGTAGCATAGGTACATAAGCTAGTAATAAATCCAACAAATAAGGAAGAAATAATACACAATTAATGCTTGATGATAAGTAAGGAAATAACATGACTAAGTAAGGATATTAATTATATAATTGTTGCCTCGCACAAACGAGGAACAAAACTGATACATAATTCATGCATGATAACAAGTATGAAATAACAATGATAATTAATGAAATTTCTTTATTCATTCCATTTCACAAAAAGTGGCAACCATCCATTCTAGATAGCCTTATAATTTTGCCATTTGGCATTTAAATCCTACGACTTACCACATTAATGTATTAGTCCCTAAATCTTACACTTGGGTTTATGGAAACTTCATAATTTCTAATTCAGCCCTCAGATGTTAGGCTATTCACACATAAGCATCTTTGAACATAAATAATCCAACACACCCCAACATGTTTTACCATACTATTTCTCATAAGTTTCAAGGAGCAAGAAGCAATGGTTTCATGTAGTGAGTGGGTAGACAAGAGGGTACCTAAAGTAAGCATCAGTATTAAGGGGAGTGGGACTCTAAGTAGTTTCATGTGGACAGAGGCAAACATGAAATGTGGAACTAACTCTATGAGTTGATGCTCTTAGCTAGTACAAAATGCCAACAGAGTGATGATGAGTGGATGAATATGACATATGCAATGATAGTGTTATGTATATTGGCTTAGTCAGTGGTAAAACCTAAATACCAATTAGTTTTGCTATAGCTAGGAATAAGATGTAGGCCTAGAAAAACAAATGCAGAGAGGTGAGACATGGTCGATAGAGATGAGGACATGGCCACTTGTTGTGACGTGGTAAAAATATTTAGCTTCACACACATGCTGATAACAAAAGTACCTCCACTCGATCTCTCAAGATGTTTTTTGTTCCATAGCAACACGCAAGTATTTAGCTAGTAGTAACTATAAGGGAGTTTTGTCAGCGGTGATAGTTGTAAGTAAAGTAAATGAGAGTTGAATTACCTGATAGTTGCAAGTAACAAGTAGTGAAGAAAGCTATTAATATTAAATGAGCAGGCTTGGTAGTGGATATTGCAACACCGCATTGACGATATCACTCACGACAAAGTGCTCATCTAGACAAGCTAATATCCTAAGTTTAAGCTCTTTTACTTTTGTAGGAATGGGTTCTGTATGTAGTTGGAAGATCCATAATGGGGCTCCTTCATCGATTCTCCTATTCCAACATGTCTAGGAACCTTACATCATAATTAGGTAATTATGGGTAATTTGATCGTTCTCCTGTGAAACCATCGGAGAAGGCATTAAAATCTGTTCAATACATGTGATCCTAAATCTAAGTCCTCCCCACCGATAACCTAGTCTACCATCCTCGTGCCCACCGGTTTAGAGTTATAACAGGTGAAACAACTTGCGGGCATGATCTAATGACATAAAAACTATCATAGCTGAAACTAAGCATCATAACTTGCAGGAAGAGTTGTGTACCAAAGATGCTAGCAAAATGATTGAGATATATCAACCTGTGGACATGCCTCTAGTATTAGTTCTTTAACATCACATGATATCAGTTGAAACTAAGCATTACACATGAACATCCAAACTAAACATTTTGAGAGGGAAGTATGGCACACTTTTGTAAATATGTTGCAGAAAACAACCGTTATTTCATTAGTCATCAAGAAAACATATCAAATACAATCAAGCCATTTACTAATGTCACAAGTTGTTTTCATTGGGTCAAACAAGGCAACCATGTTAAAAAACATGAAAATTCATGACACATTTCCAAACAAGTAATTGATCAATCTACTTTTTTTTGCGAAAATTAATCAATCTACTTGTAGTCACATTTTTTTACTAAATCACATAGGACAATTTGCGGAATACTGAATCATAATAGTTAAGACCAATCTACTCCTAGTGCCGCCAAAGCAAGACCACGTCACATACCCTCCTCTCCCTCGTGGTTGCCTAAAGGCATCACCGGCGAAGCCCGCGCGGTGTCAGTTACGGCGAGGATGCTCATCCTCTCGCGGGGTACGTCTCGGCTTTGCGTGGGTGTGGGCCTCGCCATGGCGCACAATTGTTTGATCGTGAGCTTCCGGCGGTGGCACTGATGTGAGATGATGATGTGATGGCACGGTTAAGGCGCGATGGTAGGCATGCTCGAGGCAGTCACAGTGCTCAGGCTAAGAGGCGCGACACCGATCTGGTGGTTGTGTTCTCTTGATCTAGCAGCAGTTGAGCTCTATGCTGTCACATGTCAGTGGTGGTGATCTTCCATTCGTATTGTAGTTCTGGTCATGTTGGACATTGGGCCGATAGGCCTGGGAAGGCTCTCTCCAGCGAGGTGGTAGTCGGCACTGGCATGCTCCACCGTCGGTGTTGGTCATTCTGGTGACCACTCTAGCCTGAGGTGTCAACCTCTCTATGGATTGCGATGACCACCGAAAGATCTCTATGTGATTTTGCATATGTAGTACATGGCTTCGAATGAGGTGTGATGCGTCAAGAAAAAACAAGGAAGAACATGGACTATTGAGAGGATAAGAATAAGCGAAAATTAATGGTGGTTGTGGTGGTGGGGGTGATTTGAACGGTTGACGTTGTGGAAGGTATGTAGATGTGGTCAGTGTCCAAACATGGGCCCGCCATTATGTAATGATCGTGCTTCTTGTTCAGTTTGGTATGTAGTTTCAATAAATAATAATAACTTTTGCGCACAAAGTGTTTGGGTGAGGAAGCAAATAACATCAAGCCAAGGACATGTAGTTTCTGTAGTGGCGGCAAGGGAGCAACAATATACACAAAGAAGGGTGGCTAACAAATCTAGAACTTTCGTGCACCAACCATTTGGTAAATAAACTAAAGTGCGGTTTCTTCCATGTCATTAAAGGAACAACAAGCTTAATTAGGTAGTGGAATATTGAAGGGAGGTGTATGCACACGGGTGGTCAATATCCAAATAGTGAAAGCTGGTGATCTACCAACGACATGGTTGACCGTTGTATAACGGTTGTGCTTTTTGTCCGGTCCAATATGTAGTTTCAAATAAAAACCAAAAACTTTTGCGAGCCAATATTTTTGGGAAATATGCAGTTTCAAATCAAAACAAAAAACTTTTGCAAGCCAAGGTTTTTTGGGAAAGGAAGCGACTGATACCAAGCCTGGCAATGACTTACCAGTGCCACCAAATGTTAGGAGCAACAATCTTTTTGTATAGCCTCATGTATATTTTAATTTCCATTAAATTTCCCAAAGCCCAAACATTTAAAAGTCCTTGTAATTATATTTGGCACAACTTTTGGGGAAGGTGTATGTGAGTATAGAACATAAGAAAAGCACATGCAAACATAGTAAATGTGGATGTCCTTACATGGATTGACCCAACAACAAAAACAGTTCTATTGTTACTATTTGAAGTAGTGTATCCAAGAAGTGTAAATTAGGGGAGCTTGCATATATGAAATGTCAAATGAAAATATAGAACTTTCATGTGCTAACAACCTGGGAAACAAATCGAGGGATATTGAGGCGAGGACAGACGGTTTCTTCCGTACCGGCAAGGGAACAATAACCTTAATTAGGCATGTCTCCCTCTACAGAGAGGATACAGTACATGGTGTCATACACCATGAAAAGATAATGAATAACAAGGATTGTAGGGAGGGTTAAATTAAATTTGAAATGGATGGGGAAAATATGTAGAGATGGACCATGTCTGGGTGAAGGTGCAAGAAAGTGGTCAGTGTCCAAATAACAACAATGTCATTATATTGTTTTATTAATACCAATTAAAGGGCAACAAACTTTTTTCTCAAGAAATTCTTTATCTCACCTTGTTTAGGGCACCACATTGTGTTACAAATCGATTGGTTTGTAGATCTGGCTATCTAGCATGAGGACTGAAAGGATGGAGATCCTGTATGGATGGATCAACCAGTGGTGTTACTTGGCCTGGTGATATAATTGTGGAACCAGATCTAACGATGGTCAATGGAGATATTGACAAGCCTTTTGCTATTGAGCACCCATTTCACGATCACCTCAACTTTGAAGATGATCTGGTCGTACATCATAATGTTTCCTCCCACCGTCTTCTCCATGAGCATCTCAGGATGCAGTCGCCCCTCTTACTGCATCCGTCCATGACAAATGCACAATTAAAAATCAAAACCAAGAACATTTCCATGCCTTTTTCTTGAGCCTGATATGCCCATCAGCCTGGTCTCGGACTTCCTGAGAAGGACGTGGAGGTGGTCATGGAAGACGAACTTGTCATCGCAGTCAACGAAGTTGGTGTCGCCCCGGACGAGGTCCCTGGTGGTAGATGAACTTTTAGGGAAGGTGTATGCGAGTATAGACTTACATAAGATAATGACTCCAATAACTCATTGACGTTCCCTCAGGGAGGTCACCCAAGTGAACTATCGTTCTCCTAGCAAGCCGAAAATGAGCGAACTTTTTTGTTCCAAAACAAAAAATTCTCAGCAAATGCTCCAGAATTGCCATGCGAGATAGATAAATTTGCCATGTTCTAAAGTAAAAAAAAGCATGTTGTATAAAAAAGATTGTCAGAAAATTGCCATGCTGGAGAAGAGTACTTGCCATACATTTTTTGGAGACTGCCATGATTGTAGCATGGAGAATTGGTAGACTAAAAAACAAAAATGTTGAAAATTACCATGCCGAGGACTGCCATGCCAGCTGAAGGGAATTTTCATGTTACATCAATGTTGAATTGTGAGAATTGCCATGCCCTAAAAACAGAAATTTCCATCCCCGAATGTGTTCGCTCAGATTGTCATCCTAAATGAACGAATCACTCTTGTCTTCTTGTAATTCGCTTAGAGGATGTGTTTGGAGCGAAATATGATTCGTGCGCGGGATCCAATGCGCATAAGGTTGTTCGCTGGGAACTTTAAAAATCTGACGTCAGATTTTTAACATTTTCGTAAGAGAAAGCATATGCAAGTATTGAAAACATGCAATGCATGTGGGGTATGTCCGTATGTCCATACGAGGCTTGACCCAATGAAAACGAAAAAAGAACTTCGGTTAGTATTTGAAGTAGTGTATGCAAGAAGTGAAAATAAGGGTGTTTGTGAATATTCATTGTGAAATCAAAACCTAGAATTTTCATGAACCAACAACTAGGGAAAGAAACAGAAGGATAGTGAATGCAAGAAAAGACAAGAAATATATGGATTGTAGAGAGGACTACAAATGAATTAAAATGGTAGGGAAAATAATCGGTGATGGGACCACGGTTTGGGAAAGTGCATGAAGGAGATCAAAATCCAAATAATGGAGTGGGGAGAGGGGTAGGGGGGCTATGTTGCGACATTGGTGGCCGTTGTCTAACGTTTGCGCAATTTCAAAAATAAACCAAGAACTTTTGCGTGCCTGTTTGTTCTGTCTAACAAGCACAATTTTAAAATCAAAATCAAGAACTTCTGCGCGCCAAGGTTTGGGAGAAGGAAGGGAAGGATACCGAGGTAGGCAATGATGTCCTCATATGGTTTATTTAGTACCAAACGAAGGAGCAACAAACTTTTTCTCAAGCAGTTTTAAATTTCTCCAAATTTGGCTCCAACATAACATTGTGTTACAAATCTTTTTTGAAATGGCATGTCACAAATCCGGTAGATCTGGCTAACAAGCAACACGAACAATGAGACAAGACGATGATTGATTCCTGGATGGATCGGTCTAGGCGGTGACGTTGGTTGGCCTGGGAATGTATTTGCGCATCCACATCTCACGGTGGTCGATGGAGATCTTGACGAGCCTCTCACCATTGAGCACCAGCTTCACGGCCGCCTCTGTCTTGAAGATGATCCGGCCATACATGGGCACGTTACCTCCTATCGTCTTCTCCATGAGCACCCTCACCACGCAGTCACCCCATTTCCTGCATCCACCCATGACAAATTGCCGATCATCAGACATCAATGATACCAAGATTCAATCCAAATCATGCATGCATGCATCATGCAGATCTTAGTAGATTCAAGTACAAGTCAAAACTTAATGAGTAGATCTAGTAGTATCTTGGTAGTGCACTTACTCCCTGAAGTAGTCGAAGATCTCTTCGCGATGGAGATGCATGTCCTTGGAGAAGGTGATGAACATGGAGCGGCAGTCCTCCGGCACCACCACCGGAAGGGGGCTGTAGGGCGCCATGAGCTCCGGCGGGTTGCCAACCAGTCCAGTCTCATACCTCTTGAGCAATACATTCAAGCGGTCGTTGAAGACCAACTTACCGGCGCCATCAAGGAAGTGGGCAACCCCACGGACCACTAAGTCCTGGTGGAAGGCGAAGAAGCCGGGCTCGATGTAGACGCCGCCTTGCAAACAGAGCGTGGAGATGAGCGGGATGGGCGGGAGCACAGGCACCGGGTAGCGGAGGCACTCGAGGACGGCGTTGGCCTCCTCGGCGACGATGGACACGGCGCCAGTTTCAAGAGCAGGGACATGGTGGATGGCGGAGATGGTGCCCTGGTCAAGCCACACCAGCAGCGCCACCGCGTTCTGGGCCTGCTCCGGGTTGCCGCCCACGGAGATGAACCGCTCGTACGCCTCCCGGGCGATGCTGTACATGTACAGCACCTCGCGCACGGTCATAGTGTCTGACCCCTCCATGCTTGCTCGCACCGCGGGCGGCCGGAGAAAGCTAGCTAGCTTGGTGATGGATGGATGACCGTCCGGAGCGAGACTGGGATGAAGAATCAACGGGGAATGGATGGGCATTTGTAGCTGCTGGTCTGGTCAATGTTTAATGAGGTGCCAAAAATTGCTCTTGTTGGATCAGGTTCGAACGTAGTTGCTCTTCGTTCATTGGTTGGTTTTACATCCTTTTTTGTTTGTAGTTGGTTTTACATCCTAAAATATATTAATGTAATTAACCGCTTTGGATGCAGCGCAATACATTGTATCCTGCTAAATACATGGCGTACCTTTTCTTTTCTTGGTATTGATTAATTTGGTACCAAAGAAACCATTTGATGACATCATCGCCTAGCTCGGTGTCCTTCATATCCTCTCCCAAACCTTTATTGCTCCTTAATTTGGTACCAAAGAAACCATATGACTTGTCATCGACAAGCTCGGTATCCTTTGCATCCTTCCGCGAAAAATTGGCGCGCAAAGATTCTTCGTTCTGACTTTGAAACTACACATATCAGATTGTACAAAAAACTCAACCTTTTTCTTAGGGGAACAAAAAACTCAACCTTAATACGCAACGGTCACCCATGTCGCGACATAGACCCTTCTGCACTCCCCCCCCCCCCTTTTCATTATTTGGACACGAGCACGTATATGCGCTTTCCGCCAACCATGGTCCCACCTATGATCTCCCCATCCTTTTCACTTTACTTTACTCATTTCTATTGTCCTCGTTATTCCTCGTCTTTTCTCGACACAAGGCACATGACACGTCACTCGGATCCATGTACCGTTTCCGCTCCATGGAGGGAGATGCCTAATTCAGATTGCTCCCTTGTCGGCATGGAAGAAACCATGTCACACTGTCTGGATATCCTTTGTTTTCTTTCCCAAATAGTCGGTGCGCAATAGTTATGGGTTTTGGTTCACACTTCTTGTGTGCACGGTGTCAAATAGTAAAGCAAAGACTTTTTTATTGTTGCATCAAGCTACATAAGGACATACCCCACACATAAAGACATATGAATATTCTTGAACCTTCCAAGGCTCTGAGGCGATAGTGAGACCGCCAGAACCCCCGCCGCCACTACGCCCATGCCTTCTCAAGTTTGATCAGTTGTATGGCGTGACTCTCGGGTAGGGGGTCCCGAACTGTGCGTGACTGATCTTGATGAATATGAGTATTACAAGAGTTGATCTACCTCGAGATCGTAATGGCTAAAACCCTAGAAGTCTAGCCTGTATGACTATGATTATGATTCTTGCCCCTACGGACTAAGCCCTCTGGTTTATATAGACACCGGAGGGGACTAGGGCTGTACAAAGTCGGTTACAGAGAAAGGAATTTTCATATTGGGACGCCAAGCTTGCCTTCCATGCCAAGGAGAGTCCCATCCGGACACGGGAGATAGTCTTCGGTCTTGTATCTTTACAGCCCATCAGTCCGGCCCACGTACCATAGTCTAGACGCCCGAGGACCCCCTAATCCAGGACTCCCTCAGTAGCCCCTGAACCAGGCTTCAATGACGAGGTGTCCATCGCGCAAATTGTCTTTGGCATTGCAAGGCGGGTTCCTTCTCCGAATACTCCAACACAGTCTTCAGACGCAACGAACGTGTCCGGCTCTGCAAAAACAAATTCCACACACAACCGCAGAGAGTATAATATATCACAAGTCCAATCCGCTGACAACTTTTGGTAATGTGAGACCATGTCATCACCCGGTCATTACTTCGAACCGTTTTTCGGCCTGCCGCTTTGAGATGCGGTCTCATTGGCACGTCTTGTCAAAGCAGAGGTCATGTCCCCTTATTGCAGGATTCTCTCTCTCTCCCTCTCTCTCAACTCTTTTTTATAAGCTTTTGAAGATGTCATGTTATCTGAATGACACTTAGTGATAACATCCAAATTGAAAATTGGGATGTTGAAGTTCTTACATAAAACATGCTCTCTCTCTCTCTCTCTCTCTCTCTCTCTCTCTCTCTCTTTCAACTCTTTTTTATAAGCTTTTGAAGATGTCATGTTATCTTCTCTCAAGTGGTCATTTAGTTGCACAAAGTATTGAATCAATTCACAAGGGAAATCAAATAAAGCTCAAAATGCATGAAGAATATGGATGCATATGAATGACACTTAGTGATAACATCCAAATTGAAAATTGGGATGTTATAGTTCTGACATAAAACATGCTCTCTCTCTCTCTCTCTCTCTCTCTCTCTCTCTCTCTCTCTCTCTCTTTCAACTCTTTTTTATAAGCTTTTGAAGATGTCATTGTCGGCGTCAAAACCGGCGGATCTCGGGTAGGGGGTCCCGAACTGTGCATCTAAGGTCGATGGTAACAGGAGACGGAGGACACGATGTTTACCCAGGTTCGGGCCCTCTCTATGGAGGTAATACCCTACTTCCTGCTTGATTGTTCTTGATAAATATGAGTATGAGTTGATCTACCTCGAGATCGTAATGGCTAAAACCCTAGAAGTCTAGCCTGTATGACTATGATTATGATTCTTGCCCCTACGGACTAAGCCCTCCGGCTTATATAGACACCAGAGGGGACTAGGGCTGTACAAAGTCGGTTACAGAGAAAGGAATCTTCATATTGGGACGCCAAGCTTGCCTTCCACGCCAAGGAGAGTCCCATCCGGACACGGGAGATAGTCTTCGGTCTTGTATCTTTACAGCCCATCAGTCCGGCCCACGTACCATAGTCCGGACGCCCGAGGACCCCCTAATCCAGGACTCCCCAAGTAGCCCCTAAACCAGGCTTCAATGACGAGGTGTCCGGCGCACAAATTGTCTTCGGCATTGCAAGGCGGGTTCCTTCTCCGAATACTCCAACGCAGTCTTCGGAAGCAACGAACGTGTCCGGCTCTGCAAAACAAATTCCACACACAACCGCAGAGAGTATAATATTTCACCAGTCCAATCCGCTGACAACTTTTGGTAATGTGACACCATGTCATCACCCGGTCATTATTTCGAACCGTTTTTCGGCCTGCCGCTTTGAGATGCGGTCTCATTGGCACGTCTTGTCAAAGCAGAGATCGTGTCCCCTTATTGCGGGATTCTCATCAATACGGGAGTGGGTAATCCAACCATGCCATTTGCACAACCCTTGGGAATAGGCGAGTTTTAAGGCGAGTGGGGAGGCGCTTGATATTCACTGCCTTTATAAGGAGATAAGGATTCCCTTCTTTCACCCACACCTTCTCTCTTTCTCTGCCCTCCCATTCTCGAGCTCCAGCTCCCAAGTCCTCATCTTTTCCGCCTCAAGAAAGCACTCAACCATGTCCGGATTTGGAGCGCAAGGCAAGTGGATGGCCTCCTCCGTCAAGGAGAAGGACATCACCAAGCTTCGGGAGGCCGGGTACCTGGCGCAAGAAATCGCCCACCGGCTTCCGGCCAAGGGGCAAATCGTCCCCACCCCGAAGCCCAATGAGAGGGTGGTGTTCATCCCCCATTTTGTCCGCGGGTTAGTGTTTCCTCTCCACCCTTTCGTCCGTGGACTCATGTTCTATTATGGGCTAGATTTCCATGATCTAGCCCCAAACTCCTTCCTTAACATCTTGGCATTCATTGTCATGTGCGAGGCCTTCCTCCGCATTCCACCCCACTTCGGACTGTGGCTTAAGTCTTCAACGTGAAGCCGAAGGTGGCAGACGGCCAACACGCAGAGTGCGGAGGTGCCATGGTGAGCAAGATGCCCAATATCACATGGCCCAAAGGTACTTTTGTGGAGACTGTCAAAGAGTGGCAGAAACTATGGTTCTATATCACAGAGCCCCGCGACGCCACCTGGGCCACGGCTCCCGAATTCAAGTTCGGAGCTCTAATGCGGCTCACCTCCTGGCTAGAGAAGGGACTGAATTGGTCTTCGTCGGACGAGCTGATAGCGCTGCAGACGCGCATCCAGAGCATGGTGGACAAGAACATTAAGCTTGTCAATGTGATCCAGGTGATGCTAGTTCGCCGGATCCTTCCATGCCAGAGCCGGACCTGCCATTTATGGGAGTTCAATCCGGCCAAGCACCAGATCTTGCAACAGTTCTTCGGAACCACGCACGAGGATATCTGGAAGTTGCTCTTCAAGGGCAACGAGATGCCGTCGGAGATAACCGAGGACCTCGGGCACGCCCTGGCCCGTCCCGCCAATGCGGTAAGTATTTCACGTTTCAAGGCGCACACACTACAAAAAAAAGACACATCCGTGACATTTTGGGCCGAACAATTTTTTTTTTCTGTCATACATATGACACTTCTATGATGATAATTGTGACAAAACCCGGTATCATCATAGATGTGGTGGGCTCCTACTTCTATGACAAAAAATCATGACAGAAAATGGGCTTTTCGTCCTGGGCGGGCCGGAGACGCAGCTGCATGACATTCTTTGGGCCGTCCATGACGGAAAAAACCGTGGTAGAAGCGAGGGCGAGGAAAATTTCGGGGAGTTCCCGGTTACGGTGGGAGGTCGGGGGCCGAGCGATGCGCGTTTCTCTCGTACACGTACGTGCGTGTGTGCGAGGCGTTGGCTCTAACTGAACCCGAGTGAGGCGTTGGGCTCTAACTGAACCCGAGCGATTGCACTGCAGGCTACGCATTACTGAACCCGAGTGATCGATCGATGGCTGTTAACTGAAACCGATCGAGCGATTCCTTCGCTACTGCTCCTAACTGAAGCCGATTGATG